>NC_092384.1:19365099-19681896 GCF_030028105.1 Mobula birostris
TTCCCTCACCAAATTAGTTTCAAGCCTTCTGAACAGGACAACTAACTCCTCCCCGCACTCCCACGCAAGAATTTTGGACCTTTTCTGCTTCAGGTGCCAACTGTCCCACCTCTCCCAGAAATATGAAGCCCTTTCTTCTAAGATCTACTCTAAGATCAATCTAACGCTTCACTCCTACAGAGCCCTCCATTTTTCTATCATCCACATGCCTAATTAAGAGTTTCTTAAATGCCCTAATGCAGGGGTCTCCAACCTTTTTTGCATTGCCGACCGGTTTAATATTGACAGTATTCTTGCGGACCGGCCAACCGGTGGGGGGGGGGGGGGGCCGCAGGGTAGGGTTGCCAACGGACAAGAGTAGCAGTCAGATACATTGTGTTTACCCTGAGAAAGACTACAATGACCATGAAGCCTTGCGTGGGCACCAGTGCGCATGCGTAACCTGCGTATGCGTGCGCCTGCCGATTTCTTTCCTTGTAAATAGTTTGTGGCGATTCTGTTCGTTGGAGGGGTGGGTAGCGGGGGGGGGGGGAGGGAGGGGGGTGTGTTAATCACGACCAGAATATAGGTGGTAAGTGGCTAATACACTCAGTTTCATTTCTAAAAGGGTTTATCTAACGAATTTAATATTAAACACACAGCACATATTTTCCTCGCATGAATATAGTGATAAGTCAATTATCAGGGGAGGACAGGGGAGCTTGAAGTAAGTATTGAACGAACTTCCAGTAGAAGTGGCAGAAACAGGTTCGATATTATCATTTAAAGAAAAATTGGATAGGTATATGTACAGGAAAGGAATGGAGAGTTATGGGCTGAGTGCAGGTCGGTGGGACTAGTTGAGAGTAGCATTCGGCACGAACTAGAAGGGCAGACATAGTCTGTTCCCGTGCTGTAATTGTTATATGGTTATATAAGTCAATTGCATCATAACATTTTAAGTAACGTTTGGATATTAAACACACAGCGCATAATTTCCTCCTGTGAATATATAAAATCATTGCAACACACCAATATCGCTGAATCAGTGGGAGCCCTGGGCTTGTCTCCCTGCAACAAGACGGTCCCATCGAGGGGTGACGGGAGACAGCGATACTCGAAGGGGGTTCCTTATGTCCAGTCTATTCCGCAGTTTAATTTCGTTGCATTCATTGCAGAAAACTCTGCTTCGCAAAAATATGTTGGAAGCAACATTTTCGGTGCTTTCGTGGCTATCTCAGGGTATTCAGCCTTGACTTTGATCCAGAATGCCGGGAGAGATGTCAGGTCAAACATACTTTTCAGCCCGCCATCATTTGCAAGCTTGAGGAGTTGATCTCCTTCCCGCGCTGACATGGATGACGCGCAGGTAATGACCTCGCGTGCGTAATGGCTCAACAGTGGGCATGACAAGGAATGAGGAAAGGTGCAGCTGACTCCTATCGCCAAATCTTCACGGTCCGGTAGCGCATGCTTTGTGGCCCGGTACCGGTCCGCGGCCCAGTGGTTGGGGACCGCTGCCCTAATGTACCTGCCTCTCCCACACCTCTGGCCAGGGATTCCGCACATCCACCACTTTCTGTATAAAAAAACTTACCTCTAACAACCCCCGCCCTGTACTTTCCTTCAATCTCTTTAAAATTATGCCCTCTTGTATTAGCCACTTCTGTCCTGGGAAAAAGCCTCTGACTATCCACTCGATCTATGCCTCTTATCATCCTGGCAGTATGACATACTCTCTAGACCAGGCAACATCCTGGTAAATCTCTGCACCCTCTCTAAAGCTTTCATATCCTTCCTCGTATGAGGCAGACATCCCACCCTGCAAAAACTCATTTCAGGAAGGTAGCACCATCAATTTGCGGGAGAATCCCGGAACTTCCGGGAGAGGTGGAATGTCTGCAATAGAGTAGCTCCTGAGCAGCTAGCCAGCTAGCTCTTGCTAATGAACGAATGACACCTGTTAAACTCACCTCAACATGTCTTTTACAGTCCTAACCTACCATGGCCAATTGAAAAGTCACTGTTGCAAACAGTGCAGCGAGCAACACTGTCATTATTTTTGACCTCTATTAGACTGGGGTACACTTTAGTATAGTGTGGGGTGACATACGTTTTACATTTTCTTTTTTTGGAAAACTCTGCCATGGCGCTTTTTCTCTCTCTCTCTCTCTCTCTCGTGGTCTCTCTCTCTCTCACTCTCTCTCTCGCGACCACTCTCTCACTCAAAAAAATTGATTTCCGGGACATTGTATATAATTTGTGGGCATCAGGGAGCTACTATTAATATGCGGGAGACTCCCGGAACTTCCGGGAGAGGTGGGATGTCTGATGAGGTGAACACAATATTCCAAGTGTGGCCTAACCAGGGTTTATTAGAACTGCAACATTACCTCATGGAATGACTGGACAGGACAAAACCAATATTGTGATAAGGTGAGGCCGGGTCAAGTGGGCTATGGGATGGCAGTTGTAGGGCAAGTAAATTGATTATAAATATTAATTGAGGAACAAATATTGTGCATGGGAACCAAGGATAACTGTTCAATGACAAAGTTGAAATAGACTCAAGGGAAGGTTCCCACCGGTGCAGCACATTTCCAATACTGTATTCCAGATCATCAACACAGAGCTGCCAATCGAGCCACACCAGCAATGCCACACCAAATGCATATTCGTAGTGGAAAGTCACGCAGCGTCAGTAGAAACAATGAATAGCATACAGGAAATGTTTTGCATGCAAGCATGCTGACATTTTTAGAGGAGCTTTCCATTAATTACCAATATAATCATGACCCTGATTTTCTAATTAGGCCTAGACTGATTAGGGGTCCCACTGAGATATATTTTTTAAAACAAAGCCGAAAAGAAATTTAGAAACCATCTCCCTTAAAGCTATTGATACTTGCTCACTTTAAAATTGTAAATTGAACTGTGGGTTTATTAGGTAGAAATATTGAAGGAAATGGGACTGAGGTGTTAACTGTTGCTAAGATACATCTCAACTATGATCAAACAGCTCGGTACAACACAGTGATACAGCCAGATCAGCTGCTGCCCCACAGTTCCAGAGAGTAGGTTCAATCCTGATAGAAACCATAGAAACTACAGCACAGAAACAGGCCTTTTGGCCCTTCTTGGCTGTGCCAAACCATTTTCTGCCTAGTCCCACTGACCTGCACACGGACCATATCCCTCCATACACCTCCCATCCACGTATCTGTCATGATCTACGGTGTTGTCTGTGTGGAATTTGTACATTTGTCCAGTGACCATGTGGGCTTCACCCAGTTGCTCTAGTTTCCCCTTACATCCCAAACATGCACTGGTTGCTGAGGCAAGAGGCCCAGATAATCTGGGAGCTATGAATGGTTGGATTGGGGTGTAGAATTGTTAATTTTCTTGTACTTTAACTTTTCTATGTTTGCTTCTATTTTTATATAAACACACACACACACACACACACACACGTAATTGTTCCATGAATTTTCCAGTAATAACTAATCAGTTGCTTCTGTATTTTTCTGGAAACATCTTAACTTTCAGTAGCAGGTGTTATGCCATTTGAAACTGGCTTTTTTATAGGTGAATTGTAACTTTTGTCATCTCTTTTCTGAGTATGAGATGACTACGACTGCTTTTTCCTTTGTCTCTTCTTTGTCTCTTAATAAAATGATCATTAACAATAAATTTTATGCCTTGTTTTGACTTCTGGAAAACCTTTTGAAAAGTATCAGGATCCAATAGAATCTAAGTTTGGCCACCTCCTATCTGGAATAGTTAGAATTTCTTCTAATGTACATTTAAAAAAAGATTTGAACTTTATTACAATTTGTGACATTTCCAAATCTAATTAATCATCCTCTTCACACAAACCAGATTTTCACTCTAACGCAGTGTGAACTGAAACCTATTCTTATGCACTGGGTAGTCATCAGAAACCAACAACCTGCTTTTCATTGTCTCCGTTAATCTGGCCTTTGCTAATATATTATACAAAAGGACTAATGAACCAGCAGATTAAACCCAGGTTTTCACTTGGCCCTATGCAATCTATTACAAAACAATAAGGGCTCCCCATAATATGGAAGCTTCAGTAACTTTTAAATATTAATCTTCAACAAATAGAATTTGTCTTCCTGCTTGTTGCTGCCCCATCCAATGCACTTAACGACAATAAAAATGGAAAAGCGAGGAATAGCTTGCTTTACATTAGTTAAAGTCTGTCCTGAGCCTTGTGGCCCATCAGGCCAGTGCTTATGCTGGTTTCCGTGGCGTGAAGCAACTGAGAGTACGAGACTCCCCCCGGATAGGATGCGAGGTTAGCCCCCAGCATTTTGCTGGTACCCATTCACAGCTGGGTGGACTGGAGCAGTGTGTGGTTAAGTGCCTTGCTCAAAGACACAACACGCTGCCTCGGCTGGGGCTCAAACTCACGACCTTCAGGTCGCTAGTCCAATGCCTTAACCAGTTGGCCACATGCCACACCTTGCTACTTACTTCTCCCTTAACAGATCTCAGTGTTTGCACAATTGAATGTATAAGGTATCTTTCATAATCGAAAACTTCAAAATGCATCTGTGGTGACAGAAATCCGGGACTTCAAAAAACACCTCAACTGGAACATTTCCTCAGCTGCTCCTGCTGTACTTGTGTTAGTTACAGCAGTGAAGCCGATGAAACAGCAGCTTGTGCCAGTTACAGGGTACCTATTCCACATTGATGCTGGTGTATTTGTTCCTGTGAAATTAAAATCACCATAATTTTCAGTGAAGTCATAAACCTGACAAGCTAGATATTAGGCTGAGCTCACACAAACCATGTTCAGCCATCAGAAACAAGAATCACAATAAATGTGACCTAGCTACCAAAAAACCTGCATGTAAAATTCCTTACCAAAATAAACAAATAGTTTCAATAATGGGTCACAGCCACAAACCCTTTTAATCCAAGAACATAAAGGTCAAAGGAAAATAGGAGCAGACTTGTGAAGTATGTCCAAATCCTACATAGACAGGTCTAATTTAGACACCCAATCAAATTCCCTCATAGTTCCTGTTTATTTGTGTTCTCAAGAGGTGATTGATAGCAGTCATGGGGGATAAAACTTTCATTGTCTGTGCTAAGTGTTCCCAAATCAGCCATCACATGAATCAGATGAAATGTACAGCACTGGTCCTGCCCCACTAATTACTGCCAACTGCAGTCAAAGAATCTTCCAATGACAACACATCAGTTTTACAGGCCACACTAGGCATTATTAAAGTGAGATCTCCCATCAGTCCTAGATCTTGTCTAATGACAAGCTGGTTAGTGAGAATGAGAGAGTGAAAGAGTGAGAGAGGGAGTGTGAGTGAGTGAGAGAGTGGGGAAGTGTGAGTGTGTGTGTGTGTGTGTGTGTGTGTGTGTGTGTGAGACAGAGAGAGAGAGAGAGAGAGAAAAGTAAAGATATAATACTGTGAGGACACGGGCAATCCAATCTGAAGTAACAAAGGAAATATGGGAAATATCCAATAGGTCAGGCAGCATCCACAGAGTAGAAAATCTGAGTTAATGTTACAGTTGAAGAACTGTTGTCTGTGATAGAGGGAAAGGAAAAGTGAAGACATTTTGGAATCATTTGTGTGGCAAGTATCTTACCCACATGGGGGTAATGGGGCAATGGAGGACTAGCAGGCTGGGAGAAGATGCTGACATGTCCTGTAAGATTGAGGGAAGTTGGAAAGAGAAGAACCTTGTGAAAATAAAGTAATGGAACAAGAAGAGAGGGTAGGGGCCTGAGAAGAACCAAAGCAAGAACTGTTCCATGTACTGCAGAGGTAAGTAGATGGTTCGGCCTTCAGCAATTTTCCCCAGCTGCACCTTACAGACAGAGGAAGAGAATGGAGATATTGAACGAGTTCAGCCATGTGACAGCGTTGTAGAAGAGAGGGACTGATGTGAATCTCTGTTCTGCAGGAATCTGAGACCCTCAGGCTATCAGGGTAATGAAGTGGTGGTGGCAGGGGGGTCTCAGAAACTAGATGTTTAAGGTGAATATCAGCCTGTTGCAACCAGAACACTCAAAACTCTCAGAGTGAGGGAGGGTATCAGAGATATTAAGGATGTAAATGGGAAGGGACGGGACAAAGAGAGAAAGAACAGTCATGGCAGGAAAAGATAAGATTTATGGGACAAGAATGATGGCTCTCCCAGAATACTGCTAGTGGGACATCAGGAGAAGGCTGTGTAGGGCTGGGAGACTATGAAGCTGGAGACAGTAGGAGGTGCACATTTGCCAAAACGAGGGGAGTAACATTCAGTGGTGGGAACACAGTCCGAAGAGGCATGGTGGTCTGTCTAAGAGCTCATGAACAGCCTCAGCAATGCAGAGGCCAGTTCATAAAAAATAACAGTGTCAACACAAGAGATCCTGCAGGTGCTGGAAATCCAGAACAACACCTACAAAATGCTGGAGGAACTCAGCAGGTCAGGCAGCACCCTATAGGAATGAATAAACAGTTGATGTTTCATCAGGACTGGCCAATAAAGAGTCCTGATTAGGACAGAAACCAGTCCTGATGAAAGGTCTCGACCTAAAACGCTGATTGTTTATTCATTTCCATAGATGCTGCCTGACCTGCTGAGTGCCCTCTTTGCCTGGTTTGTGTGGTCCCTCACTGGGCTACAGGATCAGGCCACAAGATCACTGGGAGTAAGTTACAGTGAAAAATTTGAGATAGTCAATGTCGTGGCAGCAGCTATGACAGAGTATGAGGACAGAGGGGGAGTTCAGGTGGCATAGTCTTTAGAGCAGTCTATAACAAGCAACTAATATATCAGTTTCTCTGAAATATCTCAGGTAATCAATATTTAACTTCTAAATACCACAATCAACTAACAGACTATCATATTGTAGTCTATTTGTCCATTTATGTCACCAAATCAAAACAAGAGGTTACATGACCCTGCGGAGACGTTCAGCAGTACACAATTCCAGTTGCTTAGCATTGGTTTATGAAAGGAACCGTTAAAAGCTTTGAGGCTTCATTTTAAAGGAATAACAGAGGTTTACAAAACGGAAATTGCATGGAAAATTGTTCCAAGGACTAGTTCCAAAGACGAGAAGGTTAAACAGAACTGCATTCATTTGCGAGGTCACTGGGGTATCTTGAATGGTATAGAATTACGTACCAATGCAAATGCATGCATTTCAATGCATTAAAATCCAAAAAGGGCAAAGAGCAGAGAAGACTAATGACATTTTTGTATATCAAAAGCATGATCAAAAGAAACATAAACAGAGGTAATGGTAAAGAGACTTTCTTTAAAAATGCAGCAGGGTCTGATTCAGGATCAGCAGATGACAAATTGTAAGGATACATGTGTACTATGGAGCTGCCTATAATATGACAAATATTTGGGTCTCATCTCATTGATGAGGATATTAATAGCCTTTGATAATAATAGACAGGTTTGTCAGATAAAAGGTGTTGTTTCAGGCTTATTTACAGAAACAAAAAGAGATTGTGCAGGCTTGCATAATTAAGGAGAAATTTTTCAGATCTCATTCTGACTGGTTTCATACACTGTAGTTTGAACCATCAGAACAAGCCCGATCCATAAGTGTTGGAAAGTAACTTACCTGGTACAAAATTTACAACTGGACATTCAATTTGTGAGCAAAAATACAGTGTGCTGGAGGATCTCAGATGGTCGAGCAGCTTCTGTGGGGGAAAAGTAATAGCTGATGCACAGTTTCAATACAAAATGTCGACCATTCCTTTCCCCCAATGGATGCTGCTCAACCCGCTGAGATCCTGAAACAGATGGTTGCTCAAGCCTCCACCGTCTGTATCTCTTGTGTCTCCATTCAAACTGTGTGTATTTGTTTGGGGTATAAGGGAGATAGAGATATTATGATTTTCTTTCAATACAAAATGAATGTGATAAAATCAAGGCAAAAGTTACCAATATGGTACATAAAAACATAAAAACAAACAAATACAAGTTGCCAAGGCATCTAGGTAAAGAGATTGTCATTCTGGGCAGATTTGTCTTGTGATGTCAGTCTGTTCTTAGGGTACCTGTTCAAATGAATTAAAATGGGCAGAGAAACAACATGTGAACATATTGGGCTTTATTTGTTTACAACCTTTTCTCAGTTCTCAAAATGTGTTTATGAGTACGCAGACATGGGATAGGGAGAATGATAAGGTTGGCAATTTCATTACTTTTCTGTATACAGATCGCTGTCTACATATTGCCCCCCCCAAAAAAAAATCAAAGAAAAGTTAAAAGAGACTGCTGGGAATACACAATAGCTCAGTCAGTGTTTGTTCAGGAAAGGGCCAGGTCAATATTGTACAGAGGTGGAATAAAGCTTCTCTATCTCCTCAAGGGAGAGGAATGCCAGCCAAAAGAAGCAGCATGTATCAGGCTGGGATACCATTTGTGGGACACAGCTTGTAAACACTGTTATGATTTCCTTTCCTTGAGCGTATCAGGATCTTCATGGAGCGAAATAATTGAGGTTCTTATTCCAGTCCCACCATCAACTCAAGCACCAGGAGCTTATGGACTCTCTTCAAGATTCAAGTTTATTTATCAAATGTACATTGAAATATGCTGTGAAATCCAACATACCTGAGACTGTGCTGGGGGCAGCCTGCAAGTGATGGCATACATTCTGCCGCCAACATTGCATGCCCACAATGACTGGCAGAACAACACAGAACACAACAAAACAGAACATACCAAGCAACAACAGCAAAACAAGCCCCTGTTCTTCCTTCCCACTCACGCAAATACACAGTCCTCAAACTCTCCAGGTCTTCAGCCTCTGGCAGGCCTAATTTCAGACTCGGATTCAGACGTGGACTTGCAAACATTGGGCCTTTGACTACCCCAGCAGACTCACTTAGGAACAACTTAGGACTATCTATGTGTACTGGATGTGCTCCAGATGGAATAGTGACTTTAGTGACTCCACCGCCACATTAATATTGACTCCACTGTTACGCTTTAAGGTAAAACCGATAATCTGGCACTCTTTTCTTTGCGGGCTAGATACTTTGCCAGATTATCAGATGTTGTTCTATTAACAGCAAAAACATACTTTCATTTCATTCTTTTTAATGCGTTTGTCAATGTGAACCCAGTAAAGTTAAAGAAAATTGGAAATACACAAGCTATAACCATGGTGTTCTGGACCCAACCTTGGCTCCCACCAAATATCCAGTGCCAAGTCCAGACCATGGCCACTATCAGGATCATGCTCTGGCTCCCGGCTCTCACTCCAGACTGATGCCAAACCATCAGTATTTCCGAACACTGGACACCAGATTATGGGTGACCCTTGTTACAGCCATTTGGAAATGGAAATTCATCCTTATGAATCACTGCACAAAATATTTGAGATTCTAAATAGCATTTGCTCTTCTAGAAATAGTGCAGAAAAAATTAATAAATAAACACCATTTTTTTAACCTCTTAATTTTGATGTAAGTGCAGATGACACAGCTCCATGTTATGGAAAATTGTGATATGGACCAGTTTCTAGAAACACAACCTCTCTGTAACAAGGGAAATGCCCGTCATAGAGTCTGATGGCACGTCCCTCCCAGTTGACTCCCTTCTCCCCTCCAGGCACTTCTTCCCCTATAGTTTAATTCTCAATTCATCCTTCAACTAACATTATTTATGACCTCCACCTGCCTGCCCCTGAATTCCATCTCCATGCTACTCTCCTTTCCTTCCACAACTCAAGCTGACATGTTTCTTTTTCACAGGCACTATCTGTAATTCTCTGTTATTCTAACTCCCAATTCATCCTTCCTGTCCATGGTCCTTGGAAAGCACTACTGCCACCTAGTTCCCTACTCACCTCCGCTACATCTCCCTTTCTGAACTATGGCGTGTTGTCCACACAAACTTTAAAAGCCTGAACCAAATTACTGGCCCCATTATTGAAAAGTTCCCACAACCGACGGACTCACTTTCAGGACTCTTCATCTCCTGTTCTTGAGATTTATAGTTTATTTATTTATTACCATTATTTCTTTTTTTTTATTTGCACAGTTTGTCTTTCAACACTGGTTACTTGCCCACTTTTATATGGTCTTTCATTGATTCTATTACTGTAATTATTCTATTATCGACTTACTGAGTATAAAGACAAGAAAATGAATCTTAGGGTTGTAAATATATACTTTGAAAATAACTTTACTTTGAACTTTGAAAAAGAGAGCACAGAAATAGGACCTTCATCCCATTATATCAATGCTGACCATTTTCCCGATTAACACTAATCCCACTTTCCTGCATCAGGTCCATTTCCTTCCACATCTAAATCAGAAAGGAAATCATCAGAGACTATGAGCAGAGTTTTCGACCCTTCCTGTACAACTTTAACTTGGATTGCACTTCTAATACACAAAAAAAGTGTCTGAAGGAACCTCAGTGAAATATGGTCAGAAAGTTTGCTGTTGGTATTGAGAGAAATCAGGAAAAGTTTAAGAACATGGAACGTAGAATGCTACAGCACAGCACAGGCCGCTCGGCTCACAATGTTGTGCTGACCCTTTAACCTAATCTAAGATCAATCTAATCCTTCCCTTCTACAAAATGCTCCATCAACCATGTGTCCATCCAAGAGTTTCTTGAATGTTCCTAATGTATCTGCTTCTACCACCACCCCTGGCAGAGTGCTCCATGTGCCCATCACCCTCTGTTATAAAGAACTTATCTCTGACAATACCCCTATACTTTCCTTCAATCACTATAGAATTATGTCCCCTGGTATTAGCCATTTCACCCTGGGAAAAAGTCTCTGACTGTCCACTCGTTCTATGCTTCTTATCATCTCGTACACCTCTATCAAGTTACGTCTCATCCTCTGCTCCAAAGGAAAAAAAGCTTTAGCTTGCTCAACCTAGCCTCATTGGACAAGCTTTCATCCAGACAGAATCCTGGTAAATCTCCCCTGCACCCACTCTAAAGCTTCTGCATCCTTCCTATAATGAGGCAACCAGAATTGAGCACAATATTCCAAATGTGATCTAACTGGGGTTTTATAAGGTTACAACACTTCCTCCTGCATCTAAAAATGACTAACAAGACAAATACAGTAAAGAAAAATAGGCTTAAATGAATCTAGTATAGTGAAGATTTGAGAGGAGAATGGGAAGGAAAAATTTAAGGCTTTCATTGTGTGAATAAATTGATTGATGAAGTGGGGCTGTGGGCAAGGAAAGTCTAAAACTCTCTATTCAACTGCACTTTCTCCCTCCAGTTACTCACTGGTTCATCCATCTATGTGGCATTGCCCTTGTATGCTGCTAAGCCTATCTTTCTAACGTGCAATGAATGTGTCTCCAGCTTCTGCTCTCTCCCTCACATCACCGCTTCTTTGGAAGGAAGATGGCAGGAAGACCAAAGTCATTATTCCACCGGGTGCAAATTCAACATCTGCAGCCTCTTGTGTCTTAATTATTTCACGCAGAAAGCACAAACCAAGAATGCTATTGATAGGTCTCCTTTTGACTGGATTAAAGCATCTCCAGCAGCACCAAAAAAGATTGACATTATAACCAAACATCTACAAACTGAGGTAGAGAACTTTGAGTGTCTGCAATCATCCATTTAAAGAAATGCTTCCACATTGCACTTGTTATTTTTAGTTTATAGACATTCCAGCCCAAGAAAGCAGTCTGTTGGCATCTACCCTATCAACCCCTCTCAATATCTTCGAGTAATACTGACCCTTCAATCCAACTCATCTGCACTGACAATGATGTCCACCAAACTAACCCATTTGCCCCAAATCCCTCTGAACATTTCTTAATCATGTGTCTATCAAAATATTTTTTTTCATATTATTGTACCTGCCTCAACCACTTTTGCAGGCAGCTCATTCCATGCACACACCTCCATCTGTGGGAAGAAACCACTTCCAAGTTCCTTTTAGATCTTTCACCTTCCACCTTCAACCTTCGTCTGATGAGCTTTTGTTTCCCGTTCCTGGTAAGAAGACTTTATCTGCACCCCTCATGACCTTATACCTCCCCATAAGGTTATACACCTCATCCTACACGCTGAGAAATCAAGTCTGAACTTGCCCAACCACTCCCTACAACTCAGAAGCTGGAAATCTGGCAGCATCCTCACTCTTTCTAGTTTAATGATATCTTTCTTATAACAGGGTAACCAAAACTGTACACCATATGCAAAAGTGCACCAATGGCACCAACGTAATATTTCAACTCCTATGTTCAATTGCCTGACTGATGGTAAAAGCTCCATCCATACATACTCTGAAAGTTTTCTTCCATACTGCCTCAATAACAAAAAATCAAATCACAGCATTAAAATTGAGATTTATATATCTTGCACAGCCATCTATATTGACTACCGTAGCGTGATTTCAAATTGGTAAGTTGTCCTAGTCCAACCATGTAGACACGATGGCCAGGAAAGCTCACAAAAACCTCTTTTTCCCCAGGAAGTTAAGGAGATTTGGCATGTCCCTGTCAACCTTTACCAATTTTTGTCGGTGCAGCATAGAAAGTATTGTATCTAGATTCATTCTGGCTTGCTATGGTAACTGCTCTCCCCAAAACCACAAGAAACTGCAGAGAGATTTGGACACATCTCAGCACATCACAGAACTCAGGCTCCCGTACAAGTTCTGATGAAGGGTTTGAGCCCAAAACATTGACTATACTCTTTTCCATAGATGCTGCCTGGCCTGTTGAGTTCCTCCAGCATTTTGTGTGTGTTGCTCTCCTCCGTGATCTCTGTCTATACTTCTTGTTATCTCAGTAGAGCAGCCAGTATAATGAAAGATCCCACCCACCCTAGATGTTCTCTCCTCTCTCCCATTGGGCAGAAGATGCAAGAGCCTGAAAGCACATACTAACTAACACATTTACAGACAGCTTCTGTTATAAACTACTGAACAGTTCCCTAGTATGATAAGATGGACTCTTGACATCACAATCTACCTCAATATGATCTTGCACCTTATTATCTGCCTGCACAGTTTGTTCTCTGTAGCTGGAACACTTTATTTTGCATTTTGTTATCATTTTGCTTTGTACTACCTCAATGCACAGTGTAACAAATTGATCTGTATGAACACTGTGCAAAACAAGCTTTTCATTGTACATGTGACAACAAACCAATTTCATTTGCGATAATGGTGGGCAATCTATGCTGTGAACTCATACCATCAAGAAACACATGGTGAGAGACCTTCACTTATGCCATTTATAATCACCCATAACTGCAGACATTTATTCAGTTTTCACCATTAGAATTACATTGTCTCCAGGCATAGAATAATGAGTATCCCAACTCAGATACTGCCCAGTCATGAAGCAAACATCTACCTTTTTAAATCAGGTGAAAAAACTACATTAACTTTTAACTCAGACCCAGGAACACAACATTTTAAGTCCTGTTATTGTATCACTGTGCAGGACTCTGAATCTGACTGCTAAGAAGTTACAATGGGGTGATCTCTAAATCTCTTTCATGTATGAGTAAAATATTCTTCAAATTCTTTGAAGCTTAATAATTGGTGCAATTTAAAGGTGCGAAAACACTAATTTTATCCTTAAGTTTCATGCTGTGGTTTGATTAAAATATTCCAAACCCCAATTCTCCTGTGCAACACATACCTTTTTTTAAAAAAAGTACTCTGCATTCAACAATTATGTGGTGAGAAATATTACATTGGTAATGAGTTCCATCTGAATGGCTAGGGATTGCAAAATGTTCTACATGAGACTATTCGAGCACCTGTAGGCCAACAGATTTCTTTTATGGTCTTTGCTAAAAGGCCTTGTGAGGATAGGTACGGGGTGGGGGGGGGGGGCGGGATAGGAAGTCAGGAGCAACTGCACTAATGGCTTTCACTAACATAAATCTGGAACACTACCTTTATCTCTGTTTATGGAGGATGCAAAATGTAACTAGGTTGGTAGTGACTGAGTGAGATGAAAAATGCCTGCCATTAGGCTATAGCAAGGCAAAACAGAACAGTACAGGAACTGCTATGATTTCAATATTAAAAGGGTTGTGTGCTATTTCAGATGAACATAATTGGACTTTAGATGCTGCTGTACAACATGGCAGGCTGCAAAATAGGAAAATACTGTCATGTACTCAAGAACTCAATGGAGTTCAATATTGCCAACATAATACACTTCCAGTTAATTTCAAATAAAATTGTGAAATTTTCTGCAAGGTAAACTTCTATTTTAGGGTTAGTTGTTTGAGGGAGAGGAGTGAATATTTTTATACTCCCTGAAGGCTGACCCTCTGAGCACAATAACTGGTTCTGGAGCATCAGGTGCAACTGTTACTCTATCTAATTATTTCGAATTGCAGAGATCAGGGACTTAACAGTCGGACCATGGGGAATTCAAAAACAAAACCAAAACAAACAAAATTAAAAGATTTAATCTTTTCAATATATGTTTCCTGGTCATTACCGGTGAGAAATTGGTGCACTAGCCCTTGTGATATGTAGCTATTTCTGCAATGTACGCAAGAGATGAATAACCTTTGAACCAATATTACATTCATAGTATGACACAAGCAGTAACATTTCTCACTGTCTGAACCTAGGAGAGGCATTAAAGAAAGGTTTCTATCCTATTTCCAGTACTCTGGAAGATGGAACAGCCTTTATGGATTGGATGCACTCAATGTATTTTCCAGCAACCAATAATTTTAGACATTTGTCTCGTTCTCTGCAGTGCAATGATTACAGCCTAATCCTGTTTCACCTCATCAGATTACTGGTCTCCATCTATCCAGGTGGGTCCAAAGTCATTAATCTTGATTCCATTGGTATCATAACTTTCTCAATCTGCTACTTAATCAATCCAAGCAGGACTACTTAATGAGCTCAAATTTCTACCTAGTGTCATTGCAACTTCAAATGTGTGCCAAAGTCAAGAATGATCTCACTTCCAAGGGCATTCTACCACCGGCTTTGACTCAAACACTATTTATGGCACGTACCAGTCAATCACTCGATAGGTCCTGAGTGATCGCTCTCAGAAATCCATTGAAGGTTTATGACTTTTTTCTAAAGCAGATCTTTAGATACCTCAAATATATTAAATATATCTTTCATTCCTAACAGGTAAAAGAGTATGCCAGTGGAAAGTCTCTAACAGGTAAAAGAGTATGCCAGTGGAAAGTCTCTAACAGCTAAAAGAGTATGCCAGTGGAAAGTCTCTAACAGCTAAAAGAGTATGCCAGTGGAAAGTCTCTAGGAGACTGTTTCCAAAGCTCTGTCTGCAATCATCTTGTGCTCAACTAAAGATGACCAAATAAATCAATGTTGTTTACTCATTATCTCTCTCTATTGTTCAGTAATGATTGATAGTAACATTTTTTGTTGTTAATGGCTATTGAGTTCTCAGGTGCATTTTCCATCTCCTTACTTTGAAAATAAGCTGGTACATACCCCTCCTTGGCTTAGCATCACTGTTATCATTTGGTCCTTCAGGGGTAATTCAAAATGAAAATATATCAAAAATGATTTATATTGAGAAATATATTATTGTATGTGTGTGTGATGTAACCAAACTTTGAACCCTCCACCTCTGTACCATTTACACAGTTCAGTCAAGACTAGACCACAAATAGGCAATAGCCAGTCACTGCAAAGACCAAACACGCAATACATAATGCCACCAGAATCTAAGTTGCCCAAGAAAATAGGGTAGTGGTGAGTGCAAATCTCTTCCAGCTAAGGGTGCGCTGGAGTTTGAAGTTCAATTCCAGTGGGTACACAGGGTCTCAGGGGCGCTGGCCTGAAATCCCAGAGCAAGAACCATTCCCATGGCAACCCATCAAATGTGTGGGTTTCCCCTGGTGCTCCGGTTTCCTTCTTCTGAACTTTACCCGCGGGTGGGAGTCCAACTTAAAGGTGCATTACTGCTACCAACTGGACTGGAGTGTGGTGTAGAGCTGAGAAATAAAACTCTGACCAGTTCTTTATCAAATGAAAACTAAATTATTCCAAAAAGTCCTATGGATTGTAAATAATGAAAGACAATAATGTGAATTAAAGTCACTTTCATAACTTAATAAAGTTTTTAAATGAAAACTATCAACCCTCAAAGATAATAGTGAAACCTGCATTTGAGTTCTTTCAACCTTATATGCTTCACATTGCAATTGAATGTGTCCAGCTGTTTCATAATGATGACAAAATCTATACACTTCAGAGTGGTTTTCCAACATGATAAAAGGAATAATTAAGCATAGTATGCCCAATTCTAAGCTGAGTCAATATATTCCTTCCTTTGTTTTACCCCCTTCTCTCATCAAGCCAACAGTTTTATGTCTCCCTTCTGTTATCCCACAAGTCTTGCCATTGCCCCCTAATTCTTAGCCCCACCAATCCCCTTGCTTCTGATTTACTAAGTTGAAGGTCTATATCCGCAGTTGAAATTTTAACAGTTTTTTCAGCAAATAATCAACCTGCTCATTCCCCTCAACACCTCTGTGTGCTGGCACCCATAAGAAAAGGACACGCATTGTAAACCAATACTTTGAATATGAAATAAAGTTTGAAGAGCTTCCAGCAGTAAATCTGACCTCCTGCTAGGATGACCTGTTTTAAGCTTAGACAAAACCGAAAAAGAATCTGAACAAATTACAGCTTTGCAAGGACAGATTTCCTCCAGCCACTGTAAGCCCAACATGATGGCAGCCAACTCTGCAGTATACACTGATAAATGGTTAGTGAGGTATTTATTTATTGTTACCTGTAATTCAGGCACAAAAACAGCCACACCAATATTCTCAGTTATATTATCTTTTGATCCATCAGTAAAAATGGTGAACATATCACAATAATTTCCTTAACATATTGATGAACCAACAGACCCTTAGGTATACGAGAGTATTTCGACTTCATTGAATCACGCAAACCAAAATCAACTGAAGTCACGGGGGTGGTGGGGGGAGACAAGGTGGGATAACCGAGAAAGCTACAGCGGGACATACTGCATAATCCAACAAACCCATATTCCTAGCGTGGTAAGAACCCAGACACCCAAAACTAGGCTCCGATTTCCTCGCACAGTTCAAAGATGTACTGGGTAGGTAGTCATTGTAAACTGTCCCGTGCTTAGGTTAGGGCTAATCGGGGTGGTGGGAATGCCGGGGGCGTGGCTCGAAGGGCAAACTCCACGCGGTACCGCTAAGTAAATAAAATATTAAAAATCAGCTTTATTCCATTTTTCCCTCGCTGAGATGATTACGGTCGGATTCCACGAACGCGACGGAGGGTAAAATTAATTTCAGCTTCATAGATGCTTATTCCAGCGCTGAAGCCAGTCTTAGCAGCAGCTGGGTGGGTTGTGCACTTGCCCCGGCACCCGTTCTCTGAAGGTAAGAGGTGCTTCATTCCTAAATGGTGCAGCATTCTCTCATTCAACGGGGCGCCAAGAAGAAATGCAAATTTCAGATTCTCCCCATGTGTTTACATTGTTTGTGGGCGCGGAGACAGGGATAGATTCTACCGTGAGGGCAACGGGAATGGTTCTTGCTCTGCGATTTCAGGCATTCGCCCCAGACACTCCGTCCACCCACCCGAATTCGGGCAGCACCGCCCGCTTCTCTGGCGCTCAGCCCCGCCCTTCTCTCCTCCCTCAGGGGCGCCGACTTCGCCCGAGCGCTGCCGAAGTTGTTCGGTGTCTCTCTCCGGGCGCTGTCCACCAAGGAAAGCGGCTGAAAGGCGCTCGGCCGCCATCGGTGCCCTTTCGCTCACAACAGGTCTCGTTCTCCGGGGTCCGGCAGGCCTCATCCCAGTTTTAAACCGGTACTGGTCTGGCTCCCGGCCCTGTATCTGCCCCTCCTCTCCCCCCCCCCCCCACACCACCCCAGGTCCTGAGACAGTCTCCGGATTAAGCTCCTGGATCAGAGCGACTTGGAAGGGGTTGTCAACGTTAACACCAGCCACACAGAGAGCACAGATCAGAATAAAGCACGGCCCTCATGCGGGACTGGGCCGCGCTAAAACGCACAGCCGGTTCCCACATCCCCTGCGCCTGGGCGCTCAGATCCCTGCCAGCGCGCATACACTGACAGCCCAACACAGAAGGCCACGAACCCAAACAAATCATAATATGCAATCATATCATCGAAGCAGTAGCCCAATCCAACCCGCGGAAAACGGGATACAAGGGACAAGGAAACAAATGCGTGTTTGTGGGGAGAGGTGTCGAGGGAGAGCTTTTTACAGAATAGCAGTGGAGAAATAATGGAATTAAGGGTGGATGGAACTCAAGATTTTGAGATTGGTGGCTAGAAGTGGCTAGTGGTTGATTAAAGACAATCTGGGGTGTTGAACGAGTTAGAGTCGGATACGCACGTGGTCTGTGGCTTGCAGGACGCGGAATGTAAGGTAGGACGGGGCCATGGAGAGAATACAGGGTTGAAATCTTAACTGGATAGGTGGCTGGGGGTGGCGAGGGGGAAGAGAGTGATGGAGGTTGGCGGGGGTGTAATCGAAAACACAAAACACAGGGACGACTGAATACTACTTTAGATGCAAAGGGCAGATTAATCGATGTTCGGTGTTAGAAGTTAACAAAGGTGTGAGTGAGGACTTTGGGATCAGTTGAAGCAAGGTGTAAGCCTACAGCACTACAATGGCAGTTCTATTCACCGGGCAATACGCACAAATAGAACCAATAGGGATAAAGAAACGACCTTAGCCATTCCCCAACGACTCTAGTTTGTAGCAAGCCAATACGTAACAGTACAAAAACTAAACCAATTGAAGTAGCAGCACAGACAAGGGTCCGAGTTGCAGCATCTCCTTTTTCGAGCTATATGATGAACAAGCAGGCAAGACTCACTCTCCAGCACCCAGACATGAACCCAGTATCCACGTTGACATACAAAGAAAAATACAGACATTTGTCACAAAAAGGAATACAGTATAGACGCATTCAACCTTTAAACCCGTTATGACGTTCAATTAGTTTATACATAATCATCTCCATACAGTCAACAGCGAGATACTTCTTGACATCCTTAACTATGAAGAGCTATCTACTGTGGTCATGAAAATTTCAATTGTCTCAGCAACCACAACAATTTTAAGGAATGCCCTGATTACTAAAACCGCTGTGTGTGGGGGGGGGGGGGGGAGGGGGGATTGTTCTTTATGATTTAAACACTGGAATACCAAGATGAAATTTTCCAAGATCTGTCTTCTGTTCCCATTAACTTCACAAGAGGAACCACCTTAGATGGTGGTGGGGAGGACATGGCTATGAAATCATCTTTCTTTAAAAAAAATCTCACATGCCTTTACCAATTGCTATTAACATTCTTAACTCAAGGGAACATAAAGCCAAGCCCAATAAACGCATAATTTAAGCCTCAATGTTATTCTAGCGAATCTGTGCCGTGTCTAAGGTAACAAACGGTACTATTTTTGGGGTGGAGTGGCCGGATCTAATCATAACATTCAGGATGTGGTCCATCCAAGACTCTGGGCAAATGAAGCAGAGCTCATTACTTTTGTATTGCAAGCCCCATGAGATGACCGCTAACATTCCATTAGCCTTGGATTGCTTTCCGTACCTGACCGCTCGCTGTCTTTGAGTGATTTGTGTGCTTTGACATTCACATCCCTGGTACACAAACCAGTGGCAGCCACACACATAATAGGCAGACCCAGTTCGTTTTTATATAGCAAACATAGATGTAGGTTAAAACGTTCAGTACATTCTTTTATTAAATCTCTCCCCCGCCCCCAAAGCGTCATTATCCCACATTGTCTGAAGAAATTAGGATTCAAGGGACTGTACGAAATAGGGTAGGACCAAGCTGCTCAGAAATTCCACTAATTCCACCTGTTTATTAATACTGTGAATCGGGATCTGTGAATCCCGGCTGATTAATTAACATAATGAATCGTAAAGGCAAAATCTAGGTTAAAAGCCTTGAAAATGGCAAATATTCAGGTTACCGTCTGTCGGGTTAATTTCGCATCGACTGTAGACATTTTTGAGAAAGCTGGCCTCGCAGTCAGTGTTATA
The DNA here is from genome assembly GCF_030028105.1 of Mobula birostris. NCBI lineage: Eukaryota > Metazoa > Chordata > Chondrichthyes > Myliobatiformes > Myliobatidae > Mobula > Mobula birostris. The sequence goes on from NC_092384.1 coordinate 19,385,142, forward strand.
CACCGAAAGGTGACAGAAAGACTGGGGTGATAGCTTGGTGGCTATAATAGATTGATTGGTAGCGGTGAACGATTTACTTTCCATAGCCCCTCCTCCGAAGCCCAATCTGTGTCCTGATGCATACTCGTACATTCACAGAAGCAGATCCAGCTACTACTTCAGTGCACCGGATCCACACCCTTGCCCAAAGAAATGGGAATTTTCAACAAAAATAAAGAGGCCATCCTCAGCAATAAATAAATCAATATATCACTGGACCCTCCAACCACCTAAGTCCACATGCTGGGAAAAGTCACAGCTCGTCCACCGAAGCCTTCAATATATTGGAGACGGGAGACTGAGGTAACAACACCATAAATATGGCGGTCTATCATTCATATACATCTAACCTCAAGATACAGTCTCGACTCAATATTAAGGCGTCAACATAAGGCGAGGGGGATGTATCCGCGATGTTGCAATCCATACCAAATGATAAAGCGAATTATCTTCCCCCCCAAAAAAAAATAGAAGCCACTTACTTCATTTGCTTTACGATGGTGCTTTTCCCCGATTCGCCCGCCCCTGTTGGAAAACGGAGATAGCGATGAGAGAAAGTGGGCACGGGGAACCATGGGGTGGAAGATGCGTTAGTAAATGTAAGGAGATAAAGGGAGATTAGAGCGAGAGGAGAGGAGGAGGCCGGGCCCGCGGAGGTGCCCACCAGCCTGTAGTCGGTGAGGGAGGGAGGAAGGGTAAGGAGGTGGAGGGAGGCCCTTCGGTCTTACCGAGAAGCAGCAGCTTGACATCCTTGGCGGCGCTGAGGCCATCCTCTTTTATGGTTTTCTCGATGGCTTTGCTCCGCTCCATGGCTGCCCTCTCCTCGGCGCTCATTGTACATCCCATGGTTAGTGTGTGGAAAGTAGCACAGCTCTGGCCTCTCTCTCTCTCTCTCTCTCTCTCTCTCTCTTCCTCCTCCTCACTCACTCACTCGAATGAACCCTCTCTTTGCGAAACGCCGGGTCTTTAATCGCACATCCAAAGCCGGAGGAGAGATGGGGCCGGGCTCACTCCGTTTCTTGCCGGTGCACAGATACAGGAATATCCTAGAAAGGCTGGTGGGGGTTGTTTTTTTTCCTTTTCTCTCTCTCTCTCTCTCGCTCTCTCTCTCTCTCTCTCTCTCTCTCTCTCTCTCTCTCTCTTTGCAGATTTGCACAATCAAGACAGTGGTCTTCAGATGGGGAGGGGAGGAGAGAGAGAGAACAGGGGCTTCGGCCGGAAGGGACTGTCACTGGATTACTGCTCGGTGATATCTGCTGGGCGGCGGCAACGTTTCAGCCCGATCGCATCGTTCGGCTGCTGACAATGGGAAGAGAGTGCCAGAGAGTGCGCCAGCCCCACTCCACACTGACGTCAAAAACACACTGAGCCTGCGCCAAGCCACCAACACCCAGCGCCGCCGCTGCTCACTGCACCTTAAGCAGCGGGTGAGGGTGGAGGTGTGGTGTTGGGTGGGGTAGGGGCGCTGAAGTGGATCTCCTCATTGCAAGGCGTGCCAGAAAAGGGTGCAATCGCGGGTGCCCTCCTCAGACACTGGCGTTTGCGGGAAGTGGGTGTGTCAAGGCGACTGAAGTCAATATTTGCACTGGGAAATCTGAACTCGGAGCACAAACTGAGTTTACATATTTAATGCAACATGGAGCTGAAATTCATATCTGGAATACTCTTACTTCTGAACACACACGCACACAGCATGCTCATTGAACATGAATTTAAATAGGATTATGATCTATCTACCCGCCTTTGTGGGGGGGGGGCTAGGAATTATGGTGAGCACTTTCAATTGATCACGCCCTTAATGCATCGCTGTTGAATGGATTTTAACCAGAAAATCGCCGGCATTTAGAATGCTGGTCGGAGCTGTTAAGTTACAGTCCGTGACGTTTTAGCGTAAGGCAGGCTGGAATACGCGGCTACTGTAAAGTCAGATGAGACCGGGAAGAGAAGCGAGCGCAGTTAGATTCACACAAACACGGCGCTGGGGCTGTTGGATCGCGAACGCTCCGTGCGCCCAAGCGAGGAAACAGTGCGAGGAGCCGGAACGATAACTGTGAATTCTGCTGGAACGGCTGCTTCCATTTTCCAGGTTTTAGGGCGTATACAGTACCTGAGATGTGCAAATCAGGGCACCAGAGCCAAACGAGCAACCGAACTTTTGGTTTGCTACTCCCGCTCGCCTCACCATCCTGGCCACCACTGAAATCTATAAATAACATCCAATGCCAGCCCCTCTCTCGCCGCAACAGCCTTTTTCTAACTGATTGTCAAATTCCTGTGTTTTTTTGGCCCTTCCTCAAAAAGACATCCCTATCTGACCATTTCTCTCGCGGCAAAAATCCTGACATCTGGATTAATCCACTCCCCAGAACAGTCTTTCCCGCAGCAAACATCTGTGGTTTAGAATATCGGATCATCCGTTATCCATTAGGAGGATTATGTTTTACTAAACATTATATAAAAAAAATCAATGCAATATTTATGAAGTGGTTTGAGATGTGCATCGAGCGGTGCGTTGTGTAGAGGAGCGAAGATGAAAGGCGTGTTAAAATGAGAACTCTCTGATGAAAGTGGATAACATTTATTTCGATAATTGCCGGAATACCATTTGTGCAACGAGGCGCCGCCTGAGGATTGGTCTTCCGACAGAGACAAAATAAGAACTGTCTTAGAGCTCATTTCCCACCCGGTACGTGCCAAAGCGCGCCGCCACCTTTCCAAAGTTAACGCAATTGCTTGGGTGCTGGCTACCCGCCTGTCCTCCGGTCCCCGAAACACCAACAGGGCGAGGTCCAAGGTTGCAATATGGTACCATTGCCATGTGGATCAGAACCTTGCCTTTAATTGATCGCCACATTAAAGTCAGATGCTGAAAACAAAGGGAAACGAAGCATCAGTCCCATATTTCCTTATAAAAAATCGATTCGGCCCATGGAGTTAATTCTCTCTCATTTTTCCCTGTAACCGACTTTCCCCAGATTCCCACTAATTCCCAACAGATTTCTTACACATTAAGGACGACTTACAATGACCATTTTATCGAGCAACCCAAACCTAATTGGGATATGGGGGGGAACTCAGATGGTCACAAGGAGATTGGGCAGACTCCACATCGACAGCAGACACATGGGTCACCGAGCCGCGATGCAGCAACTCTACTGGTCGATGAAGGGTTTGGAGCCTGAAACTAACTCTGCTTCTCTTTCCAGCTGCTGAGTATCCCCAACATTTTCTTTTGTTTTTATGTTCTCTTATTTGGGCTTTCGTTTACTGTTGGTAAATGATCATGGTTCCTGTCGCAGAATTTTAATTTACCAAAACTTAAAAAGAAAGAGCAGGCAGGGTTATGTACATTCAGGGATGATGAGTGACTATGTGGTCTGTACAATGGGAATCAGTGTAATATACCTGGGAATAATACTGTAGACAAAACCAGGGAATGCTGGGCAATGTGGTGACTGCACCAGCAAGGATTAATAGGGACAGCCTTTGATATGGTTCACTACCACCTGAAATGCAGTCACACACTATCCTGCAATGAGGTTGCTCTTCTCCTTTGTCATGGGATCAGCCTTCTGGTCCCCCAGGTTTAACAGCATGGCAGCAGTTTCAATGTAATGTCTGTTCTAACCTCCTGACAGGCTGGTAGCAGCATTTGTTAAACCCGGTTCTGCCAGGAAAGCCCATACCCCTGAGTTAATCAACAATTATTCCTCATTCTGCTACAGTTTCCATGTTATCGTCACTCTCTTTCTAATCTTCAAAGTGACTTGACCTCGGTTCCTGAAAACTGCCTGGCCAAACCATCACTGCAAGCCATGTATCAAATCGCTGATCAAACAATATGGAAACAGATCATTCAATCCATCAAGTCCATGTCGACTATCAGCCAATCAATCAGAGGAATCCTATGTTCATCCCAGTGTCCTTAGTTTCCCTTCATTCCCACCAGATAGTCTAGCATTGGAGTTGCCATGGAGTCTGGGATGGCTGATAGGTAACAGCAATGGCAATGGGGTAAAGGTACTGACCAACCTGCATATCTTGTGATGTGGGAGTATATTGGAGTATCCAGAGGAAACTCACACTGTCACAGGCAGACTCCACACAGACAGCACCCAAGGTCAGGACTGAACCAATCAGCATGAAGCAAGAGTTCTACCATCTGTGACACAATGCTGCCTAACTTAAACATCCAATTTAGGGTGCAACTATGCAGATTCCAATTAATTCCCTTAGAGCTGGGGTTCCTAATTTTTTTTTAATGCCATGGAGCTTTGCCATTAACTGAGGGGTCGATGGACCCCAGGTTGGGACACCCTGCCTTAGAGCACTGCTTTGGTGCCTAACATCCTTGGCCTCTCCCTCAGTTCCTCTGCAACAGTGCGCGAGATGTGACAGCCAAGCTGCTGGAGAGCGTCTCATTTACAGTGAAGTCTTCAGCCAACACTGAAAGATTACCTGGAGCAAGTGTTGACCCAGATAATCCAGCATTGGACCTGCCATGAAGTTTGGGATGGCTGAGAGTGACAGAAATGAGATCATCTGCTGTTCTAAGAGAGGTCAGCTAATTTGCATTCCGCTCTTCCAGCCTGCTTCCTTAGTGGTTCGAGTGGCTCAAGGAAAGATGGATTGCTGGTGTGTAGTGATAGGCTGGAAGTCCCTTTCAACGTTGGTAACCTCTGCCATATTGATCAGGCCAAGCTTGCACTGCAACATGCACATGTTGGGGAGCTTCCCCTTGCACGGCAGCAAAAATTGAAATCTTGTGCATCAGATGTACATGATGGGTTGGGGCTGCAGGTATTGAAACAGAGCTGGCAGCCAATTTCATCCTGGAAAGAATGGGTTGTAGCATCCACACAAGGTCCTGTGCAAGGATAGATTTTGACTCCCTATCCTTCTGCATATCACATCCCATCCATTAGGCAGATCTATTAATGCCCCAAGCACCCGATTATACATGCCTGTCTCTGGATTGCCCCATCAAAGTACTCAACTGAGTCTTCTGTAGCAGACCCTTCAGAGTCTTCAAGGGTACTGACTCCTGGGCACCCTTAGACTGTAAGACCATCAGATATACCGGCAGAGCAGAATTAGACTGTAAGACCATCAGATATACTGGCAGAGCAGAATTAGACTGTAAGACCATCAGATATACTGGCAGAGCAGAATTAGACTGTAAGACCATCAGATATACCGGCGTAGCAGAATTAGACCATGCCGGCCATTGAGTCCACTCTGCCATTCAAACTTGGGTGATTCTTTTCGACCCATTGCCCCATCTTCTCCCCATTACCCTTAATTCTCCTAGCAACCAAAAAACTATCAGCCTTTGCCTTAAATACGGCCACTCTGAATGATATCGTATTTGTTAAATAGATATTGTTTATTTGTTAAATAAATAAATAGTGCACAATCCTGATTTGATGGAGACAGACGTGAAGAAGCACGGAGGAACAAGTGGAGAAACTTCTGAAATGCCTGCTTCGCTGCTGCTGCTACTGTGCGATCGAGAATCTCCGGAGGGGAAGGCCCCAAATCCTCGGCTTTGCCTATTGCCTGTTGCCGGGGCTGGGGTCAAAGCGCTCGGCAGAGATAGTGCTCGGTGCTTGGTGTCGGAAGGCTGGTTGGAGGCTCGAAGTTTTCAGACAGACTCAGAGTTGGACTGTGGTCGGGTGCTTTCAGGGTGCTGCATCAGCAAGTTTGCAGCGCTGGAAGCTCATGGCAGGGAGAGTTTCTCCCTTCAACCGTCTGTGTGAGATGATGGGACTTTCGAGAGACTTTGAGACTTTTTTTTTACTGTGCCCGTGGTCTGTGCTTCATCAATTTACGGTATTGCTTTGCACTGTTGTAACTATATGTTATAATTATCTGGTTTTTGTCAGTTTTTTTAGTCTTGGTTTGTCTTGTGTTTCTGTGATGTAATTCTGGAGGAACAAATTGCATCAATTCTTAATGCATGCATTACTAAATTTCAATAAAAGAGGACTGAGTGTCCTCATAATCTAAATCTAATCTCATCTAAATACATCCAGTGGCTTGGCCTTTATGGCCCTCTGTGACCGTTTCCACAGATTCACCACCATCTGGCTGAAGAAATTTCTTGTTATCTCAGTTTTAAAGGGCTTTCTTTTATTTTGAGGCTGTGCTCTCATATCCTCAACTCCCCAGTTCATGGAAATATTCTCTCCCCGTTCACTCTATCCAGGTCCTTCAGCATCTGGTAGATTTCAATGAGATTCCACTTGATCTTTCTGAAGTCCATTGAGTAGAGGCCCCTCTACGCTCCTCAGATGCTAAGCAGTTGAGCCCAGTTCTGGCTGCAGGTCAGTATCTCAGATGGTGGCTCTGAGTGTCAGATGAGTGAGTGCCCCCATTCTTTCCTCTCTCATCGTTCAGCAGAATTCTCAATGCAAGTTCAAAGTTCAAAGTAAATTGATATGTGTCAGCCTAAGATTCATTTTCTTGTGGGTGTTCATAGTGAATAGAAAAAAGAACACATATAACCAATGAAAAACTTCACACAATATAGGAGCAGGTTCACATGGAGGGTTAGTTTCTTGTGGAGGTTGTACATAGATACCAGCATTATTTCCACCAGAGGTTAAGGATAGGGCTTGACCGTGGCAATCTGATGTGACTGTAAGATGGCTTTTCTAACAGGACAGAAGGTGGTGTGTGTTAGCAAACATGATGGAATTTGTCTGGGCGGTGTGCTTGTCTTGACCAAGTAAACTCAATGGACTGAATGGTCTAACTTAGCTGCTATATCTAATTGTCTGGGTGAAGTGCTTGAACAGCCAGGAGTGTGTGAAATCTATGAAATGAGGGTGTGAATCATTTAGTGAAGGTATGATAGATACATAAATGTTAGGTAGGAGGTGTAATTGATAAGAAGATTATTGTTAGGTGAATAATGAGGGTGTATTACACAAAGCAATGTGTGAGGCTAGTTGCAGTTGTTGAGGGATGGAATAAATCTCTAATGTGTGTGTGACGATTAACCATTCTACAGCATTTATGAACTTGGGGACTCTGCTCTTTTCCACAAGCTGTCATGGCTTCCAGCAAACTTCCCGGGTCTTTGGAGTCATTTTTCCTGGCAAGCAGCACACACTGCCTCTCATGAACACATCTTGATGTGGCTTCAATCCACTTGAGCGAGGTAAGTATGAAATTGCAAGACATTACCAAATGGCCTAAATCTGTTCCCACATCTTATGGTCTAAAATGTCGTCAATACATAAGCAAAACAAAAACATTTTTGCAACAGTTATTGAGTCAGCATCACAGACACAGCATCATAAAAATAAATAGATCAGGGTCAAAGGTTGAACAAAGAAGATCACTCAGTGCAGTGCCAGAAACTCTGGATAAAGTGCCAGTTGTGAAATCAGATTATAAATGTGATATTTCAATTTTGTGAAAGTGACAGTAAATTATAATGAAATTTGCCACCACGTATTTCTTGAACAGTTTCACCTGAAGTCAGATCATGTACAAGTTTCTCCCTGTGATGGAGTCTTGCTTTACATGGGCAGGTTATTATGAACCATGGGATTTTGATGCCAATATTCTACATATTACTTCACCAGATGCAGCCATCTCCATAAGACCTTAAGACATAGGAGCAGAATTAGGCCATTTGGTCCATTAAGTCTGCTCTGCCATTCATTCGTGGCTGATCTTTTGTTCCCCTCCTCAGCTGCACTCCCTGGCCTTCTCTCCGTATCCAATCAATCTCTGCCTTAATTACACCCAACAACCTGGCCTCCACAGCTGCACGTGGTAACAAACACCACAAATTCACCATCCTCTGGCTAACGAAATTTCTCTGCATCTCTGTTTTAAATGGAATAAGAACTTCAGAGAACTTGGCAAGGTGGACGTCCTCATAGGTAAGGTAGAGAAAAGGAGATGGGAAAAGAGGAAAAGGAAAGCTTTGGTAAGGCTTCAGATCTACCTACTGGGTCAACAAAATGGACAATAATTAGAATCCAGTTGCATCTCAACAAATAAAATAATTACATAAGTTCATGATGATTGGAGAATACCACTTGCATGGAAATTCCTCAACAAAGCACCACACATTAGCATTCTATGCACAACGTTTTAATAAATTGCCAGGCTACATGTTATCTGCATAGCCTTTTAAATGACCATGTTTTACATCGTATTTCTGTATTTTAGGGCTAAACAGTATTAATGTAAAATACAGCCAAAATACATCCTGTAAATGACTGTATTTACCATCATATAAAGTACCAAATCTACAAAGAGGATGCTGCTAATCATCCTTGAACTTCACTACCCTAATGTAGTAAACTAAAAATATTTTTTTACACTTGTTTTGCATAAAACTTAACGTGCCTATTTTTATAAAGACAAAATGAATTGCATTATTAGCTTAGAAAGGATCTGCTGACACTGAAGAGAGTTCAAAGGAAGTTCATGAAGATGATTCCAGGAATGAATGGCTTGTCATAGGAAGAGTGTTTGATGGCTCTTGGCCCGTATTCAATGGAATTCAGAAGAATGAAGGGTGACCTCACTAAAACCTATCGAATGGTGAAAGGGCTTGATAGAGTGGATCAGAGAGGATGTTTCCTATCGTGGGAGAGTCTAAGACTGGAGGACACAGCCTCAGAAGAGAGGGGTGTCCTTTTAGAATGGAGATGAGAAGGAATTTATTTAGCCAGAGAGCGGTGAATCTGTGGAATTATTTGCCACAGCCAACTGCAGAGGCCAAGTCTTTATAGATATTTAAGGCCGAGGTTGATAAATTCTTGATTGGTCAGGGCATGAAGGGATACAGAGAGAAGGCAGGAGGTTGAGGCTGAGGGGAAAATTGGATCAGTGGTGTGAAATGGCAGAGCAGACTCGATGAGCCAAGTGGCCTAATTCTGATCCTATATCTGATGGTTTTATAGTCCTATGGTCTTGTCTTAGAATATTTTGCTGGCTGCATGGGAATTATGGATGCATAAATATTGGATAAACAAGAGTTCATTGGATATTAAGGAAGTCTTTCCTTATGACAATACTGTATAGACAATACTGTATAATACAAAAGTACATTTACTAGATGTTTATGGTTCTATGTAATTGGGGGGAAATGTACAAGATTTCTATCTACTAGAATTATATGGTGATGGATAAGAAGTGCAAGGGATGTTGAATATAATTGATTATGTAGGAGAAAAACATGTACATAAACATTTAAATAGTGAGGAAAGGTAAAGAGCACATGGGTAACATGAAGAAAGATTCTAAGAGTTGAGAGAGGTCTGAGTGAAAGTGGGCAGCGTGAGTAATAGAAAAGTGGCATCATTGAAGGGAGCTATGTGCAGAGAATTGTCAGTGACAGGACATCATTATGTCAAATAGTTCTTAGTCAGAGAGTTCAGAGCCTGCACAATGCACACCTCATTTTCCCATTCTTCCTGCAGGCCTCATGGATTTGATACAGTTCCTGTTGGAAACTCATTCGTCCGGGTGGCAAAATCACCCAGTATAAAGCAGGTGGTGATGAAGTTGGAGACTTTGCTTGAGCAATTATTGCTTCACGTGTTTGCTGATCTGTAACTCCAGTGAAAGCTTGGGCCTGTCCTCTGTGGCAGTATGGTGGGTGGAGGGGGGTGGTGGGGGTTGGGGGTTCCTCAAGTTCTCTGGACACTTGTCTAGGTAGCAAAAACTGTCTCTGATATCCTAACAATCTCCTGTTATCTTGTAATAGTGTTCTTATGAGTTGCTATCAATGGAAGGATCATTGATAATTCCTGAACTGTAGGCACTGATTGTACATTTCTGTGGTTGTAACTAACCTGAAAGTAATCCGCTTTCAAAGTTCAAACTTCAGAGTAAATTTATTATCAAAATACGTACAGTATACTAACTTGTGATTGATTTTTTTACGGGTGTTTTCAGAAAAGTAGATAAATAGAGTTTCTATAAAGACTATATTTAAATAATGACTGACAAATAACCATGTGCAAAGGGAGACAGATTGCACTAATAAAAAAGTAAATAAATACCCTGAGACCAAGAGTTGGAGAGCCCTTGGAAGTGAGTCTGTAGGTTGTGGAATCAGTTCAGTGTTGAGATGAGAGAAGTTCCCCACGCTGCTTCAGGAGCCTGATGACTGAAGGGTAATAACTGGTCCTGAACCTGGTGGTGTGGGACTTAAGGTTCCTGTACCTCCTTCCCAAGAGCAGTCATGAGAAGAAGGCCTGATCTGGATAGTGGGGGTCCTTGAAGGTGGCAGCTTTCCTTGTTGATGTGCTCAATGATGGGGAGGGCTTTGCTTGTGATGGACTGGGCTGTATCCAGCACTTTTTGTAGACTTTTACATTCCTGGGCATCAGTGATTCCATACCAGGTTTAACTAGAGCCTTGCGATATGTGCAGTATATGTACAAATGTAATGCCACGTAGGACAGATTTGTGACTGCACTGAATGCCTGCCAGAGCAGGTAGACAGTCAGGCCAATGCAGGTGCTTGGATTATTTGACTCTCGGCTTGTCAGATTGGGCCCACTGCACCAGCAATGACTGACCGTCTGTGAAGCTACAGGATGGACCCCACCACCAGTCCTAATTAAGAGGGATCATCAGTCACTCACAGGTTAATTGTTGATTCGCCTCTTGCTGAATCTGCAACTCTACAGGTGTTTGGTACTTTTCATGGTAGTTACAAGCTGCCAAGCTCTGCAGGCAAAGATGTAGACCGTTCTTAAAGATCTTCTGCTGAATCTGCAAAAACTAGCTCCTCTCAGACACAGGTTCACACTAGGGAGGGGTAAAATGAGTCTGGAGTGATTGAAGGAAAGTATAGGGGGGATATCAGAGGTAAGTTCTTTTCACAGAGAGTGCTGGGTGCATGTAACCCCTGCCAGGGATGGTAGTAGAGGCAGATTCATTTAAAACTCTTAGATAGTCACGTGGGTGATAGAGAAATGGAGGGCTATGTAGGGTTAGATCTTAGAGTAAGTTAAAAGGCTGGCACAACAGTGTGGGCTGAAGGATCTGTACTGTGCTGTAATGTCTTATGTTCTATGCACTGTGTTCAATTCTGTTGTCATTGCAAATCTTCACGAATTAGGCGACAACCTGAGAAAGTGATGCTTACTGAATCCCTTTCCTTCAGCCAATGTCACGAGCTCCTCCACCACTGTACCTTGGCGTGTTGTACGGTCATGACAGGCCTACCAAGAGGTATACAGCATGGAGGGTATGCAGATCTCATAACACCACGGGCAAGGAAACCTTCTCCAGATCGTTACCTAATGTCCTCGCTTAGTGACAAATCAGAGCTCCTCAATGTTTTGGAAGAAATATCTAAATTAGCCAAAGCACAGAATGCACTCTGGGTGGGAACTTCAATGTCCATACCAAGAGTGGGTTGGTACTTCTACCACTGACCAAGCTGAAAGCATCCTGAAGAGACAGCTGGAAGATTAGATCTACAGGCAGTGCTGGTGGAACTAATGTGAGTGATAAACTCACTTGATCTTGTCCTCACTAATCCAGTACAACCGACTATGGCAGTACTTTTGGGGATGAACACTGCACAGTCCTCCAGGCAACACAAGAACTGTACTACAGCAGATCCTGTATCTGCTTGACTGCACACAGATCCTTCATACTGCCATTACTGTCAAGCTAGCACAGCAACCTAATTCAGGGAGACAGCTATATCCGGAATAATACCAGGCTTGCTACAAGGTGAAAGCTAGCATCATAAGTGGCTGTGAAGCTTCACTCCAGAATGAGCTGAATGCGTTTTATGCACGCTTTGAAAAGGAGAATGAAACTACACCTGTGTGAATCCCTGCAGCATCTGGCAATCCTGTGATTTCTGTCTCAGAGGCCAATGTCGGAACATCTGTCAAGAGGATCAATCCTCGCAAGGCATCATGCCCTGATGGTGTACCTGGTAGGGCACTGAAAACCTGTGCCAACCAACTGGCAGGAATGTTCAATCTCTCACTGCTGCGGATGGAGGTTTCATCCAGTTTCAGAAGGGCAACAATCATATCAGTGCCCAAGTAGAGAAAATTAACTGCCTCTTCGTACGCTGGATGAACTCAGCGGGTCGGGCAGCATCAGTTAGAAACAATGATTCGACATTTCGAGCTAGAACGTCGACTCGTCATTTCTACCTGATGCTGCCCGACCTGCTGAGTTCATCCAGCGTACTGAAAGTGTTGCTTTGATCACAGCATCTGCAGATTATTTTGTGTTTGTATTAACTGCTTCTAGCTTTTGCCCTGAATTAATTCCTGCCTATGCAAGGACCTGGACCCATTGCAATTTGCTTACCACCACAGTAGGTCTACAACGCTGACGCTGTATGGAGGCTGAAGTGCTTCAAGGACTTCATCAGGCAATGCCAACGCAGGGCCACCCATGTTGGAATGGCTGTGTACGAGATGCCAGATGAAGATCGATCCAACCCCGGCTCCCGAACAGACAGACTCGCGTCTGCCCCTCTCCGGTGCACTTCAATTAGAAGTGTGAGTGCCATACAAAACAACAAAACTAAGATCTACGGCGGCTGTCATCTCACTGGCTCTCTACATGGCCTTGACCACCATGTAGAGACAACAGCAAAACCTACGTCAGGCTTCTGTTTATTGATTATAGCTGAGCATTCAACAGCATCATACCCTCAGTACTAATCTGCAAACTCCAAAACCTGGGCTTCTGTACCTCGCTCTACAGACCACAGTCAGTGCGGATCAGACAAAACATCTCCCCCTCGCTGACAGCACCCAGCCCACCTAAAGGATGTGCTCTTAGTTCACTGCTCCACTCTCTCTGCACCCAGACTCTGTGGCTAGGAACAGCTCAAGCGCCATCTAAAAATTTGCGATGAATTTGGCAGAATCTCGGAAAGTGACAAGGAGGCGGACAGGAGTAAGGTAGATCAGCTGGTTGAGTTGTGTTTCAACGACAACCTTTCACTCAACATCAGTAAGACCAAGGGTTTGATTGTGGTCTTCAGGAAGGGGGAGTTGAAGAAACACACATCAGTCCTCATCGAGGGATCAACAGTGGAAAGGATGAGCAGCTTCAAGTTCCTGGCTGTCAACATCTCTGAAGATCTATCCTGGGCCCAACATATTGATGCAATTATGAAGAAGGCATGTCAACAGCTATATTTCATTAGGAGTTTGAGGATATTTGGCACGTCTTAAAAGACTCCTGCAAGTTTCCATACATGTACCATGGAAAGTTTTCGAACTGCCTGTATCACCATCTGGTATTCAGGGGCCACTGAAAAGGTTCAGAAAATGCTGCAGTGGGCTGCAAACTCAGCCAGCTCCTCCATGGGCGCTAGCCTTCCTAGCAATGAGGACATCTTCAAAAGGCAATCCGTCAAATAGGCAGCATTCATCATTAAGGACCCCCACCATCCAGGACATGCCCTCTTCTCATTGCTACCATCGGGAGGAGGTACAGGAGCCCGAAGACACATACTCAACGTTTTAGGAGCAGCTGCTTGCCCTCCACCATCAGCTCTCTGAACGGACATTAAACCAATCAGTGAACACTACCTCACACATATGCATGGAAATGGTCAAAAATATTTTAAAAAGTAAATCTATTTTTTTAACTGAGTAATAAATTATGTATTTAAATGTAATATAGAACTGAAAAAGGATCTAGTGCTTTTGAAATAAAACTAGAGGAAAAGAATTTTAACAAAGACAAAGGTCTCACTCTAAGTAAGAACTGGAATTTGATTGTAAACAAGGTGGGGCAGGGGAAACCTGGATGAAACCTGAAAATTGGATGAAGTCTAACCAATCGGGAGGGACGGATGCCAGGGGTATAAATGCCTCTGGACTAGATATGCCTAGGCATCATCCCTGATGAAGATAGCAGAGTTTGTCATCAAAACGTCGGTTAAAATCGACACCTGTACCCAGCTGGAAGCCCGAGAAGAGTTTATTCATAATACAGAACAAATCAGAGCACAACCAATACTACTACAGTTCTATAAAATTGTGTATTAGTTCCTAATAGTTACCAATGGAGGAATTCATCCAGTGTCCGCTGCCGTGTTCTTTTGATTGACTGTAAATGAACAAAATCAGCACAGACACCTAGAGTAGACAATGGACTGCCTTCATACAATGCTTTTTGTGACTGCATCCTCCACATCTTCATTTTCATTGTAACATTCAAGATGATTGTTAATACCTTCAAATTCTTGCTGCAGTGAGGAAAACAGTTCTGAATTGTCACTGCTTATTGCTCGCCAACTATGAATGGCAAAAATCACTACCTTTTGAACACAAACACAGGCAACTGATTTACATTTGCTTTACATATGGTGTACTGTCTAACGTCCAAACAAGTGCACGTGATTTGCTAGTTAGAAACAGTTTGCAACAATCATTCTGTCCCAATTAAGTGGCATAGTGTCCCCAACATACAAAGGGAATCCCAGCTATTTTCCTGATTAGTTTTTGTTCTTTAAGATTTGTGTCAAATAAGTAACTGCTCTAATTAACCAGAATCTGTTGTATATACTGTATAATTCTTATTGTAATTTACAGTTTTTTAATATATTGCACTACACTCCTGCCATAAAGCAACCTGGTATATGTCAGGGATAATAAACCTGATTCTGACTCTTTGTCACAGCTGCCAGACTTCCATCCACATGCTATGAGGGAATGGCTGTGTGCATTGGCGCTGGGACCAAACATCAGTCCAGCTGCAGACTGGAGACCTGCACTGTAGAACCAGCTGCACCTTAAGCCAATCGGTTCCAGTACAGCTACAACGCTCGCAGCTCCCTGACAATTTGGAAAATTGCCCACGTCTATGCTTGCCACAAAAAAGTAGGACAAATCCAATCTGACTAATTAATGCACCATTAGTCTCCTATCAATCATCAGCAATGTATTGGAAAGTGTCACTGATGGTGCTGTTAAGCAGCACCTTACCTATAGCCTGCTCCCTGACACTGTGTTTGGGCTCGGTCAGTCTGGACCTCATTACAGCAAACATTAGTAAGAAAACCTGAATTCCAGGGGTGAGGTGAGATTGACTGCCTATGAGCCAGGCTAAACTGTCCGAGTGAAGCACCTTGAAACCCCAGCAAAGCTGAAACCACTGGCAATCAGAATGACAACTCCAAATTATACTTAGCATGAAATAAGATGTCAAACATTGCTGGAAGCCAATGTAGTAACCCATGACGTTACTACAGACACCAAATTGTGTTTCGAAGTAGGGGTGTTTAGTGATGAATGCCCAATGTCCAATTCCTTTTGCAGCTCTCCGGATAACAAAGTGGTTAATGACTATGTGCAGGAAGTCCATTCAGATATGAGCTGATAGCTGGCAACATTAACAGAACACCAAACAATGACCACCTCCCACATGTTATACTTGACATTCGACAATATTACCTTTACTGAAACCCCACCATTAACATTCTGGAGGTGAGGGGCAAAATGTCACTGACTAGTCAAATACTGAGGTTAAAGGAGTAAGTCTCAGGGAGGATATACCATGGTAAGTGATTCCTTATCAAAACATTTGCACCAGCAACAAGGGATAACTCAGGTGTTATCTGTACAAGCCAGGACGAGTGCAGCTCCAACTGTACACAGGAATCCCAATATCATGCAGAATAAGGCAACCTTTTTGAGTGACACTCGGTTTGATTGTTTCTTCATTTGCCATCCTAGACATTTGATCTGTCTGCTCCTGGCACACCATGTCCACTGTGTACCACCTGCAAAATGCATACAGTGGCTTACTTAGGCCACCCAGACAGCACCAGACCCACAACCTCCATAACAACGAGTGACAAAGGCGTCAGTTCCATGACTTAACCATCAATTGCCTGCTCTCCAAGCTGTATTGCATTCTTCCTTGGAAGTATATTTTGCTGTCCTTTCATTGTTTAAATCCTAGAACTTCCTTTGGAAGTCCTACGGCACCAACACAGGCCCTTCGGCCCATCTAGTCTATACTGAACTGTTATTCTGCCTAGCCCCATTGACCTGCACCTGGACCACCATATCCTCCTCCATATCCCCTCCATCCATGCACTTGAACCGGCATACACCACTTCTGCTGGTAGCTGGTACCACACTCCCAGAGAGTACCTGCACAAAGAGTCAACATGGTGGCTATCGAACAGCAGGGCTACACTCTTGGCATCTGACTACTTGATCATCTTCTAGAGCTAATCAAAGTAAGGATGGTCAAGCCTACTACTGAATCCATCTCAGAGAATTCAAGGTTCCCTGCTGTCCTCTTCTCCCATTTGCAGCTCTGTGTCTCCAGCTTTTCGGCTTGATCCCAGGGAGGCAGCAAAGAGCCCAAACATCCCTTAGCTCCCCAGGCCAGTTCTGGATGTGCTTGACCACCTTATTGCTTAGCTATCCAATTAATTCATGAAGGGAAGTTGGTTAAACAAAAGGATCTGAATGACTCTTTTCCCAACCCTTTATCAAACTGAAGCACAATCAGAATCAGATTTATTATCACTGTCTTAGGCGATGTGAAATATGTTGTTGTACAGTGTAAAACATAAACTTACGATAAAAGTATGCTACTTTGAGGATTATTGATGATTCAATGGATAACTTCTGTAAGGAATATCACACTAAACCTTTCAGGGCCATGCTAATGTAACCAAGATAACTGGTTAGAACAAGGAGGTCATAACCCATTGTATGTGCAAGTGTACAGAAGAGGAGGGAACTCATTCACAAACCATGAACACTTAGCAGTTACTGACAACTTGGCAGGTTTTATTAAATATAAACCTATTGGCTCTGAGTTGTTACCATTGGTAACAGAAGACAGCTCATCTTCATCTCTTCAAGTGTGGTTGGGATTGGCGAATACTTCGTTGCTTTGCTTACATACTATAAATGATCAAAGAGGATGGATGGAAGGACAATTACAAATGGAGCAAAGTAATCATGGTTTACTGTCCAAAAATGCACAAACCCGGGCAAGAGTATGTGGCTGTGCTCTCAAAAACCAGAGAGTTATGTTTACAAACTTATGAAATATATAGGTTTGACACATTACAGCAATGGTTCCTAACTTTTTTGAATGGAAGTCCCAAGTGATTGTAGTGTTCCACTGGGTAAAATATGCCAAATATGCCTCCCCACCCTTACTTCAACAACGTGTGATGACAGCTTCAGGTAAGGAATTGGAATTCAAGCGCAGAGTGGAGAACCGGACAGCACAGTACAGGACCTTTGACCCACAATGTTGTGCTGACCTTTTAACCTACTCTAAGAGCAATCTAACCTTTCCCTCTGAATAGCCCCTTACGCTATCCATGTCCTTAAATACGAGTTTCCTAATGTATCTGCCTCTACCAGTATCCTTGGCAGGGCATACCACACACTGATTACCTCCTGTGTGTAAAAAAAATAGCTTTGACATCCCTTCTATGTTTTCCTCCAGTCACCTTAAAATTATGCCTCTTTGTATTAGTCATGACTGGTGACTCCCAGCAGTCCCATAGTTGGGGAAGCTGGTGTACTGTATTGGAGTTTACTTCCTTTTGGCGTACCCTTATTGTCCACTCGTAACCTCTGATAACGCCCTTGATATACCCCCACCCTGAGAGGATTGCACACCCCAGAGCAGGGACCACTGCATGGATATTAGCTGCTGTAATGGACCATATTTTATGGGATCTCACCCTGCTGTATAGGCTGAAGAATCCAAAGAAGTTAGGAAGCTAACAATAAACCAGAAGAGATTCTGCAGATGCTGGAAATCCAGAGTAACATGCACAAAATGCTGGATAGACTCGGCAGGTCAGGCAGCACCTACGGAGAGGAATACAGAGCTGATGTTTTGGGTTAAGATCCTTCATCAGGAGTTGGAGAGGAAGGGGGAAACTTAGGATAATAAATATAATTTCAAATGATTATCATGTTTCTAAGATGAGAAGGAAATAGAGTTATGTGTTACTTGTGGTGCCAATGAGCTGTTTGTCCAAGATATTTGGGGCCTAAGCAAGCATAAATGGTCTAAGTTACTGGCCATTAAAGGGACACCTTTCCCTGGAATCAGTTTTGTACAGACTACTTTTGTACAACTTCTTGAGGCCAGAAGGAACTTTGAATACCAGAGGTGGACAGTCCAGTGGTACAATGGGTGGTGGCACTCCCCCACGGACCTGAGTTTAATCCTGACCTCCAGTCCAGGTGGTATGGAGTTGAAACATCCCACCTATGACTGCAAGAGTTGCCCTGGCCGCTCTGGTTTCTCCCACATCCTAAAAATGAGTATGTTGATTGGCCACCAGTGTGTAGGTGGATGGTAGAATCTGAAGGGGGTTGATAGAAATATGAGAATAGGTTACTGGGAAATTAGTGGGGAATGGGATGAGCTGCCTTAAGCTCAATGGGTCATATGGAAAAATGGATCATTAAGCATGGGCTCTTGGGAATCTCCTGACCTAATACTGCATGGGGACACATGAACAAAGAGATATCAAAGAACATATAGATACTAAGTGTTCTGATTGAACCATTGCTCTCTCTCAACCCACCTAAAGCTACCCAGAACCTAATTCTTTGTTGTCAGTGCTGTAGAACTTTGGACCTTTTTATTTTGGCTCTGTACAGATCAGATCGATTGCAAGGAAGCTTCAGAAATATACAATTTTTTTCCATTGGAGCGCTCAGAACATAATCTGAATGTTTTGAGCACTGGGAATTCCCAATCCACAGGGATTCTCTGTGGAGCAAAAATGGACCATTTGAGTTCGATTCAAGATTTTTGCCATTACACTATGTGCTACAAACTGTTGGTAATTATTGGCCTTAGGGCCTCAATGCCTTGATGCTAACTTTGGTTTAATGAAAACAATGAGGAATAATTTGAAAAAATCATGTTTTGTGAGGTATTTGAGAGTGTTTTTAATAATTGCACACATAAACATCTTGTGCCAAGTGAAAACACTTTCTTAGAATTCTGTTTTCTTAGAAGTCACCTAAAACCTTGACAAACTTCTTATAGATGCACAGTAGAGAGCATCTTGAATGGTTGCAGTATGGTCTGGTATGGAAACACCGATGCTCAGAAATGAAAAAGGCTACAGAAAGTGGTGGAAACAGCCCAGTCCGTCACAGGAAAAGCTCTTCCCACCATTGGGTACATTTACATGGAGCACTGTTACAAGAAAGCAACATCCATCATTATGGATCCCAACCATCCAAGCCATACGCTCTTCTCTCTGCTGCCATTGGGAAGGAGGCAGAGGAGTCTTAGGTTCCGTACCCATTGGGAGTGGAACAATAATTACCTTACAACCATCAGGCTCCTGAACCTGTGTGGATAATTCACTTAACTCAGCACTGAACTGATCCCACAGTCCACAGACTCACTTTCAAGAAATCTACAAATCAAGTCTAAAATTAATTTTCTCAGTATTATTTAATTTTATCTGCATTATTTGACTTCTTTTGCACCTGATTGTTAGTGATTCTTTGTTTATGTATATATTTTTTCAGAAATACTATTGTATTTCTTTTTTTTGTTAAGGTCTGCAAGAAAATGTATCTCAAGATCCTATCTGGTAATATACCTACCTATACAGTGGCATGCAGAAGTTTGAGTACCCCTGGTCAAAATTTCTGTTACTGTGAACAGCTAAGCGAGTAAAAGATGAACTGATTTCCAAAAGGCATAAAGTTAAAGATAACACACTTCTTTAATATTTTAAGCAAGAAAACTCTTTTATTTCCATCTTTTGCAGCTTCAAAATGACAAAAAAAGAAAAGGGCCCGAAGCAATGTTTGGGCACCCTGCATGGCAGTGCTTAGTAACACCCCCTTTGGCAAGTATCACAGCTTGTAAATGCTTTTTGCAGCCAGCTAAGAGTCTTTCAATTCTTGTTTGGGGGATTTTCGCCATTCTTCCTTGCAAAAGGCTTCTAGTTCTGTGAGATTCTTAGGCCGTCTTGCATGCACTGCTCTTTTGAGGTCTATCCACAGATTCTCGATGATGTTTAGGTCGGGGGACTGTGAGGACCATGGCAAAACCTTCAGCTTGCACCTCTTGAGGTAGTCCATTATGGATTTTGAGGTGTGTTCAGGATCATTACCCGTTGTAGAAGCCATCCTCTTTTCATCTTCGGCTTTTTTACAGACTGTGTGATGTTTGCTTCCAGAATTTGCTGGTATTTAATTGTATTCATTCTTCCCTCTACCAGTGAAATGTTCCCCGTGCCACTGGCTGCAACACAAGCCCAAAGCATGATCGATCCACCCCCGTGCTTAACAGTTGGAGAGGTGTTCTTTTCATGAAATTCTGCACCCTTTTTTCTCCAAACAGACCTTTGCTCATTGCAGCCAAAAAGTTCTATTCAAAAGGTTCAAAGGAACATCTAAACAAGCCTGATGCATTTTGGAAACAAGTCCTGTGGACTGATGAAGTTAAAATTGAACTTTTTGGCCCTTTTCCTTTTTTGTTATTTTGAAACTGCAGAAGATGGAAGTAAGAGTCTTCTTGCTTAAAATATAGAACCATAGAACACCACAGCACAGAAAACAGGCCTTTCGGCCCTTCTAGTCTGTGCCAAAACATTATTCCGCTAGTCCCATTGACCTGCATCCAGTCCATAACACTCCAGACCTCTCACATCCATGCACCTATTAAAGAAATGTGTCATCTTTAACTTTATGCCTTTTGGAAATCAGTTCATCTTTTACTTGCTTAGCTATTCACAGTAACAGAAATTTTGACCAGGGTGCCCAAACTTTTGCATGCCACTGTATGTACTTTGACAATAAATTCACTTTGACTTTGAATGAAGAAAATCAGAGGTAAGTAACTAGCAAATTGAAGGGTAGAGATTAAGCAAGTTTGTCCTAAGTAGCAACAAGCAACAGCCAGAGGTGTCAGTGATTCTGTTCAATGTACCAGCCAGCTGTATATAGTGGAGAAGGCATTTGTTACTCAGTCACAGCTCTGGTAATCGAGTCATTGAGACAATCCTTGCAGGCTCAACTTGGCTATTATGACAACTCCTCCAAGTCTCAGATTTCTGTGTCTGCACTATTTTACACAGCAGTCTGTGAGTTACGGATTATTCTCATTTCAGTTGGCTTTTTTGTTTGTTTGCAGTTTTAGCACTGGTAACATTTTGGACTTCCACCATGAGGATAACTAAAATATTGAAACGCTGTTTAAATGGTGTGGGAATATTAAATATTAAGCTGAAAGGTCTCAGGGTCCAACCAAATATACAAGTCTGGCATGCTTTTCAAGCAAGTAATTAGAGAGACAAATGGAATATTACAAAAGAGGAGCTACAAGGAATATAGTCTTAGTACAGGCTTTGATAAGACCATCACTGAGATACTGTATATGGTTTTGGTCTACTTATTTAAACAATGATACATTTGCCGTAGAGACAGTACAGGGAATATTCACAGATTTAGTTTGTGAGATAAGGATAATGAAGAGAGATTGGCCTCTGTTCTCTTTAGAAGAAAGAGACATGACCTCATTGAGACGTAAGGATCTGCAGGGGCTTGACAGTTGAATGGTGAGGATGAGGAGAGTTCTTGTGGTGGAAGAATGCAGGGCAAGGGAACATAATCTCATGATGGGTGGTATGCTTCTTACAACAGAGAAGAGGAGGAATTTACTGTAATTTCCATGAAGGTTGTGAAATTTGAGATTTCTTCTCCTAGATGGGTGATAGGGAGCAGACAGGAAAATTAGGGATATAATGTATGCATTCAGCTATGATATAATTGAATGGTACAGCAGGTATGGACCATTTCTTACTCTTGTTTACATCTTCATTTAACCTTGATAAACCAAGGATAGACAAAAGTATCTTTTGTTTTCATTTCTGTTCATTTCCAGAATGTGGCAACCACTGGCAGGCGCAACATTTATTGCCCACCCTATTGAAATGGAGGTAGTAAGCCACCTTCTTTAAACATAGCTTTACGGCAGGCATTCCCAGTCTGGGCTCCACAGATCCCTTGCTTAATGGCATTGGTCCATGGCATAAGAAAGGTTGGGAACCTTGGTTTTACTGGTTAGGGTCTCCCGATGGTGAAAAGGTGGCAATGTGAAATGTGGCTCGGAGAGGAACCTGCACGTGCTGCTGCCCCCTTGCGTTTGCTTCTCCTGTCAAGGCTTTACAAGTCACGGGTGTGAGATATGTGCCGAGAAAGAAGTTACGATGAGTTGCTGGAGATGGGGATTATTTGCAAACATCTCCATATCTAACTGTATAACAGAGGGAGTACAAGGATGCACACAAAATGGAGTGAGGGCAGGATTACAAGAAAGGCTAGGACCTCCCCATAGTAGATATACAAAATATGTAGAACATCATGTTACTGATATGCATCCATGTGTACTTTTAACACAGAACATTGAGGATGAGTGCACATGTAAAAGGTGCTCACTCCAATGAGGGAAGACAATTAATGAACGGCTGAAGATGGTCTCCCAGAGGGAGAATCCATGAATTAATTATTTCTGACACCGTTCCTGCAATTCAAAATACCCTGATCAGGCTATTAATGGGGAGCTTTTTCTCCATTTCACCAGCAGAATATTTCTACTTCAAAACTAACTTTGGCTGGAAATTGGTGAATTGTAAACTTCGGAGAGTGATCTCTTCACCCCAAAATAAAGTAAAACTTTGGAGTAATTTGCCAGACCAGATGGGGAGAGTCAAAGACTGCAGAAGTTTGAAACACTGATGGACAGTAGAAACGAGACAACCCTTGAGGAATGAGTTGGCTCTTCTTCTCACGGACATTGCCAGCATGGTGTTGAACTGTGGCCAGTGTGCACTGCTGACTCGCGTCCAGCAGGAATTAAAGTGGTATCACCCTCACTTACTTTTACCAACAAGCATTGGGGATTGATGAGGCTGAGTACAGGGCTACGGTGGGAAACTTTGTCACATGGTGTGAGCAGAATTATCTGCAGCTTAATGTGAAAAAGACTAAGGAGCTGGTGCTAGACCTGAGGAGAGCTAAGGTACTGGTGACCCCTGTTTCCATCCAGGGGCTCAGTGTGGACATGGTGGAGGATTACAAATACCTGGGGATACGAATTGACAATAAACTGGACTGGTCAAAGAACACTGAGGCTGTCTACAAGAAGGGTCAGAGCTGTCTCTATTTCCTGAGGAGACTGAGGTCCTTTAACATCTGCCGGACGATGCTGAAGATGTTCTAAAAGTCTGTGGTGGCCAGTGCTATCATGTTTGCTGTTGTGTGCTGGGGCAGCAGGCTGAGGGTAGCAGACACCAACAGAATCAACAAACTCATTCGTAAGGCCAGTGATGTCATGGGGATGGAACTGGACTCTCTGACGGTGGTGTCTGAAAAGAGGATGCTGTCTAAGTTGCATGCCATCTTGGTCAATGTCTCCCATCCACTACATAATGTACTGGGTGGGCACAGGAGCACATTCAGCCAGAGACTCATTCCACCGAGATGCAGCACAGAGCGTCATAGGAAGTCATTCCTGCCTGTGGCCATCAAACTTTACAACTCCTCCCTTGGTCAGACACCCTGAGCCAATAGGCTGGTCCTGGACTTATTCCATAATTTATTGGCATAATTTACATATTACTATTTAACTATTTATGATTCTATTATAGATAGATAGATAGATAGATATACTTTATTGATCCCGAGGGAAATTGGGTTTCGTTACAGCCGCACCAACCAAGAATAGAGCATAAATATAGCAATACAAAAACCACAAACAATCAAACAACAAAATGCAAACTACGCCAGATGGAAAATAAGTCCAGGACCAGTTTATTGGCTCAGGGTGTCTGACCCTCCACGGGAGGAGCTGCACGTTCGATGGCCACAGGCAGGAACGACCTCCCATGCCGCCAAGTGTTGTATCACGGTGGAATGTGGCCGAAGTCCAACAGTAAAAAGTTCAATATCCGGTCTGCAAACACGTTCCTCGATCGTAATATACCCCGGATTGCACCATCCGTTGTCAGCCAGAACAGTAAGCACCCAACTCCTTTACGCTTACCGCTCTCAGTGCACTTCCGGTCTATCTATTATTTATGATGCAACTGTAACAAAAACCAATTTCCCCCCGGATCAATAAAGTATGACTATGACTATGACTATGACTATGTAAAGAGACTCATTACACAGGGAGACTTCCAATGTGGATCTAAATATAGAGCTGGTCATGCTGAGGTTGTATTGTCAGACTGGTAAGCAGAATTCTATATAATTATCCATCACACTGTGAAAGTGTTAGAGTCTCAAATCTGTATCAGCAACCAATCTACAAATCAAAGTCTGACTTGTATGAAGCTACCAGATTGTTTCTCTGCTGTTTTTTTACCAAGCCTGGCCTTTGAAGTGATCTCACGAATCTTCAAACTGCTGCCGAGGTTACTAACCCCATCAGTCTGCCACTTCCTTCTCACACCCACTTGTGAAGAGCAGCCTCTATTAATAGTGGCAGCTCTCTCACCCAGAATGCTTTTAAAAGTTTCATGTGTCTTGAAGGTAAGGAAGGTTTATATTAGAGGATCTTTTGTCCTAACATGTATTGATAAATGTCGACAAAGTGAAACAGATTCGAAGTTGCATCAAGCTAAATTTCATTTCCTGATGCACCTATTAGACTAGTGTGTGTGTGTACTCAAAAGTTATTCTGAATCACACATACACATTACTGTTACCAGGGAGAACATTTTATAAAATGTATTTAGTTTCTAAGAAATTCTAATTCATATTTTGAAGGGGTTCAGTTATCTGGTCAAAGAATATTTAGAATTAAGAAAACAGATTTGGTTTAACAAATGCAATGTTGTAGTTTGGATACCCGATTAGCTGCTGAACCTGTCGAAGGTCTCTGGGTGCCTGTGACTGAGTAAATAACTGATATAAGTGTTGGGAAACAGCAGGGTATTGTCTAGCCTGAGTTCAGAGCTGGAACACAGCCAGAATGACTGCAATGGGAGGCTCTCAGGAAGTTTGGAAATATCACATTTTTCCACAAGTAACCCTCAGAAATGACTCACTTTGTCGAATTGGTCCTTCTTGGGGAAAATAATATTTAGTAGCACTAGAGTAAGATTAGGAATCTTAAACAAAAGCCAGAAACACGGAGCAACTGACCATCACTTATCTAACAATATGCTCCTCTCCTCAAGCCAAAATGTAATGATAGTGGAGGAAGACCTAAAATGGCTGTAATATACAGTATGTTAGAGAAATATCGTAGGGGGCTGATTCAAATGAAAGTCCTGTAGACTTTTAGCAAAACCAGAGATAATCCTGCATCGGATGGCTGTGATGATGGACACCATGATGTTAAGGTGGCCTTGTGCTGCAGCTAAATGCATCAAACATTCTGCTAGTGGATCCCAGTGGGCTTGGCAGGAAGGTAGCTGTCGACACTTTAGGTTGAAGCCCTTGGATCACGACTATAGCTCCTGGCTTGCAGCTGCAGCGACCTCTTTTCAATCCTGCCCTCTGATGCTGACGATGTGGAATTTGCTCATTTTCTTCATGGCTATTTGGGTTTCCTGTCACATGACTAAATCATGGAGCTTGGGGGATTAATTGGCCACTGTAAAATTCCCCAAGAGACAGGTAAATTAAACTCCTTGGTGCTATTATATTGGAGGACTTGTCGTGGGCCCAGCACGTACATGCAATTTTGAAGAAAGTACAGCAGTACCTCTACTTCCTTAGGAGTTTGCGGAGATTTGCCATGACATCCAAAACTTTGACAAACTTCAATAGATGTGTAGCAGAGAGTACACTAACTTGCTGCATCACAGGTTGGTATGGAAACACCAATGCCCTTGAAAAGAAATTCATATAAAAAGTATTGGATATGGCCCAGTCCATCAAGGATTAAGCCCTCCCCCTCCATAGAACACATCTACATGAAATGCTGTCACAGGAAAACAGCATCCATCATCAGAGACCCCACCAACCAGGACAAGCTCTCTTCTTGCTGTTGCCATTAGGAAGGAGGTACAGGGAACTCAGGACTCACACCATCCGGTTCAGGAATAGTTATTACCCCTCAACCATCAGGCTCCTGAATCAGAGGGGATACCTTCACTCAACTTTACTTGCCCCATCATTGGACTGTTCCCACAACTAATAGACTCATTTTCAAGGACTCTTCATCTCATGCTCTCAATATTTATTGCTTATTTATTTATTAGAACTATTTTTTCTTTTGGTACTGTATTTGCACAGTTTATTGCTTTTTGCACATTGGTTGAACACCAATAGATTTATTGAGTATGCCTGCAAAAAATGAATCTCAGGGTTATAAGTAGTGATAATAAATTTACTTTGAACTTTGAATGATAGAAACAGTGGAGGAACACTCACAACACGCTGGAGGAACTCAGCAGGTCGGGCAGTATCCATGGAAAAGATCGGTCGATGTTTCGGGCCGGAACTCTTCTTCAGGACCCGGCCCGAAACATCGACCGACCTTTTTCACGGATGCTGCCAGACCTGCTGAGTTCCTCCGGTGTGTTGTGAGTGTTGCTTTGACCCCAGCAGCTGCAGATTATTTTGTGTTTAAGAAACAGTGGAGGAATTGATGGGAAAGTCATCATGAGCACTAGGCTCTATAGTATCCAGGACATCTTCAAGGAGTCATGCCTCAGAAAGGTGATGTCCGTCACCCCGGTCATGCCCTGTTCTCATTGCTACCATCAGGAAGGAGGTACAGGAATCTGAAGGCACACACTCACTGATTCAGGAACAGCTTCTTCCCCTTTGCCATCCAGCTTCTGAATGAACATTGAACCCATGAACACTACCTCACTACTTTTTTATTTCTATTTTTGCACTACTAATTTAATTTAACTATTTAATATATATACTTAATGTAATTTGCTGTTTTTTCTCTTTTATTATGTACTGCTGCTGCAAAGTCAACAAATTTCACGGCATATGCCAGTGATATTAAACCTGATTCTGATTCTGAAACATTGGTGGGGAATGAGATTGGTCTGTCAATTAGTATGGTCTTGTTAGGCAGCAAACGCCTCCTTCTGAGTTGTAAAGAAACAAATTATGTGATATATCTACATGGTTTGAGCACATTCCAAATTGGACAATGATATAAGAAAGGAAATGGCTATGCAGCTGGTCTCTTGACCTCATGGTCTACCTTGATATGATCTTGTATTTGACTGTCCGTACGCACAACACTTTCTCTGCGGCTGTGGCATTTTATTCTGCATTCTGTTAACCTTTTACCTTTTACTACCTCAATGCAATGTGGAA
The DNA here is from genome assembly GCF_030028105.1 of Mobula birostris. NCBI lineage: Eukaryota > Metazoa > Chordata > Chondrichthyes > Myliobatiformes > Myliobatidae > Mobula > Mobula birostris. The sequence continues at coordinate 19,412,477 of NC_092384.1, forward strand.
ATGAACTGATTTGTGTGAGAAGCATGCAAGACAAGCTCTTCACTGTATCTTGGTACACATGACAGTAATGAATCAGTTCCAGTACCAATTCTGACAATGTCCAGCAGTCTAATTCTTTTTTAACTGGAGAAGATTTTACCATTTTCCTTCTAACTAACCTGTAGCCACCTTCATCCAATATTTACATCATTTCATAGAATAATCTTTTATACACAAGGATTCCCGCTGCTGCCTGTAAGGTGTTTGTACATTCTCCCTGTGACCGCGTGGGTTTCCTCCGGGTGCTCCTGTTTCCTCTGGGTGTTACTGGTTGGTAGATTAATTGGTCATTGTAAATTGCCCCGTGGTTTGGCCAGGGTTAAATTGGGGATGGTTGGCGGCGCAGCTTGAAGGGCCAGAAGGGTCTACACCATGCTGTATCTCAGTAAAAAGTAAAAAATAAGTTCACCCAACAACTAACCACTCTTTACCTTTTTAAAGTACTTTGCTGGCTTATTTTCAGAAGTAGTCAAATATGCTTTGAGTGTTTGACAAAATGAATGTACATGTTCAAAACAGTTCTTCGTTGTTCATGTCCCACATTCTTCATTTAACTTCTCACCCTTTCTCTGTCCGCTAAAAGAATCAAAAGCCTGTCACCTTTGTTGTGGCTTGTGATTCCTCTGTATCTGTTATTTACTTTCAACATATCAGATTTACTTGTTTTTAACAGATTTCATTATCACTGAAGCTAGTAAGTTAACAGATTTAATAGTACTGAGAATCTAATTTTTGTGCTTTTTGTCGACATTCATGGAGAGTTAATGGCCAGGAATAACTTACCACCAGAATGCTTAATAGCCAGATAATGAGTATTCAGATAATCATTTATTTATCACATGTACATTGTAACATACAGTGAGCTGCGTTGTTAGTGCGAACACCCAACACACCCGAGGACGTACTACGGGCAGCCCACAAATGTCACCACACATTCTGGCTCCAACATTACATGCCCACAATGCTTAGCAGAACAAAACAGAACACAGCAAGCAACAACACAAGATTCTTTCCTCTCTCCCACCCACACACCCAGACAGTCCTCCAGCCCCAGGATAGGCCTCCAGGCTTTGGCTGTCGGGTTACAACTACCAATCTTCCATTTGACAGTCTATCTTCAGTATTGACCCCGACTAGCCGATGATGGGACCCTGTGACTGGAACTCCAAGCGTGGCAACTGATTGGTCCTCGTGCCTCTCCATGCCTCCTGCTCTTGCTGACATGCACCAATCTAGGGCAACCCAACAACCACCAATGTCCTTCGTCCTCATATCCACATTTCAAGAGCAGAAAGGAGGTCTGGACTCTGGATGTCCTTCATCACCCATCCACGTCCACTAGCTTTCTAACTCCAGCGCATTACTGTCCCTAAACTCTAACCTGACTAACTCCTCTCTCAGTCTCCAAAACAATCCCTAGTTTGAGCCATGATCTCGATGGAGACCTGCTAGGAGCCATCTCCAACCCTAATCCTCAGGAGGTGAAGCTGCAGGAAAGTGCTCAGTTTTAATACTCAGTGTGAAAGATTTGGGCCAAGCAGTATTCAGGCTGAGTTGAAATAGTACCAGACAACTGAAATTTACCCTTGAACATACAGGTTTTAATTTATATTTTATTTATTATGCTATCTTAGGCAGTGAAACAACAGACACTCAAGAGAGGATTGCTTGCCTCAACTGTTCTGAAAGGCAAGTGGTGCCCTACACTAATCTGACAGGTTATGAGTGGTTTGTGAGTAGGGTTGCTGGATAAGAACATGCACAATCCCATTCACCCTGTGCCATCAGAAAGAAAGTGACATGGGGATTAGGCAAGGAACTGTCATTAATTCTCATACAGTACAGAAACAGGCCCTTTTGGTCCACTCTGTCTATGCCAGTCTGTGCTGTCTTTACCTTTTGGTGCTAATCCCATTGCACAACATTTGGTCCACAGATGCCTTGGTGATTCATACATGTTGTGAGAGTACCTACAGTGCCTCCCCACCCAGTCAGGCAGTCCTGATGAAGTGTCTTGGTCTGGAACGTCAGCTGTCTATACTTCTTCATAGATGCCGCTGAGTTTGTCCCTTTGTCTGTGTTTCTCAGATTGCAACTTCCTCCTGAGTAGAAAACGTTCTTCCTCAGACTCACCTCATCTTATCCCTTGCTCCTCATCTCATCTTAGACCCACCTCATCTCTTGTTCCTCACCTCAAACCTATGCTCTCCAGTCTTAGTTACCTTAACCTTCTTCAATTTTATTATTCAAGGCAATTCATATTTTCAAAGAATTCCTCATAAACCCAAATCATCTAAGATGTATCAATTGACTGGAAGATCTATTGCATATGACAGATGGAACATACTCAAAGATTAGAATCAAAATGAACTGTAGCTGTTGCCTGCCTTCCCAGTCAGCTTAACTTCACACCTTGCAGATTGCAACCCACTTGACTCATGGCAGAGCCTGTTCTATTAAACACAATCCCTCCATCCATATGCCTGGAGAACCTTACTGACAGGACCGTAGAACATGGAGCATTGCAGCACAATACAGGCCCTTTGGCCCATCATGTTATGCCGACCTTTTAGCCTAGTGTAATATCAGTCTAACTCTTTCCTTCCACGTCGACGTCTATTTTCCTATCCTCCATGTGCCCATCTAGGAGTTTCTTAAATGTCCCTAAAATTTCCATTTCTGCCACTTGCTCCTCCAACCAATTTTCCCAGTAGTCAACCATTTTAATTCCACTTACCATTCCCATTCTGACATGTCGGTCCACGGCCTCCCTGTACTGTCGTGACAAGGCCACACTCAGGTTGGAGGAACAATACTTAAATTCCATCTGGGTAGCCTCCAAGCTGATGGCGTGAACATCAATTTCTTGAACTTCCAGTAATGATCCCCCTTCACCATTTCCCCTTCTCAGCTTATCTCCTTACCTGCTTATCTCCTCTCTCTGGTTCTCCTCCCCCCTCCCTTTCTTTCATGGTTTTCTATTCTCTCCTATCAGATTCGCCCTTCTCCAGCCCTGTATCTCTTTGAACAAATGACTTCCCTCCCCAATCCGGCTTCACCTATCACCTACTACCTTGTATTTCTTCCTCTCCTACCCCCACCTTCTTTCTCTGACTTCTCATCTTTTTTCTCCAGTCCTGATGAAGGGTCTTGGCCCGAAATGTCAGTTGTTTATTCCTCTGCATAGATGCTGCCTTGCCTGCTGATTTCCTCCAGCATTTTGTATGTGTTGACAGAATACATTCACACTTGCAACTCAAGCATAAGTACATACTATTCTTCTTCACTCTACCTCGACCCGCCACGCCCTGCATGTTAATGACAAAAATTACAATATAATCCTTCAACAGCAGTGCAGAGAGACACCTGCAGAAATGCCTCTGTCACGTTAGGTTGAGGTTAGAGAGATGAAAACAAGTGGATAACTCATTAATACCAAGGAAAGGTTGAGGGCAGTTATGGCTTCAGCTCTGAATTGCTCTAGTAGAGGCTCAACACGTGCAGGAGTATCTGGACAGAGAAACGCGCTGAAGGTCCTAGATTCCCTTGAAGTAAAATCAGAGGCAATAAATTACAAGTAGAAACCTCTTTTGGTGTGATAGACAAGAAAAGTGCCTTCAGATGATAACAGTATACTTTACATTTTCATGCACATAATTTATTTTCTCTCAGATATTATACAATGTAGCATCAATGAAATATTTCAGAACAATTGCCATGAATTAAATCCTCTAGAATGTTGTGGCACCTTGAGCTTCCCTGGACCACTCTGCCATGTTAGATACTCCAGGGCAGCGAGGTTCAGCTAAGTTCATTGTCACATACACGAGGGTGCACTGAAACTCCTTGATTGAGTGAAGCTCACGAAGTACATCACAATAATAAATGCAGCGACAGGTGCAAGATGACACAACCATGCCAAGATTGTAGTGCCGTCTGAATTTGTGCTAAAAGAGACGGGCAAGAGACAATAATGGAATAATTGAGAGAGGTTGAGTTAGGAGTAGAAGAACGTGGCAGCCCCAACAGGGATGGGGATGTGAAGGTTGTGATTGCTTCGGAAATCTGAAAGCAGTGAAGGAGATGCTGTTCTTGAGTTTGGTCATCAGGAGTGTCAAACTCCTTTATCTGCTTCTGAAGGTAGAAGAGAGAGAAGTGAATGGCCTGAGGTTGCAGTCATGCTTGAAGAATCTGTTAGCATTCCTGAAACAATGCACGGTGAAGGTCGGCTGGAATGAATGAAGAGACGAATATGCGATGGACTGGGCTGTGTTTACTGCTCTCTGCAGGTTCCATCAGCCCAGAGCAGAGCAGTTCCTATTCCAGGCTGAAATAGAACTTATCAGGATCATTTCTATAACACACACAATGCTGGAGGAACTCAACGGGCCGTGCAGCATTTCTGGAGAGGATCAAAAAGTCGGCGTTTCAGTCTGAGAATTTTCATCAGGACTGGAAAGGAAGCCAGAATAAGAAGGTGGGTGGGGGGTGGGGAAGGAGTACAAGCTGAGGGGGGGATAGTGGGTGGGGTGGGGGTGGAGAAGGAGTACAAGCTGAGGGGGAATGGTGGGTGGGGGGTGGGGAAGGAGTACAAGCTGAAAGGTGATAGGTGAGGAGCGGATGGTGGGTGGGGAAGGGGGGAATACAGTGAAAAACTGGGAGGTGATAGGTGGAAGAGGTAAAGGACTGAAAAAGAAGGAAACTGATAGGAGAGGGTATTGGAAGAAAGGGAAGGAGGAGGGATGTCAGAGGGGGGTGATAGACAGGTGAGGAGAAGAGAAGGAGTATGAGGGAAGCCAGAACTTGGAATGGAAAAATGAGAGAAGTGGGAGTGCGGAGAAATTGCCAGATGTTGGAGAAATTGAATTCAATGCCATCAGGGTGGAGGCTACTCAAATGGAATATGGGATGTTGGTCCTCCAACCTGAAAATGGCCTCAGTTTGAAATAATCCTTGTGGACATGTCAGATCTTCTCAGATGCTGAAGAAAATACATACACTAATACACTTTCTTGTTCACTGCACCGTGTGGAGGGACCAGGGAGTTACTGGTGATATGGATGCCCAGGAACTTGAAGCTGCTGACCATCTCCTCAAGATCTCCACTGAAGAAAGACAGGTTTCCGTTCAGCCCCAGTTTCCTTGGGTCAACAGCCAGCTCTGTTTTTTGCTGATGTTAAGGGTATGGTTATTGTTCTGACATTATGACAAAAGGCAGGCATTCTCTTTCCTGCAGTCCATCTCATCATTGTTGATAATGCACCTGATAACAGTACTGCATCGTTAGACACAGCACTGCACCGACTACATGCTCATGAGTATTCAATTCAAGTTTAATTGTCATTTAACCATATATGAATACTCATGAATACAGCCAAACGAGGCAGCATTACTACAGGATCAAGTGCAAAGACACATCATCAACAGTCACACACAGTGAGCACACACAAGGTCACAATCACATGAAAAGAGTCCCGAGGCCCATACCCGCCGCCCCCCCCCCCCGCCCCAGCAACGGTGCGGCCTGATGCATACAGGTCAACAAACCCATATAGAATATCAGTAAAAATGCGACAACACAGAATATGCATTTATATATAGTCCAGACCCCCCATTCCACTGATATCATCTGTCAACTGACCCCCACACCCGCTAGGCGACACTGTGGCTTTAGGGCTCAGTCCTCGACCCGACGACCAAATCCTGGGAGTAAAACAGAGGACTGAGCCCACAGCCCTAGGAAGCTCCTATGTTGAAAGTCAGGGTGGATGAAATGTTATGACTAATTCTAACCAACTGAGGTCTGTCATTAGATATTCATGAAAATTGTGACTTCAGCTGGGTATTTCAAAACAATTGGATATTCTGGAACATTGAGTGATCACTAGATATTCTAGATCCTCAAAGTCCAAAGTAAGTTTATTAATCAAAGATCATACACAATACACATAATGTCACAATATACTAACATTAGATTCATTTTCTTGTGGGCATTCACAGTAGATACAAAGAAACACAATCGAATCAATGAAAAACTGCACACAGACAATGGTGGACAACCGCAACACTCACAACACGCTGGAGGAACTCAGCAGGTCGGGCAGCATCCGTGGAAACAATGAGTCGATGTTTCGGGCCGGAACCCTTCATCAGGATTGAAGAGGGAAGGGGCAGGGGCCCTACAAAGAAGGTGGGGGAGGGTCGGAAGGAAGATGGACAACCGATGTGCAAAAGACAAAAAATTGAGCAAATACAAAAAATGAATAATAATAATAGTAATAAAAAATAAACAAGTAATAAATATTAAGAATATGAGTTGTAGAGTCCTTGAAATTGAGTCTGTAGGTTGTCTAATCTGTCTTGAGTTGAGCTTAGTGAAGTTACCAATATTTTTTCAGGAGCCTGATGTTTGAAGAGTAATAACTGTTCCTGAACCTGGTTGTGTGGGAACGAAGGCTCCTGTCCCTCCTTCCTGTTGCAGCAGTCAGAAGAGAGCAAGGTCTGGACATTGAGGATTCTTGATGATGGATGCTGCTGTCCTGCGACAGCGCTCCTTGTAGATGTGCCCAACGGTGGGAGGGATTTACCTGTGTAGGACCGGGCAGCATCCATTACTTTTTGTAGCCTTTTCCATTCAGGGGCATTGGTGCTTCCATACAAGGCTGTAACCAGTCAACTTGCTCTCCAACATGCATCTATAGAAGTTTACAAAGGTAGAGGTGTCATCTAAAGATAGTGAACATTTTTCTGTGCCTTCTTTGCAATGACACTTCCCAAGATAGATCCCGGAAGTGATAATGCCGAGGAATTTAAAGTTACTGACCCTCTCCACCTCTGATCCCCTGATCGAGGACTGGCTCATGGACCTCTGGTTTCCTCCTCCTGTACTCAATAATCATAGTTCCCATGAATTAGTTATTCCAGGACAATTTGCTATCAGGTTGCTCTTCTAGAACAGTGCACAGACATCAGATGTTCCAGAACAATGGACCTTCAATTAGAAACCTGCCCTGGACCTTCTCATGCTGAAGCAGGTTATTGGGAAGTCCAGCAGGTTTGCTCCGATTTATTCAACCCATCCTTGTAGCATCAGCATTGAGACCAGTAGTTCCACAAGTGGAGGATAGCGGACATTTCCCAACTATCTCATCATAGCTCTCTGCACTATACTTTGATGCACCAACATCTCTTCTGCTAGAGTTTAATATATGTTGGCTGTTACAACCACAAGATAACTAATGGAAAACTAAAAGAACAATAGAGCCCACAGCCTGGCATCTTTCTGAAGGATGGAAATTATACAAAGAGCAACACAGCAATCTGAATTCAAGCAAGGCTAAGAGGAAGAGTCATGTGGGAAAATATTTGAACTGGTAATTATTTATCATGGGTATATTTTTATGTTTTACTTGTGGCTGTGTACAAGTGAATCATTTTCCTTCTCTGCTGTTAACAGATGTTTAGTTCCCCTAAATAAAAATCTGCTTCACTTCCGTCACAGTGCATGCAAACACCTTAGCTCACAACAGTTATAAGATACCCAGAAATTCAAAGCCAACTGCAGCGTGATGTCCCTTGGGTACTAAACTCCAGAATCTAGGTCATTTGCAATAACCTGCAAATACATGAGTTATTTTGGAGTATGCTTTTCAAAGGCTGTCTGTCTTTAATTATCACCTAAAGCTGGGGTCCCAAAGGTGTGAGAGAGACAATGAATTTAGTGGGTAGTTGTCCTTAAATATAATATCTCACATGCAAGATGTGTTTGGTTATCATAAAGCTATTACAGTGCCAGCAGCCTAGGTTCAATTCCACCGCTGTCTGCAAGAAGTTTGTCCGTTCTCCCCATGACCACGTGGGTTTCCTCCAGGTGCTCTGGTTTCCTCCCACATTCCGATGACAAACGGGTTAGTAGATTAATTAATCACATGGGTGCAAATGGGCAACGCAGGCTTGTTGGGTTAGAAAGCCGTGTTACCCTGCTGTGTTTCTTAATTACAATAACATGACAAGTACAAGGCATTACAGCTGGTTCAACTCAGAATATGTGATGCAAGTGAGTTCAACAATCTACAACAGAGGCCACACACAAAGGTTCAGATGTATCATGGTAGCCCTGATACACTGGTTAACACAATTGGTGGCTACTAGGCACAGTATCCATCCACCCAATCTGCTGAACTTGCTTTAACATTTAATAAGATCATGGCTCATTGACTTCAAGTCCTCTATCCTCTCTTGCTTTTGGCACCCAAAACTCTGACAATCAATTCTCAATCCTTCAGTTGTAAATCAAATGGAAGAAGGGAGGAAAGTCCAAAATAGGTCATTGCAGTGCTCTGAGATTCACCAAAGCACAAATTCAATGCTTAGGTTAGCCAGTCATGTTTTGACACTGGCATTAAAAAACATCTATTAGAAAGGTTTTGTAGAAGGGTTTGCAGTGACAGACCCTCATCACGTTGGTGGGGTCAGTCACTTTGGGGCACTGTGTATGAATGTTTCTCACATGAGATGCTATTCTGAAGCTCAGTTTCATCTCTCAGTGGGTGTAAATGACCTTTTGGTATTCTCTTGAAGAGAGCAGGGTAACACATCCTGGGATGATGGTCTATATTCATGCTTCAATGGATCTCACTACGACAGATGTCTTGGGCATTGCCCTGTGTCTAAAATGCATGAGTGTCATGCTGTATTTATTCCTGATGGAATGAAAAAAAATCCCCAAAGATCAATGTCAACAGAATCTTTGCCTTTGTTAGTCTGTGTATCTCCTTTGAAGAAAGCACCTAACAGATTTTAGAGTTCTCTATTAACACAGTACGTATTAGACTATGTACAGTGTGAGACAATAGATTCTGGACACCAGCTGGTAGAGGTGGCTCTTCATATCTGGAAAAAATATCCCCTCAGAAGTTTTACTATATGCCCCAGCTCTGTGTTCACTAATCAGTACTCATAGTCACTTTTCCTGAAATATAGCTTCACATTTCCTTATCAGTAGTTGGAGCCACCTGTAACTACTTTATCTGTGAGTGACCAAAAGGATGGCCAATCCATCTCTATTTTTAATTTCCTGTAATTCATTTATTTTTTTTATATTTATTATGTATTGCATTGAACTGCAGCTGCCAAGTTAACAAATTTCACGACATATGCCGCTGATATTAAACCTGATTCTGATCCTGACAAGCCCTCATCCTTCTCTGATGAACAATTACCGAAGAATCATATAGCATCATATTATTTCTGTGTAATGCTTAAAAAGTTTGAATTAACTACAGATAAAAAGAGACCCAGATGAGCCTTAAGGTAGTATTCCTAGCTATAGAAGTTTCTCAGTGGTACATAGCACTGCAGAAGTTTTTGCCACAGCACTTTTGCAGCAGCGTTGGGAAGAGAAATATATTCACAAAGCAGGCAAATATTGGCTCGAAGAAATAAAACACCTGGAATAATTATTAGTGAAACTATATTGATCCAGGTGTAATACAGAAGGTAAAGAGCTTTGTGGTTGTTTTAATGCTTGATTTCAGATTTTTCTTCACCAGGAGTTTATCTTTTGATTGTCAACTGCATCATCAACCACTGATGTCCTTTAAGCAAACCTTTAAATAACTGTCAAAATTTGTTCATTTCTTCAGTAATAATGTGGTTGAGTTCTTAGTAGATTCAATGGTAAAGAATTCTCTTTAATGGAACGTGCTTAACAAAGCATTCAGAGAAAATGAATCTTGCAAACAAAAACTGCTACTGCTCACTGTGGTAAATACATGGCTTTGAGAATGAAATATTTGGAGTCAAAGTTCAAATTTATTATCAAAGTATATGTACATCCTCAAGACAAAGATGCAGAATAGAATCCACAAAAAGCCATACACAATAAAGATTGACTAAAGAGGACAAGTCATGCAAATAGTAAAATAAATGTAAAATAATACATGGAAAATAATCTGCAGAGCCCCTGAAAGTGAGTTCACAAATGTGGAGTTAGTTCAGTGCCGAGGTGGGTGAAGCAGGTGCAGGAGCTCGACCACAAACAAGAGAAAACCTATAGATGCTGGAATTCCAAGCAACACACACCAAGAGTCTCGGCCCAAAACATTGACTGTTTACTCCTTTCTATAGATGCTGCCTGGGCTGCTGAGTTCCTCCAGCATTTTCCACGTGCCCGATGGCTACAAGGGAATAACTGCTCTTGAACATGGTGGTGTGGGACCCTAGACTCCTGAACCTCCAGTGGTAGCAAGTGAGAGAGAGAAAGAGAGAGAGAGCAAGAGAGACAGACAGACAGAGAGAGAGAGAGAGAGAGAGAGAGAGAGACATGGGGAGGGGGAGGGGGAGAGAGAGAGAGGAGGGGAGGAGGAGAGAGAGATAGTGAGAGAGTGGGGGGAGAGAGACAGCGGGGAGAGAGTGAGTGAGAGAGAGAGCGAAAGAGAGAGAGAGGAGAGAGAGGTCAACACAGGCAGACGGCGCTGAACAAAGGTTTGGTTTCCACTCTCGGGCCTCAACACTTTAATCTTGCTCAATGACTAGTTAGACTTCAAAGCTGGTGGCTGATACAGGCTAGTAGCTAAATATTTACTCTTGAATCAGTGGTGAAAATATTCCTGTTGTCATGGCGGGTGATTTTGCACAGAACATAAGGTGATATTTTTGCCCAGTCTGCCTCAGCCTATATGTCCTCCTAGTGCATACAAGACAAATAAGATTTCCTTTTCAAATAAGATTGTACTCATCCTCTCAGCTTTGGATGTTGATCAAATATTGCACCAAGTTTCTTCTCACGGTCTTTGACATCATCAAATGCTCTTGAGTTTCTTATATGACTCCACCATCTGTTATTCCCTACATAAACACGGAAAATGTAAATGACTCACCAATATTTATAGAATTGCAGGAAGAACTAACATAAACCTAAACAGCCATATACTACTGAATGTGACTTTATGGTAGAAGTGACCTGTTGGTCTCCAGAATTGTGTATTCATGAACTCTCCCCAGTCCAGAAACTTGGAAGGAGATATACTGTAAACAATAGTTCCAGGAGGGGACAAACACGAGAAATGTAAGGTAAACTAGCAAATATCTACATCAATAGTATTAGTGATTACTTTGCTGGACTGGCTACTATGACCATTGATGGAGATACTGGAGTTCAAATCCCACCTGGGGAATTTAAACTCAAATAGTTAAATGAACCTTGAGTTAAAATCAAAACTTGTTTCAGAATAGTAACCGCAAGACTATGAGATCATCATAAAAATCTTCCTGGTTTGACCTTCAGGAAAGAAGTCTGCCATCCTCCCCTTATAGGGCTCATGGAAAGTCATGTAGAGATACTTCGTGGAAAGAGACTCTTTGGCCCACCGAATCTGTGCTGACCATTAACTACCCATTTACACTAATCCCATATGTTATGCTCCCAGATTCGACCATACACCTACACTCTAGGGGTAATTTACAGTAGCCAATTAGCATATCGACCATAGAGTCATAGAAAAGTACAGCACAGAAACAGGCCTTTTGGCCCATTTAGTCCATGCCAAACCATTTAAACAGCCTACTCCCATCAACCTGCACCAGGACTATACCTTCTAGCCCTCCATGTACCCACCGTTCTTCGTCTACCCACCTAATCTTCTCTTAAACGTTAAGATTGAGCTTGCATGCACAATTTGTGCTGATAGCTCGTTCCACACTCTCATAACCCTCTGAACGAAGAAGTTTTCCTTCATGTTCCCCTTAATCTTTTCACCTTTCACCCTTAACCCATGACTTCTGGTTGTAGTCCCATCCAACCTTAGTGGACAAAGTTTGCTTGCACTTGCCCTATCTATACCCCTCATAATATTGTATATATCTCTATCAAATCTCCTCTCAGTCTTTCTATGTTCCAAGGAATAAAGTCCTAATCTATCCAATCTTTCCATTTAACTCAGGACCTCCAGATCTGGCAACATCCTTGAAAATTTTCTCTGTACTCTTTCAACCTTATTTACATCTTTCCTGTAGGTGGGTGATCAAAACTGCACACAATACTCCAAATTAAACCTTGCCAATGTCTTATACAACTTCAAACCATGTCTTTGGGATGCAAATGAAGATCTTGATCGTGTACTGTCAGCACTGGAGTGAATCCGTGCCATTTCATGGTATGCTGATCATGAAACAGGCAAAGATCTATCATGATGAACTGAAAATTGAAGGCAATTGTGAATATTCTGCAGGTTGGTTGCAGAAATTTAAAGAAAGGTGCGGCATTAAATTTTTTAAGTGTCACTTAAGAAAATCCAACACCGGAACTAGTCTATAATGTTGATTGTTTATATAACTTTCATAAAACCTAAAAAAAATGGTAAAATACAAATACTGTGTACTGTAACCTTATAATCAAAACACAACATTGTAGCTGGAGACAGAAAGTCGGCTATTGTTCGTTGTTGTGCAACAGCTGATTCAGGTATTCTCCCAATGCTACTGTGCTGCTTTTGTTACCCTGCACACATCATATTTTCATTATATTAATGGTATTTAACAATTTTTACTGTTAAGTACATACTGTCCATGTGATAAACAAGTGTAAGACAAAAACTGCTTACCAGTAGCAGATAAATTCAGGGTCAGAAATAATGGCAGTCCCGAGCTATCTCATTATATATTCAAAATCCAAAACAATCTAAACTACAAAACTCTCCTAGCCCCAAGCATTTCAGATAAGGGCTACTCAATCTATTTTAATGAGTAAGCTTGAACAATGGCAGAACGTTATTCAGTAAGGCACGTAGCATCTGTCAAATTAGCCATCATCCTATTGCATGGTGGACACAATGTTTGTGGAGGCTGGGAGGCAGAAGAAGCTGTCCTGTCCTGGGGGTGTGAGGGTGGAAGGGGGTTCATTTTGCTGCTTGTTGTCTTCTGTGTTGTTCTGCCGAGCATGGTGGTCGTGCTGTGCTGGTGCCGGTGTGTGTGCTGACACTTGTGGGCTGCCCCCAGCACAACCTTGGGTGTGTTGGTTGTTTACACAAATGATGCATTTCGCTCTGTGTTTTGATGTACAGTACATTTAATAGATAAATCGGAATCAGAGTCCGACAGGTTCGAGGGGCCGAAAGGTCTTCTCAGTTCTAGTTCTTCTGGTCCTATTTGTCACACATTAAGTTCACTTAAAACCTTGCCAGGAACCAGCAGAGTGATTTAGCCAGACCTGTTTGGCAGCAGATCTCATGGCATCCCAGAAGGGGCTCACCAAAACACTGAGGAACCCAGGTCGATCCCTATAACTCAGAAATGTAAGGGATTCTGCAGAGACTGGAAATATACAGAAGATGCTGGAGGAAGTCAGCAGGTCAGGCCGCGGCTATGGAGAGGAATAAACAGTTGACGTTTCAGGCTGAGATCCTTCATCAGGACCCAAGTTCCTGCAGCATTCTGAGTGTGTGTACCCAACAGCTCGGAAGATTGAGAATGTCTCTGGAGACATGACTATTTTTCATACTAGTCTGTTAGATAAAAGGTTCAGTAATTGATTGCTTTGCGATGTATCGCTGAGAAAACTCATTAATGCTCAAACCATAAGGAGATGCATTCAAGCATACGCACAAAGAACGTGATCCGTGTTTGGCAGGAGCTTGTAACTTTAGTCATGACAATATTTTTAGCAGATGTGTTTGGTTCATTTGACAACTAGGATCACTGTTCTCCCAAACTCATTTTTTATGGCTCCCATGAGGGATTACAGAAGGTACGTATCCAGCAGTGCCTTTGGACCCTCAGAATTAGAGTGTCCCTCATGGACCTTGATGATTTCTGTCTGTTTTAAAGGCAATTACACATATCAGTCCTCGCAACAGATGGGACAGCCCTAAATAAAGCTCAGCTCGGTGGTTGTATAGGCCAATAAATCAGGACAGTTACGCTATTTTTTTTATATAAACAGCACAGTCTCTAAAAGTTACTTCCTTCAAAACCACAGAACAGAGAGCAAAAAGATCTGAGAGAGCTTCTGCTGTGTGAGGGATTCCAGAAAGAAAGGTGTGATGGGCGGAGATGGGCAAAGCTTGGGTCTGAACGACTGAGTGAGTGAGGCCTCTGTTGGTCAGGATCAAGCAAGGATGTTGCATCTTAGTTGTGTAGATACTCAATACAGAGAGCAAGCTCCCCCCTCTACACATCTGATGAACTCAAAGGAACAGCAGGCACCAATACCAATAGCATCACAGGAGTTGCCAGTCAGCATTGAACTCAACATAGGACTGCCTTAGGGACTCCAGCTCCGGATTTTTCCTCAGGGTTTACTCCTGAAGCCTTCCCCATGAGTGGGTATAGCCGCAGGGCAGAAGGGGTTTGAGATCAGAGTTTTCCCTCTCCTAGGTGAGCTGCCAACATGGCTGATGAGCTCCGTCTGCCCAAAGCGACTGGTTTTAAGGTGCCAGTAACCCACTTCTGAATTGCTATAAGGGGTTAAATCCAACAGGGGAGTTCAGAAGAAACTTCCACCCAGTGTGTTGTTCGAATGTGGAACATGGTCTCTCCAAGGAGTGTTTTGGACAAATAGCATATTAATCTGTGAAGGAGAAAGGAACACTGGGGGATGGGGATGGCGATGAGTTTCGATGCAAAAGGACAGGAGGTGGATTACACTAGTAAAGACCTGCTGAGCCAAATGAAACATTGCTGCATCGTAGGCTCAGCATTATCGATGTAACAGCTTTTCAAAGGCTGTAGAACTTCTAAATCCTTCATCGAGAAGGTAATTTCCAAGGCATTCCTGACACATCGAGGTATTGCTAAACCCTACATAATTGGTGCTTGGATGGGCAAACATAGTTTTGAATCCTCTGTCTTAAAAATCAAACTATAACAAGGAAATATAACTTTCAACCCTCATGATTCTGTGAGGTTACTTTCTGATCCTTGAGTGCATTTCCATGCTGAAGCCTTATGAACCATTCTGCAGCTCTTTGCAAGTAATCTGCACTCTGCTATATATTGGACCCCGATGCAAATTCCAATGTTATATTAAATATTGCCACAGTAGGTATAACTTTTCTCCTGCACCTCTCAAGAAGAGATGGCTCAATATTCTGTATAATGACCGTAAATCTATTAATTATGCCTATTATTAACGTCTTGGAGAAAAGTGTTAGATTAATCTTAGAGTAAGTTAAAAGATCAACTCAACATCATGGGCTAAAGGGTTGGTACAGTTCTGAAATGTTCTATGTTTTATATGTTTATTGTTTGTTAAGTCTGCCTAGTATTTTCACAGAGTCCAATATTACATTTATCCACTAAACTTTCCAAATCAAAGGGAACTATATAATTTGAACAGCTGTTCAAAAATAACAATAAAGGGAAACCTTATGGCCCATGATGTCTGCAGACCTTTTAACCTGCTCTAAGATCAATCTAACCCTTCCCTCAGAGATAACCCTCCACTTCTTTATCATCCATATGCCTATCTAACAATTTCTTAAATGCCCTTTATGAATTTGCCCCTATCACTACCCCTGGCAGGGGTTCCCACACACTCACCACCCTCTGTGTAAAGAATTTAACTCTGACATCCCCCTATACTCTCCTGCAATTACCTTAAAATTACCTTGTATTAGCTAATCCACTCGATCCAGAGTTTAGGATCTACTCTGTTCAATTGCCATTGGTGGAGGGAAGCATTTTTGAATGCACAAAAGCAGGAGTATTGAGAAGCCAGTGAGAGGTAGGATAAAAAGATTACACAGAAAAGGAAGGCCTCAGACACCATTTTAACACAAAGGCCTTTTTAAGAGCAGGGGCTGGTGAAAGTCAGTGAGCGATGAAATGATGGGAGATGCGAGTTTGAACTTTCACGGCAGAACTTTGATGTGTGGAGGGACATTGAATCCAACATTTCCAGCCATGTGCAGTTGCCCAGAGAGGCTGCTGCTGGTAATGTGCATTCACAGAGTAGCCCCATGTGCAAAAATCCACAGCACAATTGGTATAATCCAGAGGAAAACGTAAAATGAACAATGGACTCCAGAAAAAGACTTAAAGATAACATAAAGGAGATATAAGAAGTCTCGGTCAAAGTAAATATATTATCAAAGTACATATATGTTACTATATGCTACCTTGAGGTGTATTTCTTGCAGGCATTTACAGGAAAATAAAGATACACTATAGAATTTATGAAAAGCTATACAAAAACAAAGACTGACAAGCAACCAATGTGCAAAAGAAGACAAACTGTTCAAATAAAAAATATTAATAAATAATACTGAGATCATGAGTGCAGAATCCTGGAAAGTGAGTCTGTAGGTTGTGGAGTTAGTTCAGAGTTGCAGTGAGTGAAGATATCCACACTGATTCAAGAGCACAATAGATGTAAGGAAGTAAATGTTCCTGAACCTGTTGGTGTGGAACCTAAGGCTGCTGTACCTCCATTTCTGATGGCACTAACAAGAGGAGTGTATGGCCTGGATGGTGGGGGTCCTTTAAAATTGGTGCTGCTTTCTTGTAGCTGTGCCTCACAATTGGGAGGGCTTTGCCTGTGATGGAATGGGATATCCAGCACTTTCTGTAGAGCTTTCCATCCCGGGCTATTGGTGTTTCATATCGGGCTGTGATGCAGCCAGTTAGGATACTCTCCGCTGTGCAGCTATAGGAGTTTCTGGTGAAGTGACGAATCTATGCAAACATCCAAGAAAGTAGAAGTGCTGCTGAGCCTTCTCGTGCTGGTCCCAGGAACAGATCTGATTTCTGAATGGACATTGAACCCATGAACACTACCTCACTACTTTTTTATTTCTATTTTTGAACTACTTATTTAATTTAACTATTTAATATATGCCTACTTACTGTAATTCACATTTTCTTTCTATTAATATGTATTGCATTGTACTGCCGCCACAAAGACAACAAATTTGTCGTCCGGTGAAAAATGATATCGTATCTGTTAAATAGGGGCCGTGGACAATTCTGATTTGATGGAGAGGGACGTGAAAGCACAGAGGAACATCTGGAGAAATTTCTGAAACGCTCATTCGCTGCTGTCGTTACTGCGTGGTCGGGAACCTTTTGGAGGGTAGGCCTCAAAATTCCCAGCTTTGCCTGCTGTTGGTGACCAAGGTTGAGGTCGAATCGTTCGGACAGAGATGGTGCTCAGTACTCGGTGTCGGAGAGCTGATCACAGCTCGAAGTTTTTGGAGTCGGACTGTGGTCGGCATGGCAGGGAGAGTTCTTCCTTCTCCCGTCCGTGTGAGATGTGGGACATTTGAGAGACTTTGAACTTTTACTGTGTTCACCAAATTATGGTATTGTTGGACTGTTGTAACTATATGTTATAATTATGTGGTTTTGTTAGTTTTTTCAGTCTTGGTCTGTCCTGTGTTTTGTGATATCACACTGGAGGAAATATTGTATCATTTCTTAATGCATGCATTACTAAATGACAATAAAAGCGGACTGCGTATCTTCATAATCTAATCTAAAAAAAAATTTCATGACACATACTGGTGATATTATATCTGATTTTGATTTTGATTCTGATTCTGGTTTTGATTCATAAATAAAACATTTATAGCCTGAGAAGGACTTGTACCTTTGAATATAACTTCAATTTGTTTAAATCAGAATTGACTCCTAGACTGCAGCCAATGTCTTTAATGCTTCTAGCTGAACCACTGATTTTTAGAGAAGTGACCTTACGTATCTGATGAATTGCATTTCCCTCAGTAGCACTTTGGAGCTTCACAGAATGACATGAGCTCAAATGCAAGTTGTGGGACCCAGTGTCCTATCCCAACAGACATATAAGACAGATACATACATATAACATTCATGGCCGATTACATTCATAAGATCACAAGGCATAGGAGCAGAATAAGGCCATTCGGCCCACCGAATCTGTTCTGGCATTTGATCATGACTGATTTATTATCCTTCTCAACCCCGTCCACCTGCCTTCTTTTCTGCATTTCTGCAGTATTCTCAGCTTGACGTTTGACATTTTCAGCAGGTCCAAGCCCCAGACTTGTTTTACTTTGAGTAGCAACAGGGTGGAAACATGCTAGGCATGAACAAAATGTAAAGTGCAGAACTGCTTTTTGTTGTTCTGGCACTACGTACCAAAAAGAAGGTTCAGGGGAATGGGAGTTGGGAAGGAATCAAACCTCTCCAATGTTATCGACCAAATGCAATTATTCAACATTTTTCTATTTTTTTCTTTTTTTTCCTTCTGTCATGGCAGGTGGCCATTCATTCATTAGTTCAATGCCAGTTCTGAAATCACTTCCATCAATCCCCTCTCGCTTCCTTGCAACTTAATCTCACACAGATAACTATCAACTCTCTCTCTTACCTCTTCTTGTTCAAACTCCCTGCTGCTCCTCCAGGCTAGGCGTTATATTCAAAATGTGAGAGCAAACAGAAGGCTAGAGGCTTTGTCAAAAAGTCATATTTCACAGCTCGAGTGAAAAAAGACACAACTGGTTCCTCGTGAATCAATGAATCATTTACTTGACTTAGAAAAATAATTCTCTTATTCATAAGGCATCAAATCAGAGTAAATTTGGTCTCAATGAAAATGCCATCTATGTGGAATGTTAGTTCTGTTTCTCTACTTTCTGTTTCTGTTTCTCTGCTGCCTGGCTTTCTGGGTATTTCTGGCATTTTAATTTATGTTTCAGGTTTCCAGTCTTAACTGCATATATTTAGATTCAGATTCAGATTGATTTATCACGTGTACATTGAAACATGCAGTGAAACGCATTATTTGCATTCCCAACTAAGGATGTGCTGGGGGCAGTCCGCAAGTGTTGTCACACATTGTGTTGTCAACATATATTGCTTTTTTACAAATGTATATCTGGCAATCAGCTGATTATCAAGTGTGATTACTGAAATCAGCCTGTGAATGAATAATAACCAGTTATATTCCAGGCAGTTACTTTACTGTAATACAAATCACTACCCATTAGATAAGAAACAATAAACAACAAGTGTATATTGCATGACTGACTGCCTCTATTTCTGTAATTGACCTCAATGCATTTGTGGCTTAAGTGAAGAATTCTGGCTGCACTAACCTCCATTCACTATACTTACTGAAGTCATGCAGGTTGGATGTGAGTTTTCTCCTTCTTCTGTCTTTTCAGTAACATGTCTGCATTGGGTAGACAGGCCACCCTTATTGGAGGTAATCTCTCCCTTTCTCCCTCCTGTTTCAGTTCAGTTTGCATTGTTCAGAAAGTTTGCCAGTCTTCTACACTTCCTAATGAAAGGATTAAATTTAGGGAATTGGAAACTCTGAATCAGCACCATCCCTATTTAAACAGTCCTGATACAGAGGTATTTCCTGCAGCTTATTATGGCACCTAGCAGAAGAGATGTCCTAGGCTTTCTCACCTGCAGCCTAGCTCAAGACCAGCTGCAAAGCAGCTTCACTTGTATGATTGATCATCAGTTAGAAAACATAGAAACATAGAAAACCCACAGCACAATACTGGCCCTTCAGCCCACAATGCTGTGCCGAATATGTACTTACTTTAGAAATGACCTCGGATTACTCATAGCCCTCTATTTTTCTAAGCTCCATCTGCCTATCCAGGAGTCTCTTAAAAGACCCTATTGTATCCACCTCCGTCACCGTTGCCGGCAGCCCATTCCACGCACTCACCACTCTCTGCGTAAAAAACTTACCCCTGACATCTCCTCTGTACCTACTTCCAAGCACCTTAAAATTGTGCCCTCTCACGTTAACCATTTCAGCCCCAGGAAAAAGCCTCTGACTATCCACATGATCAATGCCTTTCATCATCTTATACACCTCTATCAGGTCACCTCTCATCCTCTGTCGTTCCAAGGAGAAAAGGCAGAGTTCACTTAACCTATTCTCATAAGGCATGCTCCCCAATCCAGGCAACATCCTTGTAAACCTCTTCTGCACCCTTTCTGAGGTTTCCACATCCTTCCTGTAGTGAGGTGACCAGAACTGAGCGCAGTACTTCAAGTGGGGTCTGACCAGGGTCCTATATAGCTGTAACATTACCTCTTGGCTTTTAAACTCAATCCCACAGTTGATGAAAGCTAATGCACCATATGCCTTCTTAGCCACAGAGTCAACCTGCGTAGCAGCTTTGAGTGTCCTATGGACTCAGACCCCAAGATCCCTCTAATCCTCCACACTGCCAAGGGTCTTAACATTAATGCTATCATATTTGACCTACCAAAATGAACCACCTCACACTTATCTGGGTTGAACTCCATCTGCCACTTCTCAGCCCAGTTCTGCATCCTATCAATGTCCCGCTGGAACCTCTGACAGCCCTCCGTGTTATCCCACCCCCAACTTTTCTGTCATCAAAAAATTTACTAACCCATCCCTCCACTTCCTCATTCAGGTCACATAAAAATCACGAAGAGAAGCGGTCCCAGAACAGATCCCTGAGGCGCACCACTGTCACCAACCTCCATGCAGAATATGACCCGTCTGCAACCACTCTTTGCCTTCTGTGGGCAAGCCAGTTCTGGATCCACAAAGCAAGGTCCCCTTGGATCCCATACCTCCTTACTTTCTCAATAAGCCTCGCATGGGGTACCTTATCAAATGCCTTGCTGAAATCCATATACACTACATCTACTGCTCTACCTTCATCAGTGTGTTTAATCACATCCTCAAAAAATTCAATCAGGCTTGTAAGGCACGACTTGCCTTTGACAAAGCCATGCTGACAATTCCTAATCATATTATGCCTCCCCAAACGTTCATAAATCCTGCCTCTCAGGATCTTCTCCATCAACTTACCAACCACTGAAGTAAGACTCACTGGTCTATAATTTCCTGGGCTATCTCTGCTCCCTTTCTTTAATAAAGGAACAACATCTGCAACCTTCCAATCCTCAGCATATGAAATTCGCTCTCAGTGACTGCAACAAATGTTTAGTTAAATGATGCACCTACTTATGAGGGGAGGGGTTCTCACTGAAACCTATTGAATAATGTGGTCCAGATAAAGTGGATGTGGAAAAGTTGCTTCCAATAATGGGAGAGTCCAGGACCAGGGGGCACAGTCTCAGAATAGAAGGACTTTAAAATAGAGAGGAGGAGGAATTTCTTAAGCCAGAGTGTGATGAATCTGCAGAATTAATTGTTACAGATGCTGTGGAGGCCAATTCTTTGGGCATATTTAAAGAGGATGTTGAAGGTTCTTTATTACTAAGGCCATCAAGGGTTACAGGGAGATTAGATTATGAGGACACGCAGTCCTCTTTTATTGCCATTTAGTAATGCATGCATTAAGAAATAATACAATATTTCCTCCGGTGTGATATCACAAGACACAGGACAGACCAAGACTGAAAAAACTAACAAAACCACATAATTATAACATATAGTTACAACAGTGCAGCAATACCATAAGTAGATGAAGAAGTCCATGAGTACAGTAAAAAGTTCAAAGTCTCTCAAATGTCCCACATCTCACGCAGATGGGAGAAGGAAGAAAAACTCTCCCTGCCATGCCTGACCACAGTCTGACTCTGAGTCATCCGAAAACTTCGAGCGTCCGATCAGCTCTCCGACACCGAGTACTGAGCGCCATCTCTGTCCGAACGATTCAACCTCAATCTCGGTCGCCAACAGCAGGCAAAGCTGGGGATTTGAGGCCTTCCCTCCGGAAGATTCCCGACCGTGCAGTAACAACAGCAGCAATCTGGCATTTCAGAAATTTCTCCAGATGTTCCTCTGTGCTTTCACAGGCAGGTGAATGGAGTTGAGAAGGATAATAAATCAGTCATGATGGAATAGCAGAGCACACTTGATGGGCTGAATGGTCTGATTCTGTGCCTATGTCTTATGATCATATGATGAATTTAGCCCAGGAGGTGTATACTGTCTCTCCACTGTAAAGAACCACAGTTTGAGTGCAGCTGTAGATCACGGACTCTGACAGAACCCCATCCATTTTGAAAAGGAGAAAAGAGACATTAAAGAGAAGAAATAAAGCTGTTTCGCAGATGAGCTAGAAGAAGCCGCCCACCGATGACATTTTTGCAGATGACACCAAGATTGGGGTTATAGTGGCTGCGAGGAAGGCTATCAGTGTATGCACCAGGATCTGGATCAGCTGGAAAAATGGGCTGAAAAATGGCAGATGGAAATTAAAAAGGACAAGTGTGAGATATTGCACTTCAGTAGAATCATTCAGAGTAGATCTTACATAGTGAACAGTAAGGCAATGAAGAGTGTGGTAGAACAAAGAAATCTGGGAATACAAGCCCATAAATAATTGAAAGTGGTATCACAGCTTGATAGGGTCATAAAGAAAGCTTTTGGCACATTGTCCTTCATAAATCAAAGTATTGAGTACAGAAGATAGGATGTTATGTTGAAGTTATATTAGACACTAACGAGGCCTAACTTGGAGTATTGTGCGCAGTTTTGATCACCTACATACAGGAAAGATGTAAATAAGATTGAAAGAATGCGGAGAAATTTTCAAGGCTGATACCAGGTCTTGAGGACCTGAGTCACAAGGAAAGATTAAACAGGTTAGAACTTTATTCCTTGGAACATAGACTATTGAGAGGAGATTTGATAGAGGTATACAAAATTATCAGGGATATAGATAAGGTAAATGCAAGAAGGCTTTTTCCACTGAGGTTGGTGAGACTACAACCAGAGGTCATGGGGACCATGAGGGGAAACTTCTTCACTCAGAGGGTCATGAGAGTGTGGAATGAGCTGCCAGCATAAGTAATGCATGCGAGCTCAATTTCAATGTGTAAGAGAAGTTTGGACAGGTACATGGATGGTTGGGATATGGAGGGCTATGGTCCCAGTGGAGGTCAATGATAATAGTCAGTTTAAATGGTTCAGCATGGAATAGGTGGGCCTAAGGGCCTGTTTCTCTGCTGTACCTTTCTGTGACTCTATGACTGTAGATGAGGCGGTGAATGATGGGCCTGGATGGAATGGGGACTCTGAAACCATCGTGATTCCACACTGAATATAATTGCACATCAAATCTAGAAGTCAGGGCAAAGTTTCATTGGGCCTCTAGCATCCTTCAAATAATGATGCCTGCAGCAATCAGCAATAATTAACTTGCTGCTGGAGAGAGGGAAATGCAGGGGAGCCTTCGCACTTTTGAATGGATTATTCAACTTTGTGGCATCAAGAACCAGTTAGAGCTTGATTTTCCAGGATGTCAGCAGTCAAATCTATCCTTTGGAGCCAAATCTATATTGCATAGTAATTGTCATCAAAATCTGTCTACCCTTTGTACTCTGGAGGTACATACTACTGATGAGGTAAAGCTCTCACCAACTCTACAGTATCTGTTAGTGTGTCCATGTCTATCAGGCACAATGTTGAAACTGTTATGGTTCAAAAAAATAGTTATGTTATATTAATGCCCTGTCTACATTTAATAGCATTGGTCTCATTCTATTTTCTGTTTACTTAGATTTAATATTTAAATAATTTCAACTAACTTTTGATGATGTGTGTTGAAATGAAAAGCTTTTTTTCACTGGGCCAGAGTACACGTAAAGTGCCAAATGTTTGCAAAACTGGACATTTCACAGTGCTCATCAAAGTTGCTGGTGAACGCAGCAGGCCAGGCAGCATCTCTAGGAAGAGGTACAGTCGACGTTTCGGGCCAAGACCCGGTCTCGGCCCGAAACATCGGCTGTACCTCTTCCTAGAGATGCTGCCTGGCCTGCTGCGTTCACCAGCAACTTTGATGTGTGTTGCTTGAATTTCCAGCATCTGCAGAATTCCTGTTGTTTGCATTTCATAGTGCTCACTGTTTCCCACATTCTTTTTCTCAAAATGCTTTGGTGCTGCGAATTCTAGGCAGTACCAACGGCTAATTTTGGAGCATGGGGAAATGAGACATCAGCAAGTGGTGACACCAACAGCATGCCTCCTTATGTAATGATATCTGCGGCTTGATGTGGAAAGAGAGCATAGGGATACTTGCGTTCATTAGCCATGGTCGAGGAAATAAGAGCAGGCTGGGTCTAGTACATCTTTCTGAACAGCTTTCCGCAGTTCTGGTTGCAAACAGTGCAGGATACGACTGCACTGGAGAGGGTGCAGAGGATATTTACCGGAACGTTGCCTAGCTTTGAGGGTTTTGGTAACAGGGAGACTTTGGGTTTGCTTTTCTTGGTGTGCAGAAGCCTGAATGGGACCTGTGAAGGGCAGATTGTGACAAATCTTAAAGAGGTGTCTGAACCATTGGTCACAGAAGTCTACGGACCAAGGGATAGAAGCTGGCTTGTATTGAAAGAATGATAGAAGGTATGATATATAAAAAAACCGTAAGGATGAGAAGGAGGTTGAAAGACAAAACCGAATGGGTAACCAGATACAGAAACAAATACAAAAAGAAAACCTTAAAAATTCAAAATGTTGTATTTTCAAGTATCTGATGTTAATTCAAACTTCAAGGTAAATTTATTATCGAAATACATATATGTCACCATATACAACCCTGATGTTCATTTTCTTGTGGGCATTCTCAGTACAACAAAGAAATAGAATGGAATCTTTGAAAAAAGACTGACAAACAACCAATATGCGTGTGTAATTATCCAAGTGAAGAAATGAGACCATACAATTTAAACATTTCCATTTTTTGGGGGCCAGAATATTGCTAAGTGCTATATGAACAATTATATTGGTGAAAGTTGCTTGTGGTCTAAATTGCCAGCCTTAACTTTCCGCTGCAAATAGAATGGGCAATTAACGTGCAAAGCCAGTGATGTGTGAGTGGCAGATATCGGCTGCAAAGCAGCAGAAGAGCAGAATAAGTCAGCCAACAGATTGTGCAAATTCAGAACCAGTAGGTTAACTGTTATGTTGTTGGCTGCAATGCACTTTAATGTGTTCACGAAGCAGGTTCTGAAAGCTTCCTTAATAAAATATAACATTCCCCCAACTAGTGCAAAGCCTAAGCCAGTGAGTAATCAGGGAGAAGAAGGAACACTCGGGATGGTCTGAGATTCTCAGGTAAATCTATTGAGAATATCTGGGAGTTTAGTGAAAACAAGGTTAAATTGTCCATCACCTCTCATACAATCTGCCTACCTGACACAAAAAGTAGCTGTCTTCCCATCTGAGGCAGAGCCTACAGATCAGATATCAGAATCTTCAGTCTCCACGGAAATGGTATGAATGCAAGTTTTCCTCAACTCCAGAGGACAATCTAAATAATAATATGGTCTCCATTGTCAAAATGCTGTGAAGCTCAACAGCATAAATGCATATCATTTAGATTTAAACGTAGTAACAAAAACAAAATTGAGATTGGGGCTGAGAGGGAAAATGGATCTGCCATGATGAAATGGCAGAGTGGACTTAATGGGCCAAATGGCCTAATTCTGCTCCTAAACCTTATTCTTTTATGGTCTAAAATGCTGGGGAAATCAGCAGGTCAAGCAGCGTCTGTGAAAAGGAATAAACAGTTGACGTTTCGGGCTAAGACCCTTCCTCAGGACTGGATGAAGGATCTCCACCTCAAGCATTGACTGTTTATTCCTTTCCACAGCTGCTGCCTGACCTGCCGAGTTCTTCCAGCATTTTGTGCATGTTACGCTGGATTTCCAGCATTTGCAGAATCTCTTGTGTTTATTGTTTATGATTAAAATACATTTTCAAAATTCCTCAAATTATTCCAAAACTAAAACTTATTTTCTAAGCTTTTCCATTTATCCTGGATTTATTCACTCCCACCTACATAGGAAAATACACAGGTAACACTTAACTCTGCAAATGGTGTGCGGTAGTGACGGAACCGCATTCTGTTTAGGAACCTTTCCAGTAACATAGCACAGAGTTTGGCTTGTCTTCTGTGACACTCAGCTCAGTAATTTCCTCTCTGAGTTCTGAAATAAGCTGAGAATAAAGATCAACTCCACCTTATCTTCCTGTTCCTCAACACAGCAACGTTCTGTAGAATGTCTCCTTTTCTCAACGTGCAGCAATTTATTCACCCTACGTGTGTTTGCATTATTGAGAGAAACAGCGTGACAGAAAAAAAGAATTGTGAAAGGCTTGCAGTTACTTATCCCCTGGACGCCCCACAAACAGCAGTTGCTTCATGGGTGAGCGTGCTGCTGCCATTTGAATGGAGTTGCCATTTTCCATTCTGAAGGTGTGTTCACCGTGTAATGCGATTTGTGCCTGGCAAGCTGTGACAAACAGCAACAAACTGATAACCAGTTTTAGGTGTTGGTCCAGTCACCAATTTGAGACCAGGACATTGGTGCTACTCTTGCATATTGGTGCCATGAAGGTTCTATACTCATTTGAGAGAGCACATGCAGACATGTTTTAATGCTTCGTTAAAAAGGTGGCTGTATTTCTTCAGGACTGCATGGTCATGAGATTCTGCAGGTGCTGAAACCTTGAGCAACACAAACAAAATGCTGGAGGAACTCAGCAGGTTAGGCAGCATTTATGGAAGGAAATGAACAGTTGCGTCTCAGCCAGAGACCCTTCATTAGGACTGGAAAGGAAGGGAGCAGAAGCCAGTCCTGATGAAATATCTTGACCTGGAACGTCAACTGTTCTTTTCCCTCCATAGATAGTGCCCGACTAACTGAGTTTCTCAACATACATTAGGCATTTACTTCTCTATAGAAGGTTCACCAAGCCATATCTTGTTTTATGATGCAACATATATGTATATAATTGAACATTTCTTTATCTTTTTAGAGATATAGCATGATTAAAGGCCCTTTTGTCCCAGTGAGGCCTCGTTGCTCAATTACGCCCATGTGACAATTAACCTGCTCACCCCTTCATCTTTGGAATGTGGGAGAAAACTGGTGGACGTGAAGGAAACCCATGCGGTCTCATACAAACTCCTGACATATGGCAGCGGGATTTGAGTCTGGTTATGGTAATAGCGTTATGCAAACCACTCCACTGCTGTGCCTCCCTATTACAGTACTTGACCCGGTCGCACTTTCAAGCGAAGTTCCATCTTTACCAATTCTAGGGCTCACTGGTTTATGCCTTTGTTCACCAGTCACATAGCTGAGACCCTGAAAAAGTCCAGTGCTTTTGAAAGCTTCAAGCTGCCTCTCTCTGGAATGCTACTCACTTGCTTTTTCCTTTACCACCAGGATTGCAATGTGAGCTTTTAGTGGGGGTGCAGGCACTGACTCCTGTTTGATCATTTGATGGGTGAATGACAGCCGCATGATTCATGTCTGCCATTAGCTCTGGCAAACCAGGCAAAGTTTCCCTCCCATTAGCGCAGGTAGTACCAGAGGCTCATCGGATGGTTCCCAACAAAGCATAGGGAATGGAGACTCATTCTAGACCTAGAATATCATGGTGATTCTTCTTGAATATCCTTCTTTCCAACTTTATTTGGCATATACATTTACCTAGAATGGCATGCAAAAATTTAGGCACCCCAGTCAAAATTTCTGTTTTTGTGAATAACTAAGTGAGTAAAAGATGAACCGATTTCCAAAAGGCATAAAGTTAAAGATGACACACTCCTTTAATATTTTAAGCAAGAGAACCTTTTTCATTTCCCTCATTTACAGTTTCAAAATAACAAAAAAGGAAAAGGGCCCGAACCAAAAGTTTGGGCACCCTGCATGGTCAGTACTTAGTAACACCCCCTTTGGCAAGTATCACAGCTTGTAAACACTTTTTGCAGCCAGCTAAGAGACTTTCAATTCTTGTATAGGAGATTTTCACCCATGCTTCCTTGCAAAAGGCTTCCAGTTCTGTGAGATTCTTAGGCCGTCTTGCATGCACTGCTCTTTTGAGGTCTATCCACAGATTCTCGATGATGTTTAGGTCAGGGGACTGTGAGGGCCATGGCAAAACCTTCAGCTTGCACCTCTTGAGGTCATCCATTGTGGATTTTGAGGTGTGTTTAGGTTCATTATCCTGTTGTAGAAGCCATCCTCTTTTCATCTTCGGCTTTTTTACAGACGGTGTGATGTTTGCTTCCAGAATTTGCTGGTATTTAATCGAATTCATTCTTCCCTCTATCAGTAAATGTTCCTCATGCCACTGGCTGTAACACAAGCCCAAAGCTTGATTGATCCACCCCCGTGCTTAGCAATTGGAGAGGTGTTCTTTTCATGAAATTCTGCACCCTTTTTTCTCCAAATATACCTTTGCTCATTGCAGCCAAAAAGTTCTATTCAAAAGGTTCAAAGGAACATCTAAACAAGCCTGATGCATTTTGGAAACAAGTCTTGTGGACTGCTGAAGTTAAAATAGAACTTTTTGGCCACAATGAGCGAAGGTATGTTTGGAGAAAAAAGGGTGCAGAATTTCATGAAAAGAACCCCTCTCCAACTGTTAAGCAAGGGGGTAGATCGATCATGCTTTGGACTTGTGCTGCAGCCAGTGGCACAGGGAACATTTCATCACTCGTCCATCACTGACATCGATGAGGACCTCGACACTGTGGTGATGGTGTCGAGACTAGCGTGTGATTTGGATTTAAGTGAGGGAGAGTTGCGTAGCGTTAGCCTCATTCTCTCTTCCCAATTCCCATCTGGATCCAGTGGCAAGACAGAGTCTAGACGGCTGGAGATGGGACTAGGTGCAGTGGATGACCAGGAAGTCTTCTGTGTCTTGTCCTGCTCTACACGTTCCATGACGCTCGCAGAGACCACCTTCTTGACCGTTGGACTTTCCATTGGTCTCGTCCGCTCAGTCCGCTGGAGTCTGTCTTCACATGCTGGGATAGACAACTCCCTATCTCACCAAGGGTTTGAGACCCATCGGCTACCCTCACCCGGTTCAGCCGGCTTTTCGAAGCTGTTGCCCGGGGTGTCGCCGCTGTCGCATGCAAACAGCCATAGGTGAGAGCTGAGTGCCAGGTGGGGACCGAAGGTGGACAAACCGCCTGAAAAGTATGCGACATGTTCCCCCACCAGAGGTGCTACCCCTCCCTGACACCCCATGCACACCAACGGGGAACATTTACTGGCAGACGGAAGAATGATTTCAATTAAATACCAGCAAATTCTGGAAGCAAACACCACACCGTCTGTAAAAAAGCCGAAGATGAAAAGAGGATGGGGCTTCTACAACAGGATAACGAATCCAAACACACCTCAAAATCCACAATGGACTACCTCGAGAGGCACAAGCTGAAGGTTTTACCATGGCCCTCACAGTCCCCTGACCTAAACATCATCAAGAATCTGTGGATAGACCTCAAAAGAGCAGTGCATGCAAGACGGCCTAAGAATCTCACAGAACTAGAAGCCTTTTGCATGGAAGAATGGGTGAAAATCACCCAAACAAGAATTGAAAGTCTCTTAGCTGGCTGCAAAAAGCATTTACAAGCTGTGATACTTGCCAAAGAGGGTGTTACTAAGTACCGACCATGCAGGGTGCCCAAACTTTTGGTTCGGGCCCTTTTCCTTTTTTGTTATTTTGAAACTGTAAATGAGGGAAATAAAAAAGGTTCTCTTGCTTAAAATATTAAAGAAGTGTGTCATCTTTAACTTTATGCCTTTTGGAAATCAGTTCATCTTTTACTCGCTTAGCTATTCACAGTAACAGAAATTTTGACCGGGGTGCCCAAACCTTTGCATGCCACTGTATATTAGGGAACTGCGTATTAGGGATGTTGGTCAGGACACGAGCTGCAACAAAAAACAGCATTCAACAATTATAAAGAAGGAAAAATTATATAAAAAATAAAATTAAACTACGGACATGGAATACAATTTGCATAAATATATAAATACCAGCATATATTTATAATCGCATTATAATAAGTGGTTTAAAGTGTTTACAGTGCAGTGCACTGACTGAGGAAATAGATAGAGGGGGAATAGGGAGGGGGTGCTAACTAGAATGGTTAACTGCTTGGGGGAAGAAACTTTGAAGTTGATGTGAAGTTTTTTGTTTCGGTAGCTCTACAGCACTTTCCTGAAGGGAGCTTTTGGAAAAAGGCAACATGCAGGGTGGGTGGTGGCTGCAATGTTTTTCCCTGCCCACTTCTTTGTCCTGGGCAGATACAAGCCCTGCAGTGATGTAGACTGCCCATGGCCATTTCTGCCATCCTGACAGTTCGCTGGTGATTTCGTACATTGTGAGTGGATGCTGCACCAAAACAGAGAGTACTGGCTGACGTGAGGATGCTCTCTATGATGGCAGTGTAGAATTGCACCAGTAAGTTCTGGGGAAGTTGGAATTTTTACCAATCACATATCATTTTGAATTGGAAATATATCTTCATTCCTTCACCACTGTTGGGTGTAAATCTGGGTCTCCTGAAGGCAGTAGCTTTGACAGACATATTAATGAGGTTCTACAGAGCAGGTTAGTAATGGCTAGACAGCTGAGAAACAGTCCTATTTCTCTGGTGTGAGTGTCAGATATTTATGTCACTAAGCATTGTCAATGAAAGCACTTAGGGTTGCAAGAAGCATTAAGGCAGCAGAGTTCCCTTGAGCTATCACTGAGTCCCATCCAGTTCCTTTGACTTGCTTCTTCCATATGCCTTCCCACACAAGTTGACACACAGCACAGACATGTCCACAATTAGTATCTCTGTGAGAAAGCTCGGCTGGGAAGAATCATTTGGAAACAGCAAGCACGCAACAGCTTTTTCTGCCTTTATAGGTCAGGAACCATGTAGCCTCATAAGCCATAGCCTTCCCAGTGCAATGTAGATGCAAAGCGTTTGAAAAATCCTCATGTTTTGACACTAGGAGGGCATACGTCTTTGCTCTGCAACAGTCATTTAATCACCAATATAAGGAAATTTGGATAATTATGTTTTAGATGCTATAATGTTCCATTGTTTAAAAAAACGGCATGTTTTATAGCCTGCTGTGAGCAATGCTTTGGGACATTTGCTAGTTATGTAATGGAAGAAATACTGCACATATTTTTTTGACTGTTGGTTTTCTGACTGTTGCATCTGTCACTTCTATTTCACACTTAAAAATAACTCCAAAATCATAGACAGTCATTTGGAATGCAACCAAAACACACACAGAGCAGAAAACGTCAGTCAGAATACTTGCACTCTGACCTGGCCCGGCCCCAGTAAATTCATTAATGTTCACTTTGTCTGCACTGAAGTCCCTGGATGGGAATTCTGGAACAACACCACCATGCTGATCACAGCGATTCAGCTAGGACACATAACTCCACCTTCCCAGGGGCAATTATAGAAAGCAACACATACCAAGCTTGCTGCAATGCCAATACTCAGAATTTATCCATAATTTAAACAAGCCTAGCAGCCTTGAATGGACATTGTTCCAATGGAGAAGGGAAACAATCAGCTTGTACATGAAATGGCATAAAATGCGTTCTCTCAAAAAAGCAGCACAGCTCTAACTTGTTGCCAATGAAATTACAAACACAAGACTGAGAAAAAACACAAAGAAATAACGATAATCTAAAATAAAATAAGGGAATACACAAATTGGTGTGTGAAGCTGCAAACTGTGCCCAAACACATTCATCTATTAAAACAATATTAACAGGAATTTTTAAAAAAACATAATGCCAGTTACTTGGCTAGTTTCCTTTAAGAGGAGAAAAAATGTACTTTCATAGACTCAGTGGCCACTTTATTTGAGTTGCTGTCAGCTTGAACCAGTCTGGCCATTCTCCTCTGACCTCTCTCATTTTCACAGAACTGGCACTGATTGGATGTTTCTTTTTTTGCTTTTCACACCAATCTCTGTAAATTCTAAGGACTGTTATGCATGAAAACACAAGGAGATCAGCAATTACTGAGATACTCAACCCACCCCATCTGGCACCAACAATTGTTCTATGGTTAAAGTCACTTAGATCACATTTCTTCCCCATTCTGATGTTTGATCTAAACAACAACTGAACCTCTTGATCATGTCTGCATGCTTTTATGCAGTGAGTTTCTGCCAGATGATTGGCTGATTAGATATTTGCAATAACGAGCAGGTATACAGGTGCACCTAATAGAGTGGCTGCTGAGTACATATTGCTTTGTGTATGGTATGCCCTAAACTGTGAAGTGTTTTGCCTTTGATACTCATTGACTTTATTTTTTCAAGAATACCACACCAGTGAAGTATCGCATTGACGTCATGAGCAATCACTCTCACCTCAGGTCTGAAGTTTGTCTCTCTTTTACCTTGTTTAATGTGGTGAAGTCCAATGCCAAATAGAAAAAAAAACAATCTTACCTCTGGTGAGTTAATTATCAGTGAGATAATCTCACTTGATATCACTGCCAATAACATCTCCCAGAGCTTTGCTGCTGATTGAGAGTGGGCTGATTGGGCAGTAATTAGGTGGGTAGGACTACTCTCATCTCAGCAGATTGAAGAAACCTTGAACAATTTTCCATAAAGTTGGGTAAATTTGTAACTGCCCTGCTAGTTCTGCCGAGCATTCGTTCAGGGTTACTGCTCAAGAATAAGGATTCAGGGCTTTGTTGGATGAACTGATGCAGATCTGAGTGCCCACTCTGAGGGAAATGAGAGCACTGCAAGGTAATGATGCACTGGAGTAACTTGGAGAAAGCAGAGTTATGTTGCTAAGGTGATGATCAGATGAGAATAAGCGGAACCATTAGTTGTTTTGCCTGTTCGGCTTGGGTCAT
Source organism: Mobula birostris (assembly GCF_030028105.1). Classification (NCBI taxonomy): domain Eukaryota; kingdom Metazoa; phylum Chordata; class Chondrichthyes; order Myliobatiformes; family Myliobatidae; genus Mobula; species Mobula birostris. Next base: position 19,445,110 of record NC_092384.1, read on the forward strand.
TCAAATGTTTCCTTCATCCGAGGCTGTGAATCTCTGTGAGTCTGTTGGGGAAGTCAGGGGCCTAATTTCTGCAAATCCATGAGTCCTGGGCACCAGAGATGACTGTAGCCTGTCCTGGTGTTAGAGGGCTGTATGTGTGAAGGGGTAGGGAGGGACGCAGGAACCGGGCTTGATTTGCTGCTGTTGCTTTGTACGTTCTGTTTTGTTGTGTCCCCAGTTGTTCTGCCGAGGATTGGGGGTGTGCTGTGTTTGCACTGGAATATGTGGGGACACTTGCGAGTTGCCCAGCACTTCCTTGAGTGTGTTGGTCATTAACACAAATTATATACTTCACTGTATGGTTTGATGTACATGTGATAAATAAATCTGAATCTTAATCAGGAATATAGCGTGGTTCGCTTGCTCGGACCACTGTGCTCTCTCCAGACATACAGTATGCGCTTGGTGTTACCAGCCTGTTCCTTCCTCCCTCATGAGGGATCAGTATTTCGCTTTGTCTCCTCACAGTTCCTCATGAGTATCACCGTTTTGACCTTCTGTCTTCCATTGCTCCACTTCCTTCTCTTTGTTGCCTAACATCAAGCTATTTTAGACTGCATTTTGGTAGCTTCACCTGAAATCCATGAACTTCCACTGGCTCTGTTGATGCTAATTGGACGGCAAATGCATAACTGCCATGAAAATATATTTTTCAGCTTAAAGAGTCACTGATAGTTGCAAGGCGTGTTCACCTGAGTTTCCCATGCACTGCTGCGTTTTCCATCTCTCTGCGACAATGGGACATTATTACATTATACATTATAACTCCTGCATCAGTTAAAACACAGCGTTTTCTATGACTCAGTAGAATTCAGTCAACATCCCCGGAACATAATACGTAGTCATTATGACATTGATCTTTGAACGAGCTTCATGCGGGCAATTAACACGCCGGTCAATTACGACCGAGATTGCACTGACAGAAAGGAGCTTAGGGACATCCTGAAGATGAGCCTGCACAAATACAAGTTTTTATGTTCCTGAGCAGCACACACCATTCCGGAAGGAACTCAGCTGGTCAGGCAGCATCTGTGCAAAGGAATAAACAAGTCAACGTTTTAGGTCAAGACCCTTAATTAGAGACACCCCAAGGCCCTTTATCTTCCTTTTTTTGTGGCAGTGAGGATGAGAACGAGCAGGAGGGAGGGATCTTAGGTAAAGGGGATTAGTGCTCCAGGCAGCATATGAACTGGAAGAGTCGGTAGCAGGACAACTGAGTGACAGGTCCAAATTGCAAAGGCACATATTGTGAGGATTTCCTTCCCTCTTTTTCCATTCCCCAGTCTGCCTCTAACCTCTTCTCCTCACCTGCCTATCACCTCTGCCTGGTGCCCCTCTTTCTTCCACTTCTCCTATTGTCCTCTCTCCTCTCCTTTTCGATTCCTTCTCCTCCAGCCTTTTACCTTTCCCACACACCTGGCTTCAGCTGTTATCCTCTCACTAGTCCTCCTTCCCCTCCCCCCATTTTTTTTCTGACATCTTCCCACTTCCTTCCAGTCCTGAAGATGGGTCTCGGCTCATTTATGGCATAATTACCTGAAAGGGAGGAATCATACAAATCTGTCCAGCCTGCGAAAATCCTCCTGTGCTTCAACTGCCTCTTGCAGACCACGCCATCATTGACCCTGCGGTTACCGTCTTCATTCAGAGAGAAAGGAGAACTGTCTCGCTGGATCACCATTTCCATCATTGAAGTCACAGCCATTTCGGTAAATGCTCAGAAGTGGGGATGCAGATGTATAGTTTATCATGATTATTGTTACTAGAGTGGACCATGAGTTCCTCGAAAGTATGTTCTTGAGTCAATAGGTAGGAGTTATTAAAACTGAGTGTCCCATTTCTGCATTGAATGCTGTGTTCAAAAAGGCAGGTGGAGAACTGAGTGTGGATCCCCTTTTGTACTGTGCCAGTCACCTCATGCTCCCCAGTCCAGAGCACCATAGGACCACAGGTTCTGTGTTAGATATCCTAAGACTAGATGTAGAGTTGCTTTATCAGCACCGGATCTTCCCCGCTTCCCTTTGCACTTGCCAGCCCACCACCAGCATGAATATCTAAAGAAGGTGGTGAGGTCCTCTCTTCTTGGTGATGGTAACTGCCTTGCCCCCTTGTAGTCTGCATATTAATTGCCTGAGTTGTCCCAGGTCTCAGATTCTGCTGTGCATGAGTAAAAACTACCACTTTGCGTGAGATGTAGTGATTAGAACTGGATGCTGTGCAGCCATTAGCAAACATCACCACCTCTGACCTTGTGACACTGAAGCTTTTGGAGATAGTTAGGCCACTTCCACTGAGAAATTCCTGCCATGAAATCCAGTCCCAACAATCAAGAGCATCTTTCTTTGTGTTTATGATGCTTCCGGTCAATGAAATGTTTACCAGTGACTAATGGAGGTGTGAAGATGCAGCTTCAAATCAACGCTGATTATGCAATACTTTACTGGATAGATGCATCCATGACAAGTAGACTGATGAGGAAGAGATGAAGATACTTCCTTCTTATGGACTCTCAGAATAACCAGATTGGCTTTCTATACCTTGGCCAATAATGGCGATACCAAACTACCATTGCTAATGGGCACTGAAGTCCCCATGGACATTGAAGTTCACCCAGAGATAATCTTCTGAGCAATGGTCAATCTGAAAGTAGCTGAGGAAGACCCTAAATGGTGATCAGTAGGAGAGTTCTGAGAAGCCGTGATCCTACATTATTGAAACTTCCTAGGACCATTGTATTGCAGAGTGATGCCATATCTGGCAATTCTGTCACCCAGTGGATGGCACACATCCAGGAATTTTTGTGGATGTTGCCATGCTGGTTTCTCTGTGGAACAATTCTCCCAGTCTTGGCTCAATGTTGACGAGAAAGACTTTGCAGGATGATTGAACAGAGCCTTTTTTTCCCCATCTATTGCTGTATCTTAATGCCAGGTAGTCTGCTAGATTTATTCCTATATTGTTCATCATAATATTTCAAGGTACTGAGTGCCTCACTGGATGAGTTTAGAAGGCAATTAGGATCAATGCCAACTGCTGCGGCCCTGGAGTCATATATAGGTAGACCACACAAGGTCAGCAAAATTACCTTCCCTGAAGGACATTAGAAAACTGGATGGAGTTCTAATGCAACACTGGAGTTCCTTGGTCATGATTGTTGTACTAGATTTTTAAATTGAGGGTTTATTTAATGTTTTGAATGATGACACGATGGCATTTTGAACATGTGCTTCCATTACCACCCTAACTTCTCTTCTTTTGTCTCGAATGCATGTCTCACTGTGCCATTATCATCAAGCAGGGCACCGACTCTTGTATAATTGAGGAATTGAATTGAATTGACTTAATTACTTACATCCTTCGTACACATGAGGAGTAAAAATCATCACGTTATGTCTCTAAATGTGCAATTTATAGTACTTTGTAATAAATAGTATCTACAACAGGACAGTCAATATAACATGGAAGTAGAATCATATCAGCATGAAGAGCACACACATAAATTAAAAGTGGGATGCCAACCCGGTAAAGCAGACTTTTGAACATTTGAGACAGGAAACTGAAGTATCCAAATCCGGACCTGAGGGAAGGTGAGGGAGGTTTGGGAGAGTGTGTGGGAGACTAAGGTGTATCAAGTCCTGGTGTAATAAAACACACCAGCTGCTATAATACATAGAATATAAAATGTTACAGCACAGTACAGGCCCTTCGGCCCACAATGTTGTGCCGACCTCATAACCTACTCTAAGATCAATCTAGCTCTTCCCTTCTACATAGCCCTCCATTTTTCTATCATCCATATGCCTCCATATGTCTATCTAAGAGTTTCTTAAATGCCCCAAATGTATCTGGCTCTACCACCACCCCTGCAGGGGTGGCTATCCATTCAATCTATACCTCTTATCATCTTGTACACCTCTATCAAGTCACAAACTGCAGAATCACTTTGTCATTGACAACACTTCCATTTAGTCAAAGACACTTCTTCAGTAATAGTCAAACCTAATCATTAGGGAAACTGAGGTTCAGATGCCTCAGACATGTACGTGGTGGCTCCAGTGATGGGGCAACAGTGTTAGCCAATGGGAATATTGTGACAGAGCAATGGCCAGTGAAGAGGGGCTACTGGAGATTTGGCAATCACATGGCAATCAAATTACTAGAAATGAACTAATACATTCAAACAAAGACTCTGATTTTAACAGATTAAGAATGGGCTAGGGTCTTGTTCACATTCAGAGACAACCTGTCTCTGAATGTGAACAAAACAAAAGAGATGGTTGTTGACTTCAGGAGAGCATGGAGCGACTGCTCTCCGCTGAACATTGACAACTCCTCCGTAGAGGTCATTAAGAGCACCAAATTTCTTGGTGTTCACCTGACGGAGGATCTCACCTGGTCCCTCAACACCAGCTCCACAGCCAAGAAAGCCCAGCAGCGTCTCTACTTTCTGCGAAGGCTCAGAAAAGTCCATCTCCCACTCCCCATCCTCACCACATTCTACAGAGGATGTAGTGAGAGCATCCTGAGCAGCTGCATCACTGCCTGGTTCAGAAATTGTACCATCTCGGATCGCAAGACCCTGCAGTGGGTAGTGAGGTCAGCTGAGAAGATCATTGGGGTCTCTCTTCCTGCCATTACAGACATTTACACAACATGCTGCACCCGTAAAGCCAACAGCATTGTGAAGGACCCCACGTACCCCTCATACAAACTCTTCTCCCTCCTGCCATCTGGTAAAAGGTACCAAAGCATTCGGGCTCTCACAACCAGACTGTGCAACAGTTTCTTCCCCCCAATCCACCAGACTCCTTAATACCCAGAGACTAGACTGACATCTACATCATTTATTATTATATTGTAATTTGTCCTCTACTGTGCCTATTGTCTTGTTTATTAATTATTGTACTGCCCTGCACTGTTTTGTGCACTTTATGTAGTCCTGAGCAGGTCTGTGGTCTAGTGTAGTCTTCTGTGTTGTCTTAAGTAGTCTAGTGTAGCCTGATGCTGTCTCACATAGTCTAGTGTAGTTTTGTGTTGTTTCATGTAGCACCAGGGTCCTGGAGGAACGTTGTTTCGTTTTTACTGTGTACTGTACCAGCAGTTTATGGTCGAAATGACAATAAAAAGTGACTTGACTTGACTTGTGGTGAGAAAACATTGTCTTCTGTAAACAGTTATAAATTAGTCAAAATTATCTCAACATCAATGAATTATACCTGTTGTGTTTTGTGCTTGTCAGCTGTAAATGTACATCTTCAATGAACACAAATAATCCTCAATCCATTACTGGTGGTTCATAACTACTGACCAGCTCAGTCAAAAGTGGCGAAGTGAATGAGAAATGACTGGAGTTTGTCTTGCATTTTACTTGAAGCTTTTGAGTGAAATTACACCAGATGATTGCTCTGCCCCTGTAAATCATATCCTTCTGCGTAGAAGTGCATTTCATGGAGCATGTGTGATGCTCTGATCATCAGTGGTTGGAGTAAGCTAGCTCAGCAGCAGCTCCAGGCTGAGTTATGGAACCCTTTGGCTGCTATGAAACTTGCTGTGTGTGGAACATTGCAGACTCACAGTTGGCTTCACTCAAGTAACTTCACTACACCTGGTGCTCCTACTGAAGTAAAGAAAGACTGGTTCAAAAATAACTCTTCCCATGTAACACATGCTTAATACAGCTTCCAGTACCCTGAAGAATTGCCCTTTCTGAATTAGAAAGTGTAGGGAATACTCAGGATGCTCTAAGTTAGAGATGCATTCTTACATGCTTCAGTAGTGAAATAACTGAACTTGTTTCTATATCTCCTTACAATTCAGGAGATCATTCAGCCCATCAAACCTATGCAGCTAATAGACCAATTCCATGGAGTGGCATCATTTAGAATTTGTTATTCAACAAACATTCCTCCTCATCAGCAATAGCCAGTTCTCACTGGAATGAGAAGGCCTCAGTCCAATTTAACTGGGTAGTAATCCAAAGGGTTATGTGCCAGGTATCGGCTCAGTGCATAGGATATGAATAATTACACCTTTTTTGTTGAGGAAGAGCAGCAACATGATTATAGATGGGTCCTATCTCTTTATTAAAATCCAAGCTCTCTGCAGTTACAATCCCAGTTCTTCAGGGAGTCATCTTTTGGTATCAGGTCACAAGGTTTAACAGAACCCAATTACAGTTCTTAAAGAGTTTGATGCAAACCTATTTGATTAAAACACAAGTCTATTACAAGCAAAGTCTTCCTTTTTTGTCACAGATGAAGAGTAAAGCAAGTCTCCTGCCCTTCTAGAGTCTAATAATATGTGTTGTGAGTCCGAGAATGCATATTAGACTCCAGAAGATTAGCTCAGTTCCTGACTATTCACAGTGGAAGTGTATTGTTTTTCCCTCAGGAATGAATGGGTGCCTGCAGTGTTGTCTCGGTTACCCTAAGGTACTCTGCCATTTTGCCTCCATGTTGAAGGAGGAAGCAGTGACTAGCATGGGAGCTGGAAGACCAGAACATCAGCACTGCATTCCCTGGTGTCTGGTTGAGAGGCTAGTTGATACAGTAACTGGGTCCACGTTAAGAAAAGGGCCTCGTTGCTTTTGCTGGTCGTTTAAAGCTAAAGATTAAAGTTCATCTTTATTTGTCACATGTACATCAAAACATACAGTGAAGCGCATCGTTTGCATCAAGTCAAGTCAAATCAAATCAAAAGTTCTGCTGTGCAGCCTGGAAGTGTCGCTGTATTTCTGGCACCAAGGTAGCATGCCCACAACTTACCAACATTGACCGAATGCAGGAAGAAACCGGAGCACCTGGAGCAAACCACATGGTCACAGGAAAAGTATATTAACTCCTTACAGAGTACAGCGTAAATCGAGTCCCACAGGAAAAGTATACTAACTCCTTACAGAGTGCAGCGTAAATCGAGTCCCATAGGAAAAGTATACAAACTCCTTACAGAGTACAGCTTAAACTGAGTCCGCTCTAATAGCGTTACACTACTGTGCTAACACGCTGCTCCTCATTGCCATTTCTAAAGTCATTGGTGTGAGTGGTGACTGCCAGGAGTGCAGCATTCCCAGACCAGGAATTTCCTCCTTTCAAACCTGGACACAGGTTCCAAATCTGACAACTGAATCTCAGAATTATGATATCTACAACAATGAATAATATAAGCAATAGGTGGCCTGTCAGCTTCTATCACAAGCCTATATCTCATTAATGAAAATCAACAACATTCATATGGTGGAACTTCACATGAATTTTGAACAGACTTCAAATGGTGGAAATATAAAATTCTAAGTGACAGAGACTCAGGATCTGTCATCAAAGATTCAAAGATACAAAGTTCATTTATTATCAAAGGATATATAAATTTTACAACCTTGAGATTTGTTCGCTTACAGGCAGCCACAACACAGGAAATCTGAAAGAACCCAATTAAAGAAAAAAATAAAAAGACCAACTTCCAAAGTGCAAGAGAAAGGAAAATGAATTCATACACACAACTGAAGCAAACAATATTCTGCACCAGAATGAGAGGGTGACAGATTCTAAATGGGGATGGTCAATGCTTGTCCCTTGCATAACTTGAAGATTCCTTGCTCTTTCTCAGTCCTTGCCGAAGATTGTACAAATCTTGCTGTATGCCGCCCGCCTGGTGTTTCACTTGACAAAGGAGCTGTAACTGGAATTTTACATCGTGCAACATTCCTCTTGAAGACCCAACGGTGGATGTGTAACAGCTTTGTGCAGTTACGGCATGACATAGCAGGACAATGCTTTATTTGAAAACCTACAGCCTCTCATTTGCAGTGCACATAAACCAGACAAATTTGATGTTAACATTAGGAAGCGCTGGGAGAGACCTTTCTTTCTAGAATCTGATGTACCTGTTTGCTTTAATGAGGAGAAAATCAGAAGCCACACTAAATCACTGGGGCACCTTCAAACCCAGGGCTATAGAACCAGTTCTTCAATAAAAAAAATTACAAAAAAAACTATTAAAATCAGTTGGTAAATATTCAATTGATATTTCTCAAAGCAAGAAATCTAAAAGAACCCAATTTAAAAAAAATAAAACAACCAACATCCGATGTGGAAGAGAAAGGAAAAAAAAATATTTTACATGGTTTTAGAATTAAAAACTTTAAAACTTCAGGTGGTTATCATCATTAAAGTAATCATCTTGGGAATGGACAGCTCTGGCTAGCAGCCAAAGAGATAGTTTGGTGTCTTCAGAAGAAGGTCACATTCTGTCTATAGCTTTACTCTGCTTTGGTAGCTCTGTCCTCTGATTAGGCTGCTACGAGTAATGACCTGCCACAGGTCGGTGATGTGTTCAGTCTGGGGTGAGTCTGATCTCATCAGCCGATACAAAGCGCATGGTTGCTGCACACTAAACAAAACTGATGATAGTTCTCTGTAATTTAGGATTGTTCCTAAATAGTTCCCGTAATTTAGGATAGATTATTGTGCAAAGATGGGGAGAAAAGCAAATAACATTTTTATTTAAATTCGGTAAAATCAGATATAATTGTAACATTTAATTTGAGTAATTTAAAAAGTTACTTAAAATAGAATACCAAATTTACTAATTAAAAGAATATTTCACTGATGGTTAAAGTGAAGTTATTTATGACTTTGAATAAGCTGCTTAGGAGGTTTTCTTTCCCATTAGATTGTGTCCTGTGTTCTCTGCTTTGTGATCATACCAAATTCCCTACCCAGCACCTTTATCTGCACAACACTATTAATCAAAGTACAGAGTGCTTCTCTCCAGGGTCCCACCCAACATTGATATCACTTTGTTACATACCTGGCTGCCGTTGGTGCACGCGTTAACTGCCACGATTCCTGGTGACCATACTTCAGCAAGCAATGCATTATCAATTTTGTAATGTGCGGAAGTGCTGTTTAAATGAAAATATTTGTTGCTTCTTGCTAGAGGAGGAAGTTTTATGGAAGTAAGCGGAACACATATAAATTAAAACTAAAATATAATGCCAAACCCAACATAAGCCAGAACACTGGCAATATTTTCCTTAGTCGGCCCAGCCTGACCTGCTCACTAACCCGATGGAGGAGTATCTCAGGGATGCTACTATCTGTAACCCTAGCATGTGCTCTCTCCTCTGAGCAGTATTTGGACAGCTTCTCTGTCTGTTTTCCCTTTGCCCTCTCTTTTTCCAGTCAAACTCACTGGCTTTCTGACCCAAAGACTTCCCGAGGCCAAGCTGCATTTCCTTGGGTCTCTCTTTCCTTTTCTGTCACATCTTTTTCTCCTGGCTGGACACTTCTGCTCCGAGAGTGAACTTGAGAAGTCCTGATGAAGGGTCCTGGCCCAAAACGTTGACTGTTCGTTTCCACGGATGCTGCCTGACCTGCTGAGTTCCTCCAGCGTGTTGTGCGTGTTGCAAGAGGTTCAGTTGTTGTTCACGCCAAACAGCGGAAAAGGGAAAGAATATGACTTAACATTAGAACGGAGGAGAAATGTGATCTAAGTGACTTTGACCATGGAGTGATTGTTGGTGCCAGATGGGGTGATTTGAGCATCTGAGTAACTGCTGATCTCCTGGGATTTTCATGCTCAACAATCACTGGGGTTTACAGAGAATGGTGTGAAAAACTGAAAAAACATCCAGAAAGTGGCAGTTTTCTTGGGCAAAAATGCCTTGTTAATGAGAGAGGTCACAGGCGAAAGGCCAGACTGATTCGAACTGACAGGAAGGCGACAGTAACACAAATAACTACATGTTACCACAGTGGTGTGCAGAAGAGCATCTCTGAATGCACAACACATTGAACCTTGAAGTGGATGGGCTACAGTGCGGAAGACCACAAACACACGTTAAGTGGTCACTTTATTAAATACAGGATGTACCTAATAAAGTGGTCACTGAGAGTATATGGTCCTGTTGCAATATTTGCTAAAATCTGGCAAGAATTGTCCACTTCCTAACAATGAGAAGTAGAAAATAGGAGACCTCCCCCATTCATAAAGTAGTATATATTTACCATGAAGCATGCAGACTCTTCAAACCCCTCTCACACCTGCAGTGCTGCTTGTATTTGATCAAGCCACATTTGTAAAGAGGTCTGGGAGAATCCAAACACTTTTGAGATGACTAGTGCCATTGCTCGGCATACAAAAGCATATGCCTTCTAATGAATTTGTCACAATTTCCTCCTGACACACTGGTAACTCTCGTTACCTCTTGTATGGCTCTATAGACTGTTTATGAAAACAAGAGATTCTGCAAATGCTGGAAATCCACAGCAAAACTCACAAAATTCTGGAGGAACTCAGCAAGTCAGGCAGCGTCTATAGAGGGGAATAAACAGTTGACATTTTGGGCTGAGACCCTTCATAAGAAAAGGGCAACAACAACAACATTGAACAATTCCAAAGGATCACAGAAAAGTAAGCTTGAAGTTAAAGTACAGATATTAGATTAGATTAGATTATGAGGACACGCAGTCCTCTTTTATTGTCATTTAGTAATGCATGCATTAAGAAATGATACAATGTTTTTCCAGAATGATATCACAGAAACACAAGACAAACTGACTTAAAAACTAACAAAAACCACATAATTATAACATATAGTTACAACAGTGCAAAGCAATACCATAATTTGTTAAGAACAGACCATAGCACGGTAAAAGCCTCAAAGTCTCTCGAAAGTCCCATCATCTCACCCAGACAGTAAACCTCCAGCACTGCAAACTTGCCGATGCAGCATCCTGGAAGCATCCGACCACAGTCCGACTCCGAGTCCGTCCGAAAACTCCGAGCCTCCGACCAGCTCTCCGGCACCGAGCACCGAGCACCATCTCTGCCGAGCACTTCGACCCTGGCCCCGGCAACAGGCAATAGGCAAAGCTGAGGATTTGGGGCCTTTGTCTCCAGAGATTCTCAATCGCGCAGTAGCAGCGGCAGCGAAGCAAGCATTTCAGAAGTTACCGCAGGTGTTCCTCTGAGCTTCTCATGGCTGTCTCCATCAAATCCAGATTGTGCACGGGCCCCTAGTTAACATGTAATCGATATGGAATAAAATGTGGATAAATACATAAATACAGTCATGTAAAGAGCATTTAAAAAGGTGGCTTACAGTACCTTTCAGGGTACTGAGGTAATAAACGGAGGTGGGGGTCTAACTCAAATGGTTGATCAGATTAACTGCCTGGGGAAAGCAACTTTTAAGATAGTTGGAAGATTTTGTTTTAATAATCCTTTGGTGCTTTCCATAAGGGAGCTTTTGGAAAAGGTGGTTTGCTGGTGGGTGAAGTCCTCAATGATTTTTCCTGCCCACTTCTTTGTCCTGGGCACATACAAATCCTGCAGCGATGGTAGACTGCAACATGATTTTTTCTGCTGACTTGACAGTTCACTGTAGTTTTTTGCATATTGTGAGAGGATGCTGCACCAAACCAGACTGTAATGACTGATGTGAGGATGCTGTCTATTTTGGCTGTGTTTGATTGCACCAGCATTCCCCTCCATAGATGCTGCCTGACCTGCTGAATTCCTCCAGCATTTAGCAGTTTATAATCTTAAATTATGCCAACAGTCTTCTCTTGGAAAGTAAACAATTTAGCAAACAATTAGATTTTAGTGTACATTCCTGAATTAACGATGATTTGCAATTTTTCAATAAGTAGGATAGCTTGCAGAAAGTAGGTTTTTGCCTTGGAATATATGAAATGTCCTTTAATCCCATCAGAGAGCCTTGTTGATGCTTCAACTCACCTGGTCTAACATTCAGTGACTTCTCCAAATCATGGCAGAGCAGACTTGATGGGCCGAATGGCCAACTTCTGCTCCTTTGTCTTTGTCTTATGGAAAATGCCCCCTTATTGAGAATGCCCACCTAGTACCTGTGCTGAATGTCCAAATGGTTGGTGCATTTAAAAGCTCCCTGGCTGGTCTTATATCAATTTATTAAGGTATTAGTTTTAAAAAAACATGAATGTAATCAATGTATTCTTATATTTTTACTCAATGCACATTGCACTCAAAAATTTGGGCACAGACAAATAATTTGGTGTAGTCAGACCATTGCTTTCACTGGGCTGATTAAATAACAAGAGTAACTTTTCATCACATTGCACCTCTTTGCACAAGTCTCCAGCTCAGGAATATCTTGTGAGTTGTTCCATCAAGAAGGTTCAGTACACATTTTTCTCTAAACCTGTGATTTACTGACTGATTTCTGGGCGGGGTCATTAATTGACTTAAACAATTCTTTATTGGAAGTTTTATCCCCTGCACTAAACCCCAGCTATTCTAATCTGAGTACTGAGTACAAATGAATATTGTCGTTGTTTATCCTGAAAATGTAATCTTCTTTGATATTCAGAGATTAAAGAATAAAACTCATCTAGATTGATGGGATAGGGAATCTCCACAAGAGCCATAGCAATGAAGGCCTATGATAAAATCCTACATGGAAGACCACCAATTAAATTAAAATTCATGAGCATTTAGACTGGATCAGAAAGTGCATAAAATGATATGAAGCAGACAGCATTTCTCAAGGACTTAGTGCCTTTGGAGTGGAAATTTGACTTCAGCAGTAGTTACAAAGGTGATCCGTAGCATCAGGCACCTGTTATTTGTCCTGTCTATTATTCATTTTCAACATTTTCAACAGGGTAGACACAGCAATGCCCTGCTATCCAAGGTAAATTTCTATTGGATTTTAACTTGAATTTACATATATGACCTGGAAGGCAATATAAAGTAGAGAATATACTAGGATTATCGTAGGCAACCAAAGTTACCATAATTGAAAGTTCTGGTAAGTCACTAAAGTCTCCAGCAAGTTTCTACAGAGAAACCGAGAAGAGCATTCTAACTGGCTGCATCACTGCCATCGGGAGGGGCCTGTGCACAGGGCTGGGATAAGTTGCAGAGGGTTGTGAACCCATGCATCATGGGCGCTAGCCTGCCCACCATTGAAGACATCATTAGAAGGTGGTGCCTCAGAAAGGTGGCATCATCATTGAGGATGCCACCACCCAGCACATGCCCTCTTCTCATCACTTCCATCAGGGAGGAGGTACAGGAGCCTGAATGCACACACTCAACATTTCAGGAGAAGCTTCTTCACTCTGCAATCTGATTTCTGAACGGACAACAGACTCATGAATACTCATTAGCTTTCCCTTTCTACACTACCTACTTAATTTGTTATATATGTTGTGTATTTATTATTGTATATATTCCATATTGCACTTTACTGCTGCCACACAAACCAAGAGATTCTATGACATATGTTAGTGATAGTAAGCCTGTTTCTGGTTCTCAAAGGGAAGAGAAGTGCAAGAGGAACGATTCTATTTGTAAGGAGGATGAACAGTGCTAAGACTTTACGGAAGTTTAAATGAACTAGCCTGAAAAGATGAAAACCAAGAGATAATGTCACAGATTGAAATTAAAGTATTGACTAACACAAATAAGGAACTGATTTCTGAGGTCAATTATGCTGATCAAGCATGAAGATATAGAAGCAATACCCTGGAAAGAAATCGCTTTTGAAATTATGCACAAGACGATGTAGTGGATTAAAGTTTCAACTGAATATTAGATCAGGAGAAATGAAAACATAGGGAGAGATGTTTGACGCTCTGATCACCTTTTCTCCCTCTGGCATGTTGCCACATGCAGGAAATATAGATATTTTCCCATGAAATAATCACTACTGCATTCACATGCCACCACTGGAAGGACGGGATGGGTGGTCCTCCTCTTGTGCAGTCAATTCATGAAGTCCTGCTGCTTCTACAAGCAGCCATTGTCACATCCCCAAATTGTGTTTGATATGTGTCTTCAGTTAAAAAAAATAACTTAAATAAAGAGACTGTAGTGTTAGGCCAACCCTGACGATGGAAGATTTTCACAATCTCTCACAGGACTACATGGTGAGTTATTTTAATGTCATGCAGAGTGAGAGAATTGTTAATTATTCACATTATAAAGTTGTTTTGGTAGACTTACAGTACTAGTTCAGCCTGCCATTTTATGCCTATGTGGATGGATTACTTGATGAGATAACTGGCTCTCATTCCCGTAATAGCTGAGAGGAAGCATCGTGCAGCTATCCTATGGACTCTGTGGTTTGATTACACCCACGCCTGGAAGCTGCAAACAAGATTCAGAGTGGACTGTTTGGTCAGTACCTCAGTAGTAGCCAAATCACAGAAAACAATTCTTTATCAGAGGGCTCATCGCCATCAATGATGAGACAGCCTACAGAGGGGAGGTGGAAGAGCCTGAGGCCTAGTGTCAGGCAAATAACCTCTTCCTCACTGACAACAAGACAAAGGAGATGGTTACCAGCTTCAGGAGAACACACACCACTCACACTGCCTTTACATCAGCGGCACAGCTGTGGAAACTGTGAGCAGTTTCAACCTCCTGCAAGTGCACATCTCGCACAACGTCCCATGGTCCCAAAGCACATCCTACAAAGCTCGCCAATGCCTCCATTTTCTGAGAAGGCAGAAGAGGGCTGAGCAATGCACATCCATACTCATGACCTTCTGTAGTGGCGCAGCAGAGAGCATCCTGACATGCTGCATCGCTGCATGGTACGGAAACTCCACTGCAGCAGACAGGAAGGCTTTACAATGGGTAGTCAGTGGTGTCCAACGCATTACCAGCACCAGCCTATGAGTCATCAAGGACATACAGAAAGACAGCCAGTAACTTCATGAAGGATTGTACCCACCCTGCTCCTGGACTGGTTGTCCCATTTCCATCAGGGAGGAGACTAAGTAACATCCATGGCAGAATCACCAGACTCAAAATCAGTTACTTACCCCAAGCAGAAAGGGTAATCAGCACCTCCACTCACTACCCCCCCACTGCCAGCTTTATCATTTCCTGTTAGAGTCATCTCATGTACAGACACTTCTATACCAAGTGTCACTTAATGCAGACAGGTATATAAATTGTTCTACGTATTTATTGTTGCTGTTGCTTGTCTTTGCACCTTGTGGTGCACTGAGTGGCAACCTTGCCTTTTCTTTAGCCTTTGCCTGTTTCTTTACGAGGCCGAGTTCCAGTTCAACACGCACCCAGCACGGATGGAAAGTGTGCAGGGAGCCGGCCAGATTCGAACCGGGACCACTCGCCTCCAAGTCTGGTGTGGATGCTGCTACACCACCGGCTGGCTTTTATGGATTTATATTTATTGTGTCCTTTATCTTATTGTGTTTTTTTTAATGCTGCATCAGATCTGGTGTAACAATTATTTTGTTTTCCTTTATGCTGTGTACTGGAAATGACATCAAACAACCTTGAATCTTGAATCTTGAAAGAATCAGTTCCCAGTGTAAACAGCAATCGAACTAAAGATGATCTTAACCTCTGGGTAATGTAAAATGATACAACAGATGACTGTTGATATTAAAATGACAGAGACAACACCCAGGATGCATTGGATAAATAAAAGTAAAACACATACACAGCACTCTGGAAAAAGTACACAAACACATGCACATATTTAAATCATATTAGTTGGTCTTGGATCAAACAACTGGCAAGGTAAACATAAACCAGAAGATCTGAAAGTTATCATTTTAATAAACATATGACCTTACATTGGAAGGGATCTCCCCTAAAGGTAGCAGCAGCATACTAATTGGATGTTGACAGTGCATAAAGAGTTTCTGGCAGGTTTCTTTTAAATCAGGTATAATGCCCTGGAGGTGTACAAGAACCATTTACATCAACCTATTATTATGTGGCCCGAATGTAAAACAAAGAACAGCCAAATTGTTGTCTGCTGTGCATTTTCACCAAGAATTAGGTGGTTCAAAACACAAATTTATTACAGCCGAGGAACTCAACTTGTTAGAGCTGATGTACACATGCAGAGGAAAACCAAGCATTGTCTTATTCAGTTACTACCAACCCATTAAGTTGTTACTGTTTAATTGCCCATGCTTTAATTTGCCACTGGCAGTAAATTAAACTTTCCAAGGACATGCTAGCAATAACTAACCCAATGTAAGCCAGTACCTTTGCATTATATTTTCCAACAAGCAGTAATGACTCAGGTGCAAATTACAAAATGACTCAGATGATACAGTATATTCCAAAGGAGGAATGCATTAAACATAAGCTGGCATTCCTCTTTCCACTAAAGTAGCCATTAGAATGAATAAGGAGGCAGATAATCACCATGGGTAAGATATATCCACCACCATCCTTAAAATAATGTGTCCAGGCAAAGTAATGTTTTCTCCCATTGAGAGAGACTAAGGTGAACTGCCGCGCTTCTTAATTTGACAAAACACTTATTGTTCTAGTGAACCTGCTGGTAACTTGTATTCAAGTGTCAATGATAAAATATGTAGTTAGTATCAATAATTAAAATAACTCTGGCACCAGTCAGAACCTATGCACTCTATATACATATAGGTTAATTGAGCTGGGGCTTTTCTCTTTGGAGTGAAGGAGGCTAAGAGGTGACTTGATAGAGGTGTATAAGATAAGGGGCATAGGTCCAGTGGATAGCCAGAGACTCTTTCCCAGGGTGTTAGTGGTTAATACAAAAGAGCCTAATTTTAAAGTGATTGGAGGAAAGTATAGTGGTCATTTATCATGCACTTGAGCGGGGATGTCAGAGGTAAGTTCTTTATGAAGAGAGCGGTGGGTGCTTAGAAAGCCCTGCCGGGGGGAGGTAGAAGGGGCAGGCACATTAGGGGCTTTAAAGAAAGCCTTGGATAGGTACATGGGTGATAGAAAAACAGAGGGCCGTGTAGGAGGGAAGGGTTAGATTGATCTTCCAGTAGGTTAAAAAGTTGGTGCAACATTGTGGGCCGAAAGGCCTGTCCTGTGCAGTAACACTATTTATCAGTATCAAGAGTAAAATGTAAATGGCATCATGATAATGTACTGTATATATGAAATATACACTGGCATCGATAATAGAATATACTGTAAGCTGATATCAGTGATAAAATACGTACCGGTAGGAATGATAACTTATAATATTGGAACTAATGATGAAATTATATGGATGTTAACAATCAAAAGAGATTAGCTTTATTTGTTGCATAAATATCGTAAAATACAATGAAATGTGTTATCAACTTCAAATCAAATCAGTGAGGATTGTGCTGGGCAGCCAGCAAGTGTCGCCATGCTTCTGCTACCAGCATAGTTTACCCATAACCCTCTAACCTGAACTTTGGAATGTAGGAGGAAACCAAAGCACCCGGAGGAAACTCACACTGTCAGAAGGTGAACGTACAAACTCCTTATAGACAGCAGCAAGAATCGAAACTCTGATCTTACCCACAATGCTACCATTTTTGAAATATGTACTTCCTCCAAAAATATATAGGGATCAATGGAAACTTTCAGCATCTGATCTGATGAAAACTCTCTGACATGGAACATTACAACCTGAAAGGGTAAAAAGACCCTGATGGGAGTTATGTACAGGCCTCCAAACGGTAGCTAAGATATGGGCTACATATGGATGATAGAAAAGGCTTGTCAAATGGACAATGTTATGACAGTCATGGGGGATTTCAATATGCAGGTAGATTGGGAAAATCAGGTTGGTGCTGGGTTCCAAGAGAGAAAATTTGCAGAATGACTACAAGACGGCTTTTTAGAGCAGTTTGCGGTTGGGCCCACTAGCAGATCAGTTATTCTAGATTTGTCATGAACAGGATTTGATTAGGGGGCTTAAGGTAAAGGAACCCTTAGGAGCTACTGATCATAATATGATAGAATTCATCCTGCAAGTTGAGAGGGGAAGCTAAAGTCAGATGTATGAGTTTTACAGTTAGTAAAGGGAATTACAGAGGCATGAGAGAAGAGCTGGCCAAAGTTGATTGGAAGGGGACACTAGCAGGGATGACAGCAGAACATCAATGGTTGGAGTTTCTGGCAGCAATTCAGAAGGCACAAGATAGATACATCACAAAGAATAATAAATATTATAAGGCATAATGACACAACTGTGGCTCACAAGCAAAGTCAAAGCCAACATAAAAACAAGAGACGGTATATACAAACATAATAGAGTAAAATCTGTGGGAAGTTAAAGGATTGGGAATGTTTAAAAACAACGATATAAAAGACAGTACCAAATATTTTTCAAATATATAAAGTGCAAAAGAGTAGATATTGGACTGCTGGAAAATGATGCTGGAGAAATAGTATAGGTGACAAGGAAATGGCATTTTGCATCGGTCTTCACTGTGTGAAATACACTAGCAGTACACTAGAAATTTGAGAGAGTCAGGGGCCAGAAGTGAGTACAGTTGCTAATACAAGGGAGAAGGTGCTTGGGAAAATGAGAGATCTGAAGGTAGTTAAGTCACTTGATCCAGATGGATTGCACCACAAGGTTCTGAAAGAGGTGGCAGAAGAGATTGTGGAGGCATTAGCCCTGATCTTTCAAGAATCACTTTCATGATTCTGGAATGGTTCCTGAGGATTGGGAAATTGCAAATCTCACTCCACTCTTCAAGAAGGGAGAGAGGCAGAAGAAAGGAAATTATTGGCCAGTCAGTCTGACCTCAGTGGCTGAGAAGATATTGGAATTGATTGTTAAGGATGTGGTTTCTGGGTACTTGGAGGCACAGGATAAAATGTGCCGCAGTCAGCAGGGTTTCCTCAAGGGAAAATCTTGCCTGACTAATCTGTTAGAATTATTTGAGAAAATAACAAGCAGGATGGACAAAGGAGAATCGGTTGACGTTCACAAAGAGAGTGGTGGCCTGCCAGGGGGAGGTAGAAGAGGCAGACACATTAGGGGCTTTAAAGAAAGCCTTAGATAGGCACAAGAAATTTGACAAGGTGCCACATGTGAGGCTGCTTAACAAACTAAGAGCCCATGGTATTACGGAATAGATACTAGCATAGATAGAGCATTGATGATAGGCGAGAGGCAAAGAGCGGGAATAAAGGGAGCCTTTTCAGATTGGCTGCCGATGACCAGTGGTATTCCACAGGATTCAGTGCTGGGTCTGCTTCTTTTTATGTTATATGTCAATGATTTGGATGACAGAATTGATGGCTTTGTGGCCAAGTTTGCAGACAATACGAAGGTAGATGGAGAGTCAGGTAGTATTAAGGAAGCTGGGAGGCTACAGAAGGACTTTGACAGGTTAGGAAAATGTGCAAAAAGATGAAATATGGTGTTGGGAAGTGTATGGTCATGCACTTTGGTAGAGGGAATAGAAGCATAGACTATTTTCTAAATGGGGGGGAAAATTCAAATATCCCAGGTGCAAAGGGACTTGGGAGTCCTCGTGCAGGAGTTGCTAGAGGTTAATTTTTAGGTTGATTTGGTGGCAAGAAAGGCAAATGTAATATTAGCATTCATTTCGAGAGGACTAGAATATAAAAGCAAGGATATGATATGATGCACCGCGCTTGGCAATTAGCTTGCAGACGTTTCGTTTTATCACCAGTGAAGATGACATTCTGAGTGTGCAGTTGCTGGTGTTTCTCTCTGGGAGTACTTGCATTTATACACATCCCCCACCACCACGTTCGCTCGCCTCGGTCCTGATTGGCTACGCCTTCAGTTGACCTTTGAATTCTTTTGGCTCGCCTTTCTTCGGCTCTTAGGGGTTCTTAGATGGCATCTACTTTGATATGTTTGTTTATGGAGCTATCAGAATAGAACCATGCTTCTAAAAAATTCTCGTACCTGCCTCGTGTTTGCCTGCGCCAGAACCTCCGTGGTATCCCAGTTAAAGCGGTGTCCTTAGTCTTCATGTACTGAGAACAGCAGCAATGGATAATGTCTCCGTACCGCTAGGTTGTGTTCCCAGAAATGAGTTTACATCCTGTCTGACCGACATAGCTCTTGTTGCAGTCTCCACAGGTGACCCCGTACATCACATTGCTTTTGTCGGGGTTTTTTTTTGGGTTTTTGAGACGAGCTTCCTTAAAGCCGCCGTCGGTTTGTGACCGATTGTGGTTCAATAAGATGCGAACCATTTCGGATATACTGTATCCTTGATGTCGGGCAAGGCCGTGTGGTCCAGTGTGCGTTGAGTGAAGTCTGTGCAACTTTCTCTCCTTGGTAAGCATCTCCTGATGAAATTCCATGGGTAAATCGCCGTTTAACGAAGTGTTTCTCTTCCCTAGCCCAAGTTCAGTGGTCTGCAGTGTGTTTGTGCTCTTTTGAACAGGGAGCGAATGCAGCCTTTCTTGTGACAGGCTGGGTGTTGGCTCTGGTAGTTCAGTACCTGGTTCGTGAGTATACGGATGTCTGTCCTTCTCATGACAAGTACATACAGGAATGCAAGTTGGTTCTTTCTTTCTCTTTCCATTGTAAACTTGATGTCGCCGAACACGCTGTCGATTTGATAAAAGGAATCCTCTATTTCATTCTGTTTCATAACGAAATCGTGAACCGCATGACCTTGCCCGACATCGAGAATATATCCGAAATGAAAGCTCGAGTGCTCGAACCTCATGGAATCACAATAGGTCACAAACCAACGGCGACTTTAAGGAAACTTGTCTCAAGAACCAAGGTACCATTGAAGACAACCGACAAAAGCAATGTGATGTACGGGGTTAAGACTGCAAGAAGAACTGATAGTCAGACAGGACCTAAACCCTCAACTCGTTTGTGGGAACACATACTAGCGGTACGGAGACGTGATCCATTGCCACTGTTCTCAGAACATGAAAACCAAGAAGAAGACCACTCTAACGAGGACTCCGTGGAGATTCTGGCGCAGGCAAACACAAGGCAGGCGCAAGAATTTTTGGAAGCATGGTTCTCTTCTGATAACTCTTCTCTTCTGCCAACAAACATGTCGAAATAGGCACCAGTTAAGAACTTGGAAGCGCCAAAGAAACGCAAGCCAATAGGATTCAAAGGTCGACTGAAGGGGTAGCAAATCAGGACCGAGAGAAACACCAGCGACCGCGCACCGGGAATGTCACCTGGACTAGTGATGAGGCGGCAGCCAGCTAGTTGCCTAGGTCGGCGAACACTGCGACATCAAACTCCTCAACCCGAGCTACCCATATTCACCATCATCCTAAAAGCAAGGATATAATGCTGTGGATTTATAAGGCACCGGTGAGGTCTCACTTGCAGTATTGTGAGCAGTTTGGGGCCACTTATTTTAAGGAAGGATTTGCTGACATTGGAGAGGGTTCAGAGGAGGTTCACGAGAATAATTCCCAGACTGAAAGGCTTATCATATGAGGAGCGATTGATAGCTCCACGCCTCTGCTCGCTGGAAATTAGAATAATTTGGGGGGGGGGGATCTTATCGAATGTTGAAAGACCCAGCTGGAGTAGATATGGAGAGGATGTTTCCTATGTTGGGGGAGTCTAGAACCAGAGGGCACAGCCTCGGAATAGAGGGATGTCCATATAGAACGGAGATGAGGAGGAACTTCTTTCGCCAGAGGGTTGTGAATCTGTGGAATCTGCTGCCACAAGTGGCTGTCAAGGCCAACATATTGAGTATATTTAAGGCAGAGGTTGATAGGTTCTTGATTTGTCGGGGAATGAAGAGATAAGGGGAGGAGGGGGAGGAGACAGGAGATTGGGGCAGAGAGGGGAATGGATCCTCCATGATGAGCCGAATGGCCTAGTTCTACTCCCCCCCCCCGCCAAAGTCTTATGGTCTGTTTCGCTTTCCATAGAAACTGCTTGACCTGCAAAGTTTTCCCGCGTTTTCTGGTTTAATAAGGAGAAAGTATATACACGGGTCCATCATAAATATATATATATATATATATATATGGAGAGAGAGAGAGAGAGAGAGAAAGAGTGAGCAATGACAAAAAATATACTTGCATACTTGTATATATGTGAAATGCATGTTGGCATCAATGATAACACAGGTCCTGGTAATAATCAAAGAATATATCCAGACACCAGTGATGGATTCTGTATAGATATAAATGATAAAGTGTACACAGAAACCAAAATGAATCAATGATAAAATATACACTGGGAGAAATGATAGAATTGGGTATATGCACTCATGATGGCATTTATTGATGCCATTAACAAAATTTGTAATAGTGTAAAGAAAAAAATGCTGAGACATCATCTTTGAGAAAATATATACAGGTGTTGCTAAGATTGAAATGGGACTGGAGGGGCAAATGGTGATTTTATATAGGACATGCGAGAAAATACTGAGGATGTTGAACATTGGGGCTGGTGGGGTGGAAGGTGAAGGTAAAGGGAATCTTCTCCATGAGTTCTTTCCTCCTGGGTGCTCCCTGGCTCTTCAGGCTTCACCATCACCCACATATCTCTCGTGCTGACTTCTTTTGCAATGTGAGGTGAGGTAGACCTCTTCTACACTGTGAAGGAACCCAACAGTTCTTCCTTCACTTCATCAGATGTATGTATGTGATAAAATGCGTAAATCATCAGAAGTGCAAAACTAATCAAGGAGCTCCAAGACCTTGGCCTACACTTCATATCTTGTGCATTTGGATCCTCAATTTTCTCACCTGCAGACACCAGTCATTTCGGATTGGCAATAAAATCTCCTCTGTGATCTCCATCAGCACAGGCACACCACACAGCTGTGTGCTTAGCTCCCTGCTCTACTCACTTTACTCTTATGACTGTAGGACTAAGCACAGCTCCGATGCCACATTCAAGTTTGCTGATGACATCACTGTCATCAACCAACTCAAAGGAGGTGGAGAATCAGCATATAGGAGGGAGGTTAAAAACTTTCTGAGTGGTGCCACAACAACAACCTCTTACTCGGTGTCAGCAAGACCAAGGAGCTGAATATTGAACACGAGGAAATCTACAGATGCTGGAAATTCAAGCAACACACATAAAAGTTGCTGGTGAACGCAGCAGGCCAGGCAGCATCTCTAGGAAAAGGTACAGTTGACATTTCGGGCCAAGACCCTTCGTCAGGACTAACTGAAGGAAGAGCTAATAAGAGATTTGAAAGTGGAAGGGGGAGGGGGAGATCCAAAATGATAGGAGAAGACAGGACGGGGAGGGATGAAGCCAAGAGCTGGACAGGTGATTGGCAAAAGGGATATGAGAGGGTCATGGGACGGGAGGCCCGGGGAGAAAGAAAGGGGGAGGGGGGAAGCTCAGAGGATGGGCAAGGGGTATAGTGAGAGGGACAGAGGGAGAAAAAGGAGAGAGGGAAAAAGAATGTGAGTATATAAATAAATAAGGGATGGGTTACGAGGGGGAGGTGAGGCATTAGTGGAAGTTTGAGAAGTCAATGTTCATGCCATTAGGTTGGAGGCTATCCAGACGGAATATAAGGTGTTGTTCCTCCAACCTGAGTGTGGCTTCATCTTGACAGTAGAGGAGGCCATGGATAGACATATCAGAATGGGAATGGGACGTAGAATTAAAATGTGTAGCTGAATATTGACTTCAGGAGGACAAAGCCAGAGGTCCAATAGCCAGTCCTCTTCGGGGGAATCAAGGTGGAGCGTGTTAGCAACTTGAAATTCTTCAGCGTTACTGTATTTTAGATGACCTGTCCTGGGCCCAGCACGTTAAGTGCAATTATGAAGAAAGCACGGCAGTGCCTCTACTTCCTTAGGACTTTGCAAAGATTCGGCATGACATCTAAAACTTTGTCAAACTTCTATAGTTGCGTAGTGGGCAGTGTATTGACTGGTTGGAAACACTAATGCCCTTGAACAGGAAATCCTACAGAAAGTAATGGATATGTCCCAATCCGTCACGGATAGAGCTCGCCCACCATTGAGCACACCTACACAGAGCGTTGTCGCAGGAAATCACCAGGGATCCCCCACCACCCAAAACATGCTCTGCCATCGGGAAGAAGATCAGGAGCCTCAGGACTCACACCACCAGGCTCAGAACAGTTTTTACCCCGCAACTGTTACTGAACCAAAGGGGATAACTTCACTCAATTTCACTTACCCCATCATTGCAATACTCCCACAAACTATGGACTCCGTTTCCAAGGCTCTTCATTTCACACTCTCGATATCCATTGTTTATTATTATTATTACTATTATTATTATTATTTATTTGTTTTTGTATTTGTGCAGTTTGTTGTCTTTTGTACACTGGTTGAATGCCCAAGTTGGTGCAGTCTTTCATTGATTTTTCTATTGTGGATTTATTGAGTATGCCTGCAGGAAAATGAATCTCAATGAATATGGTGACAGACATATACTTTGATAATAAATTTACTTTGAACTTTGGTGTTCACGATGTGGTCTCCTGTACACTGGGAAGCTAAATACTGATTGGGTCACTCCGTTGTAGAACACTTCAATCCAGATTGCCACAGTGATCCTGAACTTCCAAACTGTCAGCCTAATTCTCCATCTCATTTTGACCTGTCCTTCATTGGTTACTTACTGTTCCAACATAAGCGCAAGGAACAGCACCTCATATTCCAGCTTGACACAATGCATCTCATGGTGCTGAACAATCAGCCCTCCCAGACTTCAAACATAGAACATAGTATATTACAGCACAGTACAGGCCCTTTGGCTCACACTGTTGTGCTGACCATTTAACCCACTCCAAGATCAATTTAACCCTTCCCTCCTACATAGCCCTCCATTTTTGTATCATCCATTTACTTATCTAAGGCATTCTAAAATGCCCCTGATGCATCTGCCTCTACCACTACCCCTGGCAGGGCTTTCCATGCACCCATTCTCTGTGTAGAAAACTCATCTCTGACAACCCCCCCCAATACTTTCCTCCAATCACCTTAAAATTATACCCCCTTGTGTTAGCCATTTCAGCCCCAGGAAAGAAAGTCTCTGGCTATCCATTTGATCTATATCTCTTATCAGCTTGTACAGCTCATCTTCCTTTGCTCCAAAGAGAAAAACCATAGCTTGCATGACCATTAGACATGCCCTCTAATCCAGACAGCCTCCTGGTAATCTCCTCTGCACACTTTCCAAAGCTTTCACATCCTTCCTATAATGAGGCGACCAGGATTCCAAGTGTGGTCCAACTAGGGTTTTACAGAGCTGCAATATTACCTTGTGGCTCCTGAACTCATTTGCCCAACTAACGTTCCTTACAGCATGCTTTTTCCATATATTTCTAGAATTCACTTCTCTCTCTTCTTTCCTGGTACCTTAGGATTTTATTTTATTTTCATTCTACCTATTACTTTCTTAGGTACATGAGTTACTAACGATTTCTGTCCTCATTCACCCGACACCATCGCCACTCTCCTCAGTTTGCTCCCAAGATTCAACCCATCACAGACCTCCCCTTTTATTCTCTCTGGCCTTCCACCGATAAAACTTTATCCCTCATTTTTTGGTAAAAAGGTATTGACCTGAAATGTTAACTTTATTTCTCTCTCCAAAGCTGATGCCTGACCTGCCGAGGGTTTCTATTACTTTCAGTTTTCCTCTCAGATATAGATCAACTCCATTATTTTATGACTGAATGGTGTGCAGTGAGGGTTTTCTCAGCTGATATGCAGTGGGAATTAATACCTCTACAGGTATACTGTTAACTAAGTTGACACTTGGGATAAGCATGGTGCTTGTATTTTACACATTTCTGTATTCCCTTTTCTGTATCTTCCATGATTCCCTATGATGTAGAAAGAGGCCATTCGGCCTATTAAGTCTGTGCTGGCTGCCGGAGCAACTGCCCCATTGATCTACCTATGGACTATTCTCTCTCACGCCCCATGGTGTGGCAAGTGATACTGGAAGATTTGTATTTTAATTGCAGTATGAAATGATACCATATATACGAGAAAATGGACAGAAATTATTTGCATGTCTGGTAGTGGATGTATTACAAAGAAATGCACCCCTCTCTCTAAGAATGCTTTAAATTAATTACTTTGTTGGATTGAATAATGCCAATCCTCTAGCATCATGGATTAAAGAGAGAATATAAAGAAACACAGCACTGGAAATGCATCAACACATTTTGGATGCTTTGCCCAAACTTTGGCATAACTGTTTAGGTTATGTTCTCCGACCTTGGCAATTTACTTGCAAATGCTTTGTCACCATGCGAGGAGACGTTGTCAGTGCACTGTTGATCGTGCTGTGTCCTCCGAGCGCTTGGCCTCTGTATACTTTTCAGTCATCTGATTGGACATCATTTTGGAAACTCAGTAGTGATGTGGAGAGGAAATCCCATTGTTGATTGGCTGTGTGGCAAACTTCATGTATTGTGACCAAGAATTTTGCCCGCATCAGTTCGTAAATAGGAGTGAGGTCTATGTGTTTGTTTACAGAATTATTCACTGAAAACCATGCTTCTAGGAATTCTCTTGCATGCTGTATTTTTGTGCAATTTCCCCCGATTCTCTTGCCACTCACCTGTACCGGGGATGATTTACAATGGCCAACAGGCATGTGGGAGGAACTGGAGGACCCCGAGGAAATCCACATGGACTCGGGATCAAACCAGAAAGCTGTGGCAGAGAACAAAAATGAACGCCAGTGATGGGAGTGGTACTCCATTGAGAATTGATGACATGACGGAACATGTGCAGTAATGACCAAGTTGTCTGGGAGGTGTAAGGAGGGGGAAACAAATGAAGTCCGAAATCACCAGAAATTAAGGAGTAACCTGAATGCTGGAAAGGGGTGCAACAATTTGGAGATAAACACGGTAACAGGCCCTTCTGGTTTAAAGACCCCGTGCCGCCCTATCGCACCCATGTACTATCCCGTATGCCTTTGGAATATGGGAGGAAACCATAGTACCCAGAGGAAACCTACACACTTGTGCAACTTCCTCACAGACAACAGCAGGAAATGAATGCAGGTTGCTGGTGTTGTTATAGTGTTACATTATGTGCTATGCTACTGTGCTGCCCCCTGCAACCCCCACCTCCTTGGCTGGCTTCTGCCAAGCGTTACTCCTTCCAAAACCATACGATGACTTTCCTGTGGTGGTGACTATTTTAGATGGCCATATTCCTGAGGATTAAGGCTGTGTTGAAGAGGGGGAATTCTTTATACCTGAATTGTGCTCTTCCTTTAAGGTGCGCCTGATCAGTCTCACAAGACCATTGTGCACACTGTTTTCACAAAGGATCACTACGATGCTTGAAATCTAATGAAAACAGAAACCATTCCTGACAGCAAAAGTATATAATTACCACTGCAAAGACTGGAGGCACAGCAGCCAATTTGTGCCCAGCAAGGTCCTGCAAATGGCAAGGAGATAATGACCAGATTTAGTAATTGGTGGAGGCATTGATAATGACTGAGACGGCACTGCCACCAGTGCTGTTTGCAAGATCCTATGGGGCATACAGTGTCTGCTGGATTAGAACATCAGCCAAGATTTTGTAGTTAAATCTTAGGAGTGAAACAAGGACCCACTCTGTTCTCACTCAGAGAGAGGTGAGATATCAACTAAGCTGCAAGATGTAGTGGCAAACAATTTAATCTATTGCATTGTAACAGTATCCTCAATATGACATGTGTTGCATTGGGAAATAATTTCTTATCTGAATTTGCATGGTGATTACTGATTTAAAACCCATAATATGCACTTGTCTAGTACTTTTAATACCGCTAAATATATTGATGTTCTTAGGCAGGGTAATTTTCAAACTAGTCAGGGGAGGGAGGCTGGTTTGTATGATGGATCTGAGTTTGTCACTTACACTAGATGAGGGTTGTACGTATTATAGAGTCAAGTCACTGAGCACAGATGCCCACTGTGCTCTGCGTTCTCTTCTGAATGGCCAAACAATATGGACTGAGAGCTTCTTTCAAATGCAAAAGTCAAAGCAAATTTATTATTGAAATACGTTTATGTCACCAGATACTATTACCTTGGGATTAATTTTTTTTGGCAGGGATTTATAGGAAATTAAAGGGGGGGAGGGAATGTCGACTCAGACCATGAAAGGCCTGCATCGGGCATTTTCATGCCTTACAAGGCGCAGATTGGAAGTCTGTGTGGGGCGCCACTCCTCGCACAGACTAGAGCAATGTGTGATTAAGTGCCTTGCTCAAGGGCACAAACACGCTGCCACAGCTGAGGCTCGAACTAGTGACCTTGAGGTAACTAGACGAATGCCTTAACCACTTGGCCACGTGCCCAACACATTAAAGAAATACAATAGAATTCAGGAAAAACCTCATACAAACAAAGTCTGACAAACAACCAGTGTGCAAAAGAAGATAAATAGTTCAAAAAATAATACTGAGAACATGAGTTATAGAGTTCTTGAAAGTGAGTCTGTAGGTTGTAGTGTCAGTTCAGAGTTGAGGTGAGTGAAGTTATGCACTCTGGTTCAGAAACCTGATGCTTGTAGGGTAATAACTATTCCTGAACCTGGTGGTGTGGGAATGAAGGCTCGTATACCTCCTTCCCAAATGCAGCAGTGAGAAGAGATCATGGCCTGGATGGTGAGGGTCCTAGATAGTAGATTCTGCATCCTTGTGGCAGTGCTCCTCGTCGATGGTGCTCAGTAGTGGAGATGGCTTTGCCTGTGATGGACGGGACTTTATCCATCATTTTCTGAAGCTCTATTATCAATAAGTAGCTATAAAAGATAAATCACTGTGCTAATTTAAATGCTTCTCAAATATTTATTTTTCCAATCTGTTTTACCTGATGTGACAGTTAATGTGCATCATTATTCTTAAGGCAGGAATATCATAGGGGAGTTAAGCAAAATGCATACTTGCAGCGAGATTGATTTGGTGACACCACAGTTCTTGCTGTCATCTCACAGACCTGAGTTTGATGCTGACCTCAGCTGCTAACTGTGTAGAGCTTATATGTCCTTTCTGTGTGTTCTCCGGTTTCTTCCTACATCCAAAAGACACAGTCATAGCGTTATTTTTATCTTTGATATCTCTCCTTTGTCCCTTTCAAGGTTCTTTTGAAGACCCTGACCTGGAGTTACACACTGACTTCATTTCTTTGCGGAAATGGGAGCTGATCTCAGGGCCTTACAACCAGCCGCTTTTCGATATGCCAGGGATGTGGCCTGGAAGATTGGCACGCCTTCAGGATGCCAGATTTTCGTGGCTCTGGAGACGGGCAGATTTGAGGCCGGTGCCACCACCTGATGTGTCGTGGGAATATGCGGAAGATCGAAAGCACGAGCTGGCTGCTGGCAGTGTGCCCAGGGCCCCGAGTTCTTTGGGCACAGAGCTCGGAAAAAGCAACGCAACAGACTTTTAACACCGTAAATCAGCGAATTACTGGGTGAACGAGTAGTCTTTGGAGTACTGTGTCTTTATTGATGCTTTGCTGCACACTTGAGTGCTCAGTGGGGGGGGTGCCGATGTTTTTTGCTGCTGGGGAGGAGGGGGGTCATCGCTTTGCTGCTGCTTATGAGTGGGAGGGGGAGCTGGGGGGGGCTTTGGGATTCTAACATTAACTGCCATTCTTTCTTTGGGGCACTCCTCTGTTTCCGTGGATGTTTGCAAAGAAAAAGAATTTCAGGATGTATATAGTTATACATTTCTCTGACATTAAATGTACCTATTGGACAGCATGGAACCAGGTCCTTAGAGTGAAATCGTCCATGATGGTAGGTTCATTGATTACTGTAGGAATGAATTGCCCAGGAATATAATTAATGGTAACAAGAATTAAAGAAGAATTGATGCATATATCTGAAAGTGTGTAAGGCTACAGGGACCTAAGAAAAGAAGGAATAAGACTCATGGGATTGCTGCCTTAGGAGCTGGCATACAACTGATGGGCCAAGTGGTCTCTTGTGTTGTTATAAGGAACGAACTGTCTGAATGGACAGGGGAAACCATATTTTTAACCCTGGTTTTCAGGAGAGAATCAGACAACAGATGAAAAGAGGCACGTGGAGGGTTACAAGGAAGGTGGGGGTGAGCTGAAGAGAAGAGTAATTTTCTTAGTGAGCCAACGCAGGCCTGACTGTTCTGCGTGACTGAGTCAATGCTGCTAATGTATGTATTAATAAGCTCATACATTTGGTGTCCAGCTTTCTTCAGATTGAACAATCATTTGATTTGAGGTGTTATTCCTGTTTTCGAGACCTGTTCTTGTGCTTAATTGAAAATATATTTGATTCATTTTCAGCCTAGGATCTAAATCATAATCTGGGCTGTCACTCTCCCTAATCGAATTCTGCAATATATTGGGGAAAAAGTTACAGAGGAAAACCTGTAATAAATAAAATATATTTATTTTGCCGTTGATAACTGCTGTGTGGTTGAGGGGTCAAAGGTGGGCAGTGTGGAGGAGGGGCACCTGCATGTTCAATCATGCCTCAGTAAATTTTATCCATATAAAATTGTAAAGTGAAACAGATGGGAGAAAACAACATTTTGAACAGCTGTACACATTGAACTGGTGTGCTTGTTTATCTGCCATTTCTGCCATTCAGCCCGCCCCTGAGGAGTTTGATTCAACCATGTTTGATCAACAGTTTATTGAGGCCAAGCCTCTTGAGTCCACTGGCGTTCTTCTCCTTCCTTATATATACATATGCATCCACACGGTGCACGGGTGGAAACACAGGTCACTGGATAGAACCTTGTTGACTTCCTTCCATCTGCCACGACATTTGGAGTGAAGATCAAGCTCGTGAGCCATGGAAATGGTACTTCTATCCATGTCCTCTCAGAGCCAAGAAGTTAGCATTTTACCTTTTGTTCAAAGTTCAAAGCAAATTTGTAATCAAAGCATTTATATGTCACCGTAGATTCATTTTCTTGCAGGCATTCACAGGAAAACAATAAATAGAATCAATGAAAAATTACACTCATACAAAGACTGACAAACAAGCAGTGTGCAAAAGGAGACAAACAGCATAAATAAATAAATAAATAAATAAATAAATAAATAAATAAATAAATAAATAAATAAATAAAATTGAGAACTCAGTTATTTATGGTCAGCAATTGTTACCCACTCCCAATTACCAATGAGAAGCTGCTGGTGAACCATTTACTTGAATTCAAGCAGTCGTTGTGGTGATGGTAACTGAATTGAATTGAATTTATTACTTACATCCTTCATATACATGAGGAGTAAATATCTTTACGTTACATCACCATTCAATGTGCAATGTGTAATTACAGTAATTTATAATAAATATTACGTACAACAGGACAGTCAATATAACATAGAAATACAGTCGTGTCAGCATGAGTTAATCAGTCCGACGGCCTGGTGGAAGAAACTGTCCCAGAGCCTGTTGGTCCTGGCTTTTATGCTGCAGTACAGTTTCCTGGACGGTAGCAGCTGGAATGGGAATAATGGGAAGTTCACATCTACAGATGCGCTGGGCTGTCCACAGCACTCTGTGCAGAGTCCTGCGATTAAGGGAGGTACAGTTCCCATACCAGGCAGTGATGCAGCCAGTTAGGATGCTCTCAATCGTGCCGCTATAGAAATTACTTAGAATTTGGGGAGCCATACCAAACTTCTTCAGGTGTCTGAGGTCTGAGGTTCTCAACACACAGCCGGTATGTACAGACCACATGAGATCCTCGGTGATGCTTATGCTGAGGAACTTTAAACTGTTCACCCTCTCAATCCCAGATCTATTGACCTATAATCTCACAATTGTGTTGAATAGGGACTGCCAGGATATTGATCTTGTTCTGGCCAATGAAGGAATAGCTAGATACTTCCAGGAGACTTGTAAGGGAACTTGACGATGTAGATGGTTCAACCCTTCTAGATAGTAAAGGTTACAGGGTTGAGAGGTGCTGTTGAAAATTCTTGCTGTGCATTTTGTCATTACCACATGCCAGGGGTCAAGCAAGCAGATCTGTTGGGTATGAATGGAGTGCCCATCAGATGAGATGTTTGTCCCTTCTAAGCAGATGGCAGAGCTGCACACATCCAGGTGTGGACTTGTTTTAACAGACAGATGAGTTGTGACATGCAGACACTGGAGAAACTTAGGTGAGTCAGGACGGGTGCTCACCATCACATACCCAGCTTGCAACCTGTTTCGAAGTATGACAGCATGTTCGTTCAGTTGTTTCACTTAAGAGTCAGATCAGTGACTGAGCTGTCATAATGATGGTGCTAATGCCAATGGTTATTGGGGTGTTGGATTCCGTCCTACTGGGGGTGGATGTAGCCTGGCACTTTCATGGTGTTCATGTGACAGCTCTGCACAACCTCGATGTTCTCCCTGCTTGTTGCTTCCTTGTCTGAAGAAAGGTGGTTAGAGTTGGATATGGTCTGTCTTCTCCACACTTGAATTCATGAATTCACCTGACTTTCTGAATGACTTTATCTGACCTTTCAAGGAAACATAGAAATGGGATCAGATTAAGTGGGCATTTTGGTCAGAATTCTCAAGTTGGGCCCACAGGTAGGGTTCCACGGTTATAACTTCAAAGTGAAGCCTATTGAGGAAGTGAATGAAGAGAGTGGGCTTGAGACTTGACTGACTTGTGCAATTTGGGTGCTTTACCCATAATGGATCGAGGCTTTAATGAGTTTGGAAGCAGGTGGTGCAGATGGAATCTGAACTGAGGGCAAATGAACAGATTATTGAGTGGATAGAACTTGATAACAAGTAGATATTTCCCAACAGACCACTAATGATAGGGAGTAGACGGATAGGGCTGATAATTGGCCAAATTGAACTACAGGTTGTGCCTGGATCATGTTCCACTTAGGTAGATGCTGATGTGTTCTGAAACAGCTTTGCTAACTGTAGGGTTGGATCTGCAACCCCTGAATGGCTCAGCATCTGTTTACTGTTCCACAATTGCCATCTCCACCATGAAACAAAGTTTGCTATGCAGCTGAGGCCCACTGCAAATGTTTACCAAAGGATAATGATTGTGCACAATGCACCTCCCAAAGGGGAAAAAGAAATCATGTCTTCAGCACATGCCAGGCTTAATGGACCTTCACAGGATGAGGCACACAACTCCAGCAAATCTTCTCCTCATTTACTGCCAGGATCAATCTGGTGACTGGCACTGACTGGCTCGGTTAAGCAGGCAGGTAAAAAAGCACCTACCCACCCCCAGGATGCGATTTCCTGCGCTGGGTTGAGCAGAAACACGACAGATCGTTTCCCAAATTAAAATGCCCCTTGCCCTCACAGTACCAGCCCTACACTATGGACTCTGTAAGCTTACATCATCTTCTGCATTGGAGGTAATTAATGGAGAACATTGCATGTTGCATTTCAGTACAGTTCCACTGTGTACGTTTGTCACATTATTGTAAAATGAAGAGAATCATTTCGTGAAACATAAGCAAGATTTTCCAATCTATAGCAGCTGCTGATGGTGAGATTGCATGGTTCATACTCAACAGGAGTACAGAAACAAATAGAAAGCTACCACAGTACTGAACAATAAACCAATAACTATAAACAATAAAACAATAACCAATTAACAAATTTCATGACACATGCCGTTGATCATAAACCTGATTCTGATTTTGGTAACTGCAAGGAATCAGAAAAAAATAAACTTAGAAAATGAAAACTAATGCCAAATCCAAAAAATTCTGCCTGAATCCACTTGGAAATCTAAGTTATATAATAGTAATTGCCTTTTCCCTCGGCAGTACGTGTGAAGAGCCAAAGTTTCTGCAATGCACTCAATGGCCACTTTATTTACATCTAATCAGCCAATCACATGCATAAAAATATGCAGACATTCTCAAAAGGTTCAATTATTTTTCAGACCAAACATCAGAATGAGGAAAAAATGTGACCTAAGTGACTCTGACTGTGGAATGATTGTTTGTGCCAGGCAGGGTGGTTTGAGTATCTCAGAAACTGCCGATCTCCTGGGATTTCCATGCCTAACTAATGGTAAGACTCTTGGCAGTGTGGAGGATCAGAGGGATCTTGGGGTCCAAGTCCATAGGACACTCAAAGCTGCTACGCAGGTTGACTCTGTGGTTAAGAAGGCATATGGTGCATTGGCCTTCATCAATCGTGGGATTGAGTTTAAGAGCTGAGAGGTAATGTTGCAACTATATAGGACCCTGGTCAGACCCCACTTGGAGTACTGTGTTCATTTCTGGTCACCTCACTATTGGAAGGATGTGGAAACCATAGAAAGGGTGCAGAGGAGATGTACAAGGATGTTGCCTGGATTGGGGAGCATGCCTAATGAGAATAGATTGGGTGAACTCGGCCTTTCTTCTTTGGAGCGACGGAGGATGAGAGGTGACCTGATAGAGATGTACAAGATGATGAGAGACATTGATCGTGTAGATAGTCAGAGGCTTCTTCCCGGGCTGAAATTGCTAGCATGAGAGGGCACAGTTTTAAGGTGCTTGGAAAAAGGTACAGAGAAGATGTCTGGGGTAAGATTTTACGCAGAGAGTGGTAAATGCGTGGAATGGGCTGCCAGCAATGCTGATGGAGGTGGATACGATAGGGTCTTTTAAGAGGCTCCTGGACAAGTACATGGAGCTTAGAAAAATAGAGGGCTGTGCAACCCTAGGTAGTTTCTAAGGTAGGGACATGTTTGGCATAGCTTTGTGGGCCAAAGGGCCTGTATTGTGGGGTAGGTTTTCTATGGTTCTATGTTTCTAAGAAAATGGAAAATAAAGCCTGATCCAACATTTTACCCAATCCTGTAAAAAAGCTCACTCCTGTGGCCACAGTGTTGCCCAAGTCTGCTTTAAAATCTAACATGTACAATAACAATTGCTCTTTCCCATGGCAATACATAGAAAGTGATTCAGATATTGCTATATTTCCTCAAATTTACTTCAGTAACAATCTACTTTCATAAATTTCAATCAAAATCATTGCCAGTCTTTTGATTAAAATTACCACACTTTTGAAGCTCTAATGCCTACCTTCTTGTTCTTCATATCAAGCCAACCAACTCTGAGTTGGAGAAACAGGAAGTTTGGAAGTTATCCTTCCATTAGGTAAACATTCCTCCTTTTGATACATTCACTGCAACTTCATGCATGCTGTAAATGTGTGCGTGTGTGAACTCAACCCAGGGACGGATGGACAGCATGCAAGGGAGCCGGCCGGATTTGAACTCAGGACCTCTCACCCTGTAGTCCAGCACTGATGCCACTACGCCACCAGCCAGTGTAAATGTAAGGAGACAAAGTTAGTATATCACCACTTCTGGCAGTGCTGAGGGCAAACTTTTGCTTCTTGGTTGCCCTGTACTTTATCAAGGATATTTATGTTTTGTTGGTAAAGTGAACTGAGTGTTGTTTTATTAATTTATACTTAAGTGCCCCTTGACCAGTGGCTCCCTGGTCATTTTGGAGGACATATAACAGAGTTCATACATTCTCCCTGTAAGGCCATGGGTCTCCTCCCACACCCTAAAGACATATAGGCTGGTAGGTTAATTGCAAACACGACGGATTCTGCAGATGCTGGAAATGCAGAGTAATACTTACAAAATGCTGCAGGGACTCAGCAGGCAGACAGCATCTGTGGAGAGGAATAACGAACCAAAGTTTCAGGTTGAAATCCTTCGTTGACCATTATAAACCTCCTCCAGTATGTGAATGAGTTGGTTCAATCTGAGAGGTCTTGATGGAAATGTGGGAGGTATAATAGTATAACCAGATGGCTGACATGGGCTTGGACGGCCAAAGGGCCAATTTGTACATTCAATGCAGAAATGACATTCTGACGTGGATCCTTGGACATTGCATTAACCAGAATCAAAGGCAACACAGCCTATGGTACACAATGAAGTAAAAATAATATATTTCAGTAGCCCTTTTCACAGTGTCAGAACATCACACGCACCTTACAATCAATGTAATACCAATGAAGTACGCGATGTTGCTATTATAGAAAACACACGTGTTAGAACATAGAGCAGTACAGCACAGGAACAGGCCCTTTGGCACATCATGTCTGGGCTAGTCATGATGCCAATGTCACTAGGGTGGAACGGTAGCATATCTGTAGCGCATCGCTTTACAATAGAATGGACGTGGTGTCTAAGACCAGGGGGCACAGCCTTGGAATAGAGGGACGTCCATTTAGAACAGAGATGAGCAGGAATTTCTTTAGCCAGAGAGTGATGAATCTGTGGAATTCCTTGCCTCAGGCAGCTGTGGAGGCCACGTCATTGGGTATACTTAACACAGAGATTGATAGAGTCTTGATTAGTCAGAGCATGAAGGGATATGGAGAGAAGATGGTTCTTCGGCTGTGTTTGAACTGTTTCAGACTGGTGCACTTGTAAAATGATGCCCAGTTCTGAGCACCCCACTTAGAATGGATTAATTCAGTGAAAGTGAAGTGATCGAAAGCAAACTAAGCACAGTGACGACCAGTCAATACTAACTCATTCCCGATGAGCATTTAATGTGTCCACAGGAATGGTACCACAGGCAATTAGAAATGGAGATTAACTCAGTGGTGCAATCTGACTGAGAAAAATCAGCTCATGCAAATATTAACCAGTAGAAAATAGGCCCAGATATTTTTTTGTTAGAAACTGCAAATGGATAAAGCAGCTTGTATGTAACATGAATAAATAATAGTTCTGGTCTATATAATTTTAGCACTCTTTTCTTCAGGGAATTTAATTCCATTAAGAAGTCAAGTGATTATTCATTGTAATCAGTTATCTTCATTGAAAGCAATCATTTTAGCCACAGACCTTCCATACATCACACCAACCACATCATGAGTCAACTCTGTGTACAAACAGAGTGGAAGGAGTTGTCAATGCATGACTCAAGCTTCAGATTTTAAAGGAGTGCAAATGAAACATTTCAAATTATTTAAAAATTATTTATGAAAAAGGAGTGGTCGTCAATATTTGACTTCTCACATTTTCTGCACCTGCTGTCTGAGTCATGTACGGATTTCAGACCCAGGGGGTGGTGGTGGGGGGCAGGTGCCTGAGCTGAGTTATTGGCCTGTTTCCGGGATTGGAGTTCCGTGCAGGCAGAAGGCACGAAGGGTCAATGACGCCCCCCCCCCCCCCCCAGGTACACGAATCAGTGAGCCTGACGCCCGAGGCCTAGTACTCAGGTCCTGTCGTCAGTGAGTCCATTGTTCGGGATCTCTTTCATCATCTTCGACGAGACCGGAAAATCAAAGACCGGAGGTTCAGCTGTCAAGGCCCGGTCGGCTGGAGCGCCAGGTCTGAAAATCTTTGCAAGTCTGCCGGGGAAGTCGAAGGACAAGTAACTGTAAATCCCCGAGTGCACCAGGGAAATCAAAAGACCAGTATCTGCAAGTCCATGAGTCCGCCGGGGAAATCGAAGGACAAATATCCACAAATCCTCGAGTCCGCCGGGGAAATCGAAGGACAAATACCTATAAATCCACGAGTCTGCTGGGGAAATTGAAAGATCAATATCCACAAATCCACGAGTCCGCTGGGGAAATCGAATGGTCATATCCACAAATCCATAAATCCACTGGGGAAATCGAAGGACAAATATCCGCAAATCCATGAGTCCGCTGGGGAAATCGAAGGACAAATATCCGCAAATCCATGAGTCCGCTGGGGAAATCGAAGGATCAATATGCACAAATCCACGGCTTTTCTGGAGGCAGGAGGCAAAAGGAGATGGCCAGTCCTCGGTTGAGAAAATTTTGTATGTGCGTGGACAGGATGGAGGAACAGGGCTTATTTTGTTGCTTGTCGTAGTCTGTGTTGTTCTGCCAAGCACAGTGGCCATCCTATGTTGGTGACGGAATGTGTGGTCACACTAACGTGTTTCCCCCAGCATGCCCTTAGTTTGTCTTGGTTGTTATCGCAAACAACACATTTCGCTGTATGTTTCAATGTGCAGGTGATATATCAATGTGAATGTAAATCTGAAATCTTTTGTTGTGCTCCTCAGAGTGATCAAGCCCCACTTCTCCACATTTCCCATAGCAGCTGCCCTTGCCGTTTGCTGTCTCTGCAGCACCTACTGTTCTTGCTACAACTTGTAGCAAAATCTGCCACAAATCTTTGTCACTTGGAACTCCTGACATGCCTTGTGTAGACAGTCTAGTCCGGTTAACTGAGTTAAAATCAGGGTCCAGAAGAAGGTGCATCATGAATAATCAGTGAGTAATTTTAGTGAGGTTTTGGAGAATTTGTACCCCATTGTTCTTGTTAACCAGAGCTTTACATTAGCTCCAACCACAGCAAATGGTCTGGCACCTGCTGCCAACATGAAAGGGTGTCTTTCAAAGGAAAGTTTGGTATGTTACTACCACCATGTTTCTGGATTTCGAGGTAATTAGAAGTGTAATGAGTGGATTGCGTCCTTGCACACAGATCTGGGATCACGCGTTTGTGATCGCCACAAGTGTCAGAAAGTCTGATGCTTCTTATCCAGTCATTTCCTCTCAATGCAGCCTTTGGAGTCCCTGTTCTGCCAGTTTTTCAGGAAGAAATCATTCACCTGCAGACACTAGTAAAAGCTCTAAGCAGCTCAGATGCTTGTTCTAATTCTGGAAGAGTGTGAAACTTAACTGGGAGTCCCCAGGCCAGGGTAATCGGTTAGTTCGAGCTGGCAGCAAAATCTCAAGCTCCATCACGGTGAGCACCGATGCACGCCAGAACTGTGCGTTAGCAATTCATGAGTGTACCACCAGACCCAGCTCAAACCGCATCTCCAAGTTTGCTGACGATACTCGTGGCTGGCTTCACTGGCAACAATGATGAGTCGGCATACAGCGCGGAGGTGGAGAAGTTTGTCAGATGGTGTGAAAACAGCCTGAGTCTCAGTGTGGACAAGACAGAAGAGATGGTTGTGGACTTCAGGAAGGCACAGGTCGACCACTGTCCATTGCACATCAATGGCCCTGCTGTGGAGAGAGAGAAGAGCACAAAGTTCCTTCGCGTACACATAACGGACAATCTAACCTGGAGCCACAACACCTCCTCACTAGTCAAGAAGGCACTGCAGCGTCTACATTTTCTGAAGAGATTGAGGTGTGCAAGGCCCCATTCTAACAATTTTCTACAGGACCACCATCAAGAGTGTGCTGTTTCGCAGCATCACGGTGCGGTACAGAAGCTGCAATGCATTGGACCACAAGACCTTACAGAGGACAGTAAAAACTGCCGAAAGGATCACTGGGGTCTCCCTTCTGACTATAAGTGACGAGTACGGGAGTGTTGTATATGATGGACACAAAGCACTGCTGAGGATCCCTACCGCCCATCCCACAATCTCTTTGACCCACTGACCTCAGGAAGGAGGTACAGAAGCATCAGGACTAGGAAGGTCATACTGGGTAACAGCTTCTTCCTTCAGGGTATGAGACTAATGAATACCCTGCCATCACTGAGATCTCGTCACTAGGGCAATGAGCTGTTTACTGTTTACCTGTGCTACACACTTCATGTGCATTTTGAATTATATCTTATCTTATTTGTGGTACTGTTTTGTTTTACGCACTGTGCGTGATATATACGTTTTGCGGGTGTGCCATGGTCCAGAGGAATGGTGTTTCATTTGGTTGTGTGTATGTGTAGACAGATGACAGTAAACTTGAAGTTGATTTCCCTTTCTTGTGAAAGCTGTTTTTCTGATGTTATTTGGCTGTGATGCTGCAGCAAGGTTTTTATTGCATTCATACATACAAATACTTCTGACATTAAGTGTAACTTAGACTTGAACATTTTACTTGCTGATGAACACTGAAGTGTACAGGACTATCTAACAGTGACCTAACCCAGAGCTTGGACACATGTCCTGGGATCCTCACATTCTATAATTCAGTGTGCGAGATGGTTGATGTCAGTGCTTTGCTGTGTCTCACGCTGCAGTCTTAAATGAATAAAGGCTAAAATATTGATGAGTAAAAGGCCATTTAGTAATGATAATGTGGCACCAAGTTGTTGTTCTTTTTCCATTAATGTCTTTATACTGCGGGTAATTGGTTATTTCAGTAGGGCAGAAAATCTAATAAGCTTTCAACATTGTAAAATTTACATTTTAAATTATAATATTCCTCTGTCTCTTCATCTGTAGTGTTCATCCAGTCACTCGTTCATTTGCTTATTTTGCTTTCATTGTTAACTTTTGACACAATGCTTTCCAGCCCTAGTTGAATTCGTTCTGGCAAACTCTATTAAGAAAGGACTTGCAGCCTTATCTCCACATTCTGACCACTGGGGGTCAGGTGCAGCCTCTGTCACACCCCATTCCCCTGAAGAAAACTAGAAGACTTCTGATTGGTGATGGGTTTTCTACTGGTCACTCTACATGAGGAGGAAAACAGCAGCCACACAGACAGAGAGAGAGCACAGAAAAAAAGTTTTAAGAGAAGAAAGTTGTGTGTCTGCCTAAAATGATAAGGGACAGTTAGAGTTGATGAACATCAAAAACTTGAGGGTATAGGTTTAAAATGGGAGTAGTTGAGGCAGGTATATTGGCAACATTTTGGAGAGGACACACACCGAATGCTGGAGGAACTCAGCAGGTCAGGCAGCATCAACAGAGAGGAATAAACAGTCAACGCTCTGGGCTAAGACCCTTCCTACAATGCTGTCGTCTTCTAGGGTCCTCGTTCGAGGATGGCTTGCTTCCATTCCAGTTCTGGGGGGTTCTGACTCCAGAGCAAATGTTTAACGCATGGACGTGCAGATTGGGAGGCGTCATGCTCTTCCTGCCCTTTGTGCTGTGTTTCTGTCTGCTTCTGACAAAGCGACCCAAGACTCTCAGCGGATGGCTTCTCTATTTTCATAGGTCATGAGCCAAGTGTTCCCATATGTGGGCTCTGGTTAAGATGGCGTCAAACTGTGGTCTCCTTCGAGGTCACAGCTCAGAGAGTCTTTTTTTAGTGGTTTTAGATGCATAGGGATGGTTTGGGGGACAGAGAGGGAGTTGAGGTTTAGGGACAAGGATGTAGGGGAATTAGAGGCCAGTCTATAGTCTAAACCTTCATTCCACCTTTCAAGGCCAGCGACACAGACATGGGACAACCGTGCTCAGATGCCATGGTGGCAGTCCAATGTGGACAAGGGCTGTTGGCCTCTCCAGACCCAGAGAGTTGTTGGTGGCTTCCAGAATTGGCGTTCCATGTGAGCAGAAGGAATGAGGTCCGATAGCCTCCTGAGTCTGCAAATCGGTGAAACCTGACTTTGAGGCCCAGTCCTTGGGGTACCATTATCAGCAAATCCAGAGTTTGAAGCCTAGTGTTTGGTGATTTGTGGGTCCTAGGGCAGATGCTGAGTACTGAAGCCTGAGGGTCGAATCTGAAGTCCAAAATCAAGGCCCTTTGGCTGGAGTCGTGTCTGCGAATCTCTGCTAGTCTGCTAAGGAAGTCAAAGGCCAACGTCTATGAGCTTGAGTCTGAAGGCTGAAGAAGGCAGTCTGTCCTATGGTTAAAGGACCTTGTGTATGCGTGTGTGTGGGTGGGAGGGAGGAACAGGGCTTGTTTTGCTGTTGTTGTTTTGTTACTTGTTGCGTTCTGTGTTGTACTGCTGAGCATTGTGGGTACACTATGTTGGTGCTGGAATATGTGTCAACACTTGCGGGCTGCCCCCAGCACATCCTTGGGAGTGTTGGTTGTCAATGCAAATGAGCCATCTCACTGTATGTTTTGGTGTACATGTGATAAATAAATCTGAATCCTGAATCATTAAATCTATGTGGATGAGATTAACATATCTTCCAAGAAGGCTTTGAGAATATCCTCAGGATGTTCCCCCATCCTCTGGTAATCTCTCATCACACTGCGGTGATTCCACGATTCTCCTTCCTATATCCATTTTTTTTCAAATGAACGATAAAGAGGAAAATAACACAACAGAGCTACAAAGGATTTTTCCTGCATTTTGATGGCAAACTAATGCAGGAAATTAATCTTTAGTTCCTAGAAGCTCCAGAACAATCTTAGAAAGTTGGCAACTCTTAATTCCTGCTGCATTCATCTTTTGGAAAAGAAATATAACATGTAGAGCATACTGTTCACAGACTAGCCTCAAAAAGGGCACATTCCACAGGAACGTCTCTAGGTTTCCATGTGGCCACAGCAGGCATCAGCCATCACTCCACAGCTTGTTGGTCTCAGTGCCTCCATTGTGCCCAGAACACTTCAATTCAAATCTACCACTTCAGCAATTGGCAATAAGCTGCTGAATATGCAAGAATGGGGATCAGATCCAGTCAAAGTAATTGCAGTACAGCTGCCTCTGTATTTTTCCAAAAACTTCTTAGTTTGCACCAGGAGGTTCCACACTACTTGAATCTAGCTGTATTATTGGTTAATTGTTATCAATGGAGTTTCTGTTATCTCTAGTCTGAGTACGAGACAACCACGACTAATTTACAGTCTGCTCTTTTCTTTATTCTCTGAATGTTCTCTTTCATCTTCTTTGATCTTGTAACACTTAATAAAATGGCCATCGCAACAAGTTTTAAGTCTCTTTCTTGACTTGTGAAGAACCAGTGGATCAGCAAAGCCTCAGGATCCAACCCCAGTGCCAAGCTTATCATTCGATTCTCTTACATTACGTTAACCTGCCCCTTGTGTTTCATTCACAGACATTCCACCAGTCGTGAGTTTGCGATGTTATTCCACAGGGTGCAGCTGCTCAATATCCAGTTGCAAGAAGAACCTATATAGTGACTTTCCTCGACAGAACCTTTGTGGCAGCTGTGCTGTGCGTCATCACATCCCCTTAGCACACTACCTTGATGCCTTGGAAAGTGGCTGACGGCAGCATTCAACTGCAGATGGTTTCTTGCACTATAAGACCAGTTTATTTCAGACAGACCAAAGTGCGCCTTTCACCCAACACCAGGAAAATGTAGGGCTGAGTGATGACTGTTTAACATAATACATGAGGCGAGGAACCCATGGGATTCTTTACCTCACGTCATTGGCCAAGAGTAACAAGATTGGCCATAGATCACACCAAGAGCACAACGTACAATGCTGAGCAAGGTGTAAAAAAACACAAGGGTAACAGCAAAATCTCTAGAACTTGCTAAAGTCTCTGTTTATGTGTCCGCTATAAGAAAAGCTCTCAACAAGAATGGTGTTAATGGAAAGACACCACGGAGGGAACTACTGGTCTCCAAAACAAAAAACATTGCTGCACATCTCAAGTTTGCAAAAGATCACCTGAATGTTCTACTGTCCTTCTGGGACAGTGTCCTGCGTACAGATGAGACAAAAGTTGAGCTTTTTGTCAGCAATGTTCACAAACTCCCTAGCACCACTGTATAAAAGCAAGGAAGTAATGATGCACTGGT
The DNA here is from genome assembly GCF_030028105.1 of Mobula birostris. Classification (NCBI taxonomy): domain Eukaryota; kingdom Metazoa; phylum Chordata; class Chondrichthyes; order Myliobatiformes; family Myliobatidae; genus Mobula; species Mobula birostris. Next base: position 19,488,231 of record NC_092384.1, read on the forward strand.
GAGGCCTCACTTGGAGTATTGTGAGCAGTTTTGGGCCCTCTTTATCTTAGAAAGGATGTTCTGAAATTGGAGAGGGTTCAAAGGAAATTCACAAAAATTATTCCAGGATGAAATGGCTTGTTATATGAAGAATGTTTGATGGCTCTGGGCCTGTATTCACTGGAATTTAGAAGAATGAAGGGTGACCTAATTGAAACCCTTCGAATGGTGAAAGCCCTTGATAGAGCGGATGCGGGGAGGATATTTCCGATGGTGGGAGTGTCTAAGACCAGAGAGCACAGCCTCAAAATAGAGGGGCATCCTTTTAGAATGGAGATGAGGAGGAATTTCTTTAGCCAGAGTGTGGTGAATCTGTGGAATCCTTTGCCACAGGCAGCTGTGGAGGCCAAGTCTTTATGTATATTTAAGGCAGAGGTTGATAGATTCTTGATTGATCAGGTCATGAAGGGATATGGGGGGAAGGCAGGAGATTGGGGCTGAGAGGAAAAATGGATCAGCCATGATGAAATGGTGGAGCAGTCTCGATGGGCCAACTGGCTTAATTCTGTTCCTATATCTTATGGTCTTATAAGCAAGCATAATGTTAACCTACAAGAAAAATGACAACATAGACCCTAATCCAACAGCCCTTTCATCAATAACCCAAAGTCAATTAATAATAGAAAATAAAACATTCAAGATTCAAGGTAGTTTAATGTCATATCCAGTACACAAGTGTAAAGGAGAACAAAAGAATTGTTACTCTGGATCCAATGCAGCACAAAAGCTTACAATAAGATAAAGAACACAACAATAAAAACAACACAATAAATATAAATACATAAAGTAGCTTCTAAACATAGATTGATTGTATGTTCATGAAGTGATACTAGTTATAGGAATGGTTGTACGTAAGGTGACTGACGAAATGATGAACTAGTGGTGGTGAGGAGGGGTGTGGAGGGGTGGGTTAGTGGGTGGGGGTATTGATCAACCTTACTGCTTGGGGTAAGTAACTGTCTTTGAGTCTGGTGATCCTGGCATGGAGGCTATGTAGCCTCCTCCCTGATGAGAATAAGACAAACTGCCCATGAGCAGGTGGGTGGGATCCTTCATGATGTTACTGGCCCTTTTCCAACACCTTTCTGTGTATATGTCCTCGACAGTGGATAGCCTGGCGTTAGTGATGTGTTGGACAGTTTTGACCTTTTATTCGTAAGGGAGAATGAGGCAGTCATAGATGAGAGCTACAGGGAGGTAGTCACATCTAGGCTGTCGGAAGCAGGTTGTTGGGTGACAGTCAGAGGGGGGAAAGCAAAGGTGAGCAGACAGGTAGTGCAGGGCACCCCTGTAGCCATTCCCCTGAATAATAAGTTTACCGTCCTGGATACCGTTGGCGGGGACGACCGACCAGGTGTGAGCCACAGTGGCAGGGCCTCTGGCATTGAGTCTGACCCGGTGGTGCAGAACGGTGGGAAGGAGAAGTGGAGAGCTGTTGTCATTGGAGACTCTATAGTCAGGGGAGCAGACAGGAGATTTCGTGGACGTGAGAAGGACACCTGCATGGTTTGTTGCCTCCCGGGTGCCAGGGTCCGGGATGTCTCTGACTGGGTGCATGACATCCTGGTACGAGAGGGAAAGCAACCAGAAGTCGTGATACATGTTGGTACCAATGATATAGGCAGGAAGAGGGACGAGGTCCTGAAGTGTGAGTTTCAGGAACTAAGGAGAAGGCTGAAGAACAGGACCTCAAGGGTGGTGTTCTCAGGATTGCTGCCAGTGCTACGTGACAGTGGTGGTAAGAATTGGAGGAGATGGCAGTTGAATGCGTGGCTGAGGAGTTGGTGCAGGGAGCAGGGTTTTAGGTTTTTGGATCATTGGGATCTCTTCTGGGGAAGATGGGACCTGTACAGATTGGATGGGTTGCACCTGAACTTGAGGGGGAGCAATATCCTTGCAGGTAGGTTTGCTAGCATGGTTCGGGAGGGTTTAAACTAATTTGCAAGGGGGATGGGACCCGGAGCGATAGAGCAGTGAAAGAAGTGCATGGAGTAAAGCCAGATCTAACATATAGAGAGGCTTTGAGGAAAGAGAAGCAGAATAAATAGTGTAAAGGTAGTAAGGTAGAAGGGCTGAAATGTATGTACCTCAATGCAAGAAGCATCAGGAACAAAGGTGATGAACTGAGAGCTTGGATACATACATGGAATTATGATGTAGTGGCCATTACAGAGACTTGGCTGGCAGCAGGGCAGGAATGGATTCTCAATATTCCTGGATTTCAGTGCTTTAAAAGAGATAGAGAGGGCGGAAAAAGGGGAGGAGGGTTGGCATTACTGGTCAGGGATACTATTACAGCTACAGAAAGGGTGGGTAATGTAGCAGGATCCTCTTTTGAGTCAGTATGGGTGGAAGTCAGGAACAGGAAGGGAGCAGTTACTCTACTGGGGGTATTCTATAGGCCCCCTGGTAGCAGCAGAGATACAGAGGAGCAGATTGGGAGGCAGATTTTGGAAAGGTGCAAAGATAACAGGGTTGTTATCACGGATGATTTAACTTCCCTAATGTTGATCGGCACCTGATTAGTTCCAAGGGTTTGGATGGGGCAGAGTTTGTTAAGTGTGTCCAGGACGGATTCCTGTCACAGTATGTGGACAGGCCGACTAGGGGGAATGCCATACTAGATCTAGTACTAGGTAACGAACCGGGTCAGGTCACAGATCTCTCAGTGGGAGAGCATCTGGGGGACAGTGACCACCATTCCCTAGCCTTCAGCATTATCATGGAAAAGGATAGAATCAGAGAGGACAGGAACATTTTTAATTGGGGAAGGGCAAATTATGAGGCTATAAGACTAGAACTTGCGGGTGTGAATTGGGATGATGTTTTTGCAGGGAAATGTACTATGGACATGTGGTCGATGTTTAGAGATCACTTGCAGGATGTTAGGGATAAATTTGTCCTGGTGAGGAAGATAAAGAATGGTAGGGTGAAGGAACCATGGGGGACAAGTGAGGTGGAAAATCTAGTCAGGTGGAAGAAGGCAGCATACATGAGGTTTAGGAAGCAAGGATCAGATGGGTCCATTGAGGAATATAGGGAAGCAAGAAAGGAGCTTAAGAAGGAGCTGAGAAGAGCAAGAAGGGGGCATGAGAAGGCCTTGGTGAGTAGGGTAAAGGAAAACCCCAAGGCATTCTTCAATTATGTGAAGAAAAAAAAGATGACAGGAGTGAAGGTAGGACCAATTAGAGATAAAGGTGGGAAGATGTGCCTAGAGGCTGTGGAAGTGAGCGAGGTCCTCGATGAATACTTCTCTTCGGTATTCACCAATGAGAGGGAACTTGATAATGGTGAGGACAATATGAGTGAGGTTGATGTTCTGGAGCATGTTGATATTAAGGGAGAGGAGGTGTTGGAGTTGTTAAAATACATTAGGATGGATAAGTCCCCAGGGCTGACGGAATATTCCCCAGGCTGCTCCACGAGGCGAGAGAAGAGATTGCTCAGCCTCTGGCTAGGATCTTTATGTCCTCGTTGTCCACAGGAATGGTACCGGAGGATTGGAGGGAGAGGAATGTTGTCCCCTTGTTCAAAAAAGGTAGGAGGGATAGTCCGAGTACTTATAGACCAGTGAGCCTTACGTCTGTGGTGGGAAAGCTGTTGGAAAAGATTCTTAGAGATAGGATCTCTGGGCATTTAGAGAATCATGGTCTGATCAGGGACAGTCAGCATGGCTTTGTGAAGGGCAGATCATGTCTAACAAGCCTGATAGAGTTCTTTGAGGAGGTGACCAGGCATACAGATGAGGGTAGTGCAGTGGATGTGATCTATATGGATTTTAGTAAGGCATTTGACAAGGTTCCACACGGTAAGCTTATTCAGAAAGTCGGAAGGCATGGGATCCAGGGAAGTTTGGCCAGGTGGATTCAGAATTGGCTTGCTTGCAGAAGGCAGAGGGTCGTGGTGGAGGGAGTACATTCAGATTGGAGGATTGTGACTAGTGGTGTCCCACAAGGATCTGTTCTGGGACCTCTACTTTTCGTGATTTTTATTAACGACCTGGATGTGGGGGTAGAAGGGTGGGTTGGAAAGTTTGCGGACGACGCTAAGATTGGTGGTGTTGTAGATAGTGTAGAGGATTGTCAAAGATTGCAGAGAGACATTGATAGGATGCAGAAGTGGGCTGAGAAGTGGCAGATGGAGTTCAACCCGGAGAAGTGTGAGGTGGTACACTTTGGAAGGACAAACTCCAAGGCAGAGTACAAAGTAAATGGCAGGATACTTGGTAGTGTGGAGGAGCAGAGGGATCTGGGGGTACATGTCCACAGATCCCTGAAAGTTGCCACACAGGTGGATAGGGTAGTTAAGAAAGCTTATGGGATGTTAGCTTTCATAAGTCAAGGGACAGAGTTTAAGAGTCGCGATGTAATGATGCAGCTCTATAAAACTCTGGTTAGGCCACACTTGGAGTACTGTGTCCAGTTCTGGTCACCTCACTATAGGAAGGATGTGGAAGCATTGGAAAGGGCACAGAGGAGATTTACCAGGATGCTGCCTTGTTTAGAGAGTATGCACTATGATCAGAGATCAAGGGAGCTAGGGCTTTACTCTTTGGAGAGAAGAAGGATGAGAGGAGACATGATAGAGGTGTACAAGATAATAAGAGGAATAGATAGAGTGGATAGCCAGCGCCTCTTCCCCAGGGCACTACTGCTCAATACAAGAGGACATGGCTTTAAGGGGTGGGAAGTTCAAGGGGGATATTAGAAGAAGGTTTTTTACTCAGAGAGTGGTTGGTGTGTGGAATGCACTGCCTGAGTCAGTGGTGGAGGCAGATACACTAGTGAAGTTTAAGAGACTACTAGACAGGTATATGGAGGAATTTAAGGTGGGGGGTTATATGGGAGGTAGGGTTTGAGGGTTGGCACAACATTGTGGGCTGAAGGGCCTGTAATGTGCTGTACCATTCTATGTTCTATTGTAGAGCCTTCCTGTCCTCGAGTGACACAGCACGTCAGAATGCTCTTTACTGCGCATCTGTAGAATGACATAGCAATAGAATTAGGCTATTTGGTCCATCTGTTCTAAAAAGATGTCCTTGTATTCTGAGGCTGTGCCCTCTGGTCCTAGTCTTCCCCATTATTGGAAACATCTTCTTATGTCCACTCTATCTAGGTCTTTCAATATTTGATAGGTTTCAGTGAGATCTCCCCTCATTCTTCTAAACCCCAGTGAGTACAGACCCAAAACCACCAAACACTACTCATACATTAACCGTTAGATTCCCAAGATATTCTCATGAACCTTCTCCGGATGCTCTAAAAAGCCTGCACATTTTTTTTAGATAAAGGACCCAAAACTGCTCCGAATTCTCTAAATGTGGTCTGACCAATGACTTATACATTTATACTTTATACTTTATTGTCGCCAAACGATTGGTACTAGAACGTACAATCATCACAGCGATATTTGATTCTGCGCTTCAAACTCCCTGGATTACAAATATTAAATATTAAATATATTAAAAATAGTTAAAATTAGTAAATATTAAAAATTTAAATTATATATCATAAATAGAAAATAGAAAAATGGGATGTAAGGTAATGCAGAAAAAAACGAGAGGCAGGTCCGGATATTTGGAGGGTACGGCCCAGATCTGGGTCAGGATCCGTTCAGCAGTCTTATCACGATTGGAAAGAAGCTGTTCCCAAATCTGGCCATACAAGTTTTCAAGCTCCTGTACCTTCTCCTGGAGGGAAGAGGGACGAAAAGTCTGTTGGCTGGGTGGGTCGTGTCCTTGATTATCCCGGCAACACTACTCCAACAGTGTGCGGTGTAAAGTGAGTATGTAAAGCTTCAGAATTTAGTATCAATCTGGGCACATGATGATTATAAAGAGTTCAGAAGAGAACTAAAGAGGTAATTAGGAAAGTCAGGAGGGGACATAAAAGGTCCCTGGCTAGCTGGATTAGGGTGAATCCCAAGGCATTTTATACATACATCAAGAGCAAGAGGATGACCAGGGAGTGGGTAGGACCACTCAAGAATAAAGAGGGGAAGATCTGTTTGGATGTGGAGGATGTAAGTGAGGTCCTTAATGATTATTCTGCTTCAGTATTTATCAAGGAAAAGGACATGGTGGACCAGGAGATCAGTGTTGAGGGCATAAATATGTTAGGTCAAGAAGAAGGAAGTGTTGGGTTTTCTAATAGGTATTAAGGTGGATAGGTTCTCAGAGCTTGATAGGATTTACTCCAGGTTATTGAGAGAGGCGAGATACGACATAGATGTGGCCCTCACCTGTATCTTTGTGTCCTCGCTAGGTACAGATGAGGTCCTGAAAGACTGTCGAGTGGCTAATGTTGTCGTCGTGGCTATCCCTTGAGGTCGAGGATGATGGTCATCGTTCTGAAGAAGTGGCCCACAGAGTGAAGGCTCCTGTGCATGTATTTGTTTAACGTGTTCTTGATGTTGCACTCCAAGAAGCACAGGAAACTTCACAAATCAACCAACTGATTCCAATGGCATGGAAACCACGACGATTGGAGCTGGTGGATTTGTTGCAGCCTTCATCCATGTTCACAGCTGTTGAGTTCGAAATAACTTCGTCTGCCTGTTCCAACATTGAGATCTTGGTTGGATTGTTCTATTCAGGGACCTCACCCTCGACCTTACCGCCATGGGTGACCCTACCAGGAGCATAGCTCCAGACGGCATCGCTCTCGGGATCTCAGGACCACACAAGCTTCTCCACTGCGACGAGGTGACAATCCACGGAGAAGGGCTAATGTTGTACCTCTATTTAAGAAGGGAACAAGGGAAAATCCAGGGAATTATAGACCAGTGAGTTTCATGTCATCTGTAGAGAAATTGCAGGAGAAAATTCTTAGGGATAGGATATATGAGTATTTGGAAACCCATGGCCTAATTAGGGAGAGACAGCATGGCATTGTAGTGATAAGTTGCGTCTTACCAATTGATTGAGTCTTTTGACAAGATGATAAGAGAGATTGATGAGGTAGAGCAGTGGATGTTTTGCAAGTTGTTTGACAAAGTCCCTCATGGGAGGCTAATTCAGAAGATTAGGATGCATGGGGTCTGCGGTGAATTGCGGTGAAGTGATTCCGAACTGTCTTGCGCATAAAAAACAAAGGGTAGTGGTTGAAGGGATTATTCAAAGTGGAGATCTGTAATTAGTGGTGTTCCACAGGGATCTGTGTCAATGCGTAGGTTAATAAGTTTGTAAATGATAACCAAGATTGGTGGAGTTGTGGATAGTGTAGCAAACCGACAGAGAATACTGTGCAATGTAGATCAGTTGTAGATATGGACTGAGAAATGGCAGATGGAGTTTTACCCAGATAAATGAGGGGTATTGCACCTTGTTAGGACAAATACAAGGAGATAGTACACGGTTAAGGGCAAGATCCATAACAGTGTTGCTGAGCTGAGAGACCTTGGAATCCAAGTTCATAGCTCCTTGAAAGTGGCTACTCAGGTCAATAAGATGGTTAAGAAGGCTTATGGAATGCTTGCTTTTACCAGTCAAGGCACTGAGTTCAAAAGTCAAGAGGTTATATTGCAATTTTATAGAACTCTGGTTAGGCCACATCCGGAGTATTGCATACAGTTCTGGTTACCCCACTATAGTGTAACCCTCAGGTTTGTCTGGCACCGTTAGTCTAGCGACTAGGGACAATCTCGGGCCCCGTCAAACATGTGAAGTCTGAGTGTAAAGCCTCTTGTTTGTGTGGATGCTGTGTGATATGTCCCCCGTTACAAATCAGTACCACAAAATATCAGACAGTACACCATGTATAATTAAATGATTTAGCTTTATAATTCTTAATTTGACTAAAGGGTCAGTAAAGAAAATCAAAAAGAAAAGGGCAGTCTAATGTGCACGCTGGAGCTCACGGTTTCCCTTGCATTCGTCCTCCATTGATTTTCCCTGGGCTTCATTGACTCATGGCCCCACTCCAAGTCCACTCCGTCCTGTGGTCTACAACCTCCTCTTTCTCGCATCTTCTCTCTTCATCTCTCACCAAATGGAAGACTCACATCACCTCACTCTCAGGCACACAACAAGGAAAAAGCACTTCCTTCATTGGACAACACACATTCCAAAGCCCCTGTTATCTCTAGACATAGCCCAAACACTGCTGCTACAGCGAAACCATTACATTAGCAGTGAAACCTTTCCCAGGGCATTGCAATAGGAAGGATGTTAAGGCTTTGGAGAGAGTATAGAAGAGGTTTACCAGGATGCTGCCTGGGTTAGAGGTATGTGCTATCATAAGGCTGGATAAACTTGGGTTGTTTTCTCTGGGGCGTCAGAGGCTGAGGGAGATCTGATAGAGGTTTATAAGATTATGAGAAGTATAGATAGAGTAGACAGGGAGTATCTGTTTCCCAGGGTAGAAATATCTAATACCAGAGGGCATGCATTAAAGGTGAGAGGTGGTAGTTTCAAAGAGGATGTGAAAGGTAAGGATTTTACTCAGAGAGTGTAGATGCCTGGAATGTACAGCCTGGTATCGTAGTAGAGGCAAATATGTTAGAGGCTTTTAAGAGACATTTAAATAGGTACAGGTATATGAGGAAGATGGGGGGATATGGACATTGTGCAGCAGGGATTAGTTTTTGGGTGTTTCTTAAATTTACTTTTTACCTTTAAATTTACTGAATTAGGGCATTCAGCCCATCATCTGTCCCACCATTTTATCTTGGTTGATTTATTACGTCTCTCAACCCCATTCTCCTGCCTTCTCAACCTAACCTTTGATGCCCTTACTAATTAAGAACCTATCACCTTCCACTTTAAATACAGTATACCCAATGGTTTGGTCTTCACAGCCATTGCACTTGCAGCAAAAATTTACAGATTCACCACACTCTGGCTAAAGGAATTCCTTTTCATTTCTGTTCTAAAGAGATGTCCTTCTATTCTGAGGCTGTGCCCTCTGGTCCTGGACTCCCCCACAAGAGGAAACATCTTCTCCACGTCCACTCTATCTCAGCCATTCAATGTTCTAAAGTTTCAATGATATCTGCTCATTCTTCTAAACTCCAGCAGGGTGCAGTTTCAGAGCCATCTCACACTGCTCATACACTAACCCTTTCATTCCCAGGATCACTCTTCTGAAACTCCTCTGGACCCTCTACAATGCCAGCACATAATTTCTTAGATAAATAGGTGATGAACTCTATCCTGGGTCTGAGTTCTTGAACTTCAAATTCTATTTTCCTTAGAAGGTCAAAGGTGAAGGTTAAGTTCATCTTTGATGTCTGTCTTCAGCCAGAAACAAGAAACACAAATAGTGGATCTTAAAACATGGAAAGAAGTCAATTTCCAGGCCTCATTATGGATTTTATTGTCAGAGGGTGATGTTGTACAATAGAAGCTGATTGAGAGATGACCCTTGTTTTGCAGATATTGTGTGTCTGACCCATTCTGTTAGATGTTTGTTTGTATGAATTTGCTGTGTTACGTACCCCGTAACTGGGTTGCCAAACCAGCAGAAATGGATCACTCAGTTGGAGTCTGGATTACTAGAACTAAGAAAGTTTTATTAAAGAAACAAGCAACACAGTAATCGAAAGGATAATAAATGCAACAGTTCAGCAATGATAAACACACATGTGCACAGAATTAAGATAACAGGATCAATCAAGCTCTATCGTTGTCTAGGGGTAAATGACCAAATTTCAAAGTGACACAAAAGTTCAGTCCAATTTAGTTCAGTTCGCAGTAATCGTTGCCATGGCGATGGACACCGTGGGGAGAGAGAGAGATAGAACGGGAACGACTGATCATTCAAACACGGCTTCCACTCACAGACCAGCGATATGGCTCACAGGCAGCTTTCGGGCAGGTCCTTGGTGATGTCACCTGAGGTCACCGACTGTGACCTCTCTTCCAGATGCGGTCGATCCTCTGCAGTGAACCCGGCACCCAAGCAAGGGCGGACACACACTGGGTTCCCGCTGATCGTACCTTTCCACCCTGTGCGTTGTCCGGTACTTCCCACCGACTCGTGAGAGGCGCACCGCTTTCAGGGTCTCGTTACCTCGGGTGTCGTGTGTGTGTGTGCCTTAGCGAACCGGTCCCTTTTTATCCCCCTGCTGGGGTATCGCCTGTCCATCACTTCAAACAGTTCAGGGTTCAAAGGGGGAGCCGCTCCAGACAGCTCTCTCTACACATCTCCAGATGCTGTTTCATTGTGTTCCTTATCTCTCTCTTGAAGACAGGTGGCAGACCAACTGCTGATCACACAGGACAGCTAACATCTTATCTATGTGTATTCTCGTCACAGCTGTAACATGGAGCTCAGCGCCTGAATGTGCACAGACACAAAAACCATCTGCTTTCTACAGCTTGATGACTGGCATTGGAGTGACCTTGGTTCAGGGGTAGAGGTGACCTGGACTGAATAATTTCTCATCTGTCCTATAAGTTAGTTAGTTGCATTCCAGCATGAAGCTTGCTGGAGCTGTGATGCGAGACTGGAAAGAGAGTGTGATGAGAAGATGGATGATCTCAGACATTAGTCTGAACTGAAACAGGGTCAATTGTAGACCCACTGGTAAAGGTCATGGTTTCTATTGCATAACCAAAGGGCGGACACTGTCTTCATGGGATAAACTTAGCATCGAGACATACTGGAGAACACATCATTGACTGGCCTTTGGGCTAAGTGAATGGCTTGTGGCCTTCTAGCTCACATTAACATGGAACCAGTATATGCCCCAACTCTGGAAGGTGCAAATGTAGCCAAGAAAGATTTTTTAAAAATCCCTAGCCCATATCCCCAGAGGAAACAAGACAGCAAGACAAACAACATGAAAACACATTTTCCTTTCACTTAAGTGTGGTGATACAACAATGATAATCGTAACACTCACAACACCCTGGAGGAACCCAGCAGGTCAGGCAGCATCCGTGGAAAAGATCGGTCGACGTTTTGGGCCGGAACCCTTCGTCAGGACCAAAACGTCGCCCGATCTTTTCCATGGATGCTGCCCGACCTGCTGAGTTCCTCCAACGTGTTGTGAGTGTTCTTTGACCCCAGCACCTGCAGATTATTTTGTGTTAATGATAATCGTAGGGGCTCATATTTCTTCAAAAATATCATTTGCCAAATATTTCAAGGATCAAGGGTCAACTTTATTCACCATATACATTTACATGTATTAGGAATTTGCAGCAGTGTGTTGGTCAGGGCACAGCATGGAATAAAAAATAACAACATTCAGCAATGTAATGAATAATGAATTATACAAAAATAAAGTTAAAGGTTAAAGTATGGATAAGGAATAAAACATACATGACTACATAAATACAGCATGTATTTACAATACAATCAGTGTTACAAAAAGTGGTTCAAAATGTGTATGGTGCAGTGCTGTAACAGGACTAAGCACAGCTCCAATGGCATATTCAAAGGTGAATCAAAGGTGGTGTAGGATCAGCATATAGGAGACAGATTGAAAATCTGTCTGTGGTGCCACAACAACAACCTCTCACTCAATGTCAGCAAGACCAGGGAGCTGATTATTGACTTCAGGAGAAGAAAACCAGAGGTCCATGATTCAGTCCACATCGGAAGATCAGGTGTGGAGAGGGTCAGCAACTTTACATCCCTCAGTGTTATTATTTCAGAGGCCCTGTCCTGGGTTCAGTACATTAGTGCAATTACAAAGAAAGCAAGGCAATACCTCTACTTCTTTAGGAGTTTGCAGAGATCCGATGTGACATCTAAAACTTTGACAAACTTCTTTAGAAGTGTAGTGGAGAGTAAATTGACTGGCTGCATTATAGCCTCGTATGGAAACACCAATACCCTTGAGCAGAAAATCCTACAAAAAGTATTGGATATGCCGAAACATTGTCACAGCGAAGCGACACCACCATCAGGGACCACCATCGCCAGGACATGCTCCCTTCTTGCTGCTGCCATCAGGAAGAAGGTACAGGAGTCTCAGGATTTACACCACCAGCTGTAGGAACAGTTATTACCCCTCGTCCATGGGGCTCTTGAACCAAAGGGGATAATTTCACACATCTAGACTTGCACCATCATTGAAATTTTTCCACAACCAATGGACTCACACTTCAGGGACTCTTCATCTCATGTTCCCGATATTTATTGCTGATTTATTTATTATCATTATTTCTTTATTTTTGTAATTGCGAAGTTTGTTGTCTTCTGCACTCTGGTTGAATGCACAAGTTTGGCTTTTTTATTGATTCAGTTATGGTTATTATTCTTTAGATTTATTGAGTATGCCCACAAGAAAATGAATCTCAGGGTTGTATATGATGACATAAATGCACTTTGATAATGAATTTACTTTGAACATTGATAGAGGTGGGTGGGGAGCTAACTAGAATGGGTTGACCAGATTAACTGCCTGGGGAAGAAGCTTCAAGATGGTGTGGACTTTTTGTTTTTATAGCCTTATTGCACTTTCCAGAAGGGAGCATTTGGAAAAGGCAATTTGCAGGGTGGGTAGTGTCTGCAACAATTTTGCTGCCGACTTCTTTGTCCTGGAAACATACAAATCATGCAGTAATGGTAGACTTCAGATGATGGCCTTTTCTGCTGACCTGTCAGTTTTGGGTAGTTCTTTTGTACACTCTGAGGGGACGCTGCACCAAACGAGACAGTGATGGCTGATGTGAGGATGCTCTCTATGATGGCAACATGAAATTGCACTTTCAATATATGAAAGCAAAATAATGTTGAGATTGGAAATCAGAGATACAGTAAAAGGAAAAAGTCATTAATACTCTGCAGATCAAGCTAATGTCGAATACTGATCACCTGCCTTGGCATTTCCCAGTGTGTTGTTCCCACCAAGCTTCAGTTACCACAGGTGCACATGCAAACTCAGAAATCCTCAACCTGACAACCATGTTTCACTAGCTTTTTACCAGGTTTCTCATTGCCATGGGATCCACATGATTCCAAAAGCAGAGTGACTCCTGATCACTGGCTTTTGAGTGCAGAGCAGAGGCCTGGGCTACGAATGTACTTCCTCATCCATTCACATCTCCGGACTTTGAATGTGGAACACAGAATGGAGGCCTGACCTCTAACTCCTTCACATCCATGTCCCTAAACCCTAGTCTGTCCTCTAACTCCTTCACACCCATGTCCCTAAACCCTAGTCTGTCCTCTAACTTCCCCACGTCACTGTCCCTAAATCCTAGTCTAACCTCTAACTCCTTCACACCCATGTCCTAAATCCTAGTCTAACCTCTAACTCCTTCACACCCATGTCCCTAAACCCTAGTCTGTCCTCTAACTCCTTCACACCCATGTCCCTAAACCCTAGTCTGTCCTCTAACTTCCCCACATCACTGTCCCTAAATCCTAGTCTGACCTCTAACTTCTTCACACCCATGTCCCTAAACCCTAGTCTGACTTCTAACTCCTTCACGCCCATGTCCCTAAACCCTAGTCTGTCCTCTAACTTCCCCACATCACTGTCCCTAAATCCTAGTCTGACCTCTAACTCCTTCACACCCATGTCCCTAAATCCTAGTCTGACCTCTAACTTCTCTCTGTTCCAAAAACCATCCCTACAAACCTAAAGAGAATAACTATGCTTGACCCACGATCTTGTTAGAGACATCAACTCAGCCCCATCTTGAAAAAAAAGCTGCTCTGATGCTTTACTTCAACTTGTTTTGTGCCTCTGAATGTTGTTTCGTACAAAGACAGGGAAGGGGTGTGGAAGTATAAAGGGGGAGCATATTGCAATATCAATAAAGAAACACATTGGTAGCTAGATATTTCTGGCTGAAACTAGCCTAACTACATCCTGTGTAGGCCACACTTCCCACAGGCTAAGCCACAAATAACAAACTTTGAAGCAGATCTAGATATATCAAGAGGGAAAAAGGCATGAAGAGAAAACAAAACAAAATCTATAAAAATATAGTGACAAAGAATTTTTTGGAAAATCTGTGAAGAAGGAATTGAGAAGGTTTTAACAAAGAGAATTGAGGCAAGGGCGAAAGAAGGATATGGAGAAGTGAAGATGAGGTGTAAATGAAGGGGAAGAAGAATTGCGGAAGCTCTGTGGAAGGCTGGAGAAACAGTCTGCCGTTTGCATGTATCCTGAAGTCTAGCAGAGAGCCTGTCAGCAGAGGTTTGGAGGCTGGGCAGTGGTCATATACCACTGTACCCACCCAACCCTCCATCCATCCCCTGACTGCATGTCAAGCAGAGATTTAATGAATTATACGGTATATGTAACCAGGATTTCTGCATTGGGTGAATTCACGTCTTTCTTTACTCATTGATGCTCTGTTGCAGAGAAGCTTTGGTGTTAAAGCACAAGTACGAATTCTGTTGCAATCACTTCTGAAGTAAAATGTCCATGAAGCCTTGGAGACTGTCCTAGGGGTGCCTTGTACACCAATAAATAATGGCGAGAGAACGTCTGAGAGTATTTGTCTCAGCTAATTAACTGGGAAATCTATTAGATATAATGTTGATGACTAAGAAACCAATGCAATAATGTGGTGCCAGAAGACAAACAGTTTTAAGAATAGCCAAGCAAAAATGAAATATTTTGATAATGCCAATTATTTATGTACAGTTAGCTAGTTGTAGCTGTGTTGGAACATTAAGCAGGAATAATTGGACCTAGCCCGTGTCAACAAGAAATGTTGATTATTCAGTGTTGGAGAACGTCCAATCGATGTTATTGTACATGTAAACAGGAGAGATGGTGTGTGGATCTTAGAATGCAAAAGCACTTATGGACAGCAATCATTCCTGCTCACCTGTTTGATAAAGTTCTTTAAGTCTCTTTCCATTCCCCATTCAAATACTTTCTCTTTTTCAACATTTGGTCTAGTTTTACAGGTGGTGTTTCCAACACAAAGTTTCTGATTGGGCCTTCAGCAATGTAATATTCAGCTGCTTGAACCACTGCACCCACATGGCTGGAGTTTCAAAGAATGAGAGGGGATCTCGTGGACACCTATTGAATATTGAAAGCCTGGAGATAGAGTGGACGTGAAAAGGATGTCTCCAGTAGTGGGGGTGCCGAGGAGCAAAGGGCATAACCTCAGAATACAGGAATGTCCCTTCAGAATGGAGATGAGCAGAAATTCCTTTAAATTCCAAGAGAGTCGTGTCTGTGGAATTCATTGCCACAGATGGCTGTGGAGGCCAGGTCATATAAAGCAGAGGTTGATAGGTTCTTTATTAGTGAGAGTGCCAAAGAATATGGGGAGAACGCAAGAGAATGGGGTTGAGAGGGATAATAAGTTGGCCATGATGAAATGGTGGAGGAAATTAGATGGGCTGTATGGATTAATTCTGCTCCCAGCAATATCAAGTTACTGATCGCAGAAGTAATTCTTCCAACTTATTGGAATCAACTTTGAATGCATCTGTCAGATAGCTCGCATTTCTCCTGACCGTGGTGAGTTACGTTTTGTTGGCTCCACAGTCCAGCAAACCTGGATTCACAGCTACCAAGGTGAAAACCTCCCCAGCAATTCATGGAAGCATACACTGGGTGTGCAGGTGCTGGTAGAGATCATGTTGAAGCCTAACACAGGTTCAAATTTGGGAAGCCAAGAAATGAGTCGAAATCAGTTTTTTCCCGAAATGTGTAGAACAATGGCATTGCCAGTATCAATGTCCAGTTCAAATCTCAAAGTTCAAAGCTGAAGTAAATTTACTGTCAAAATACATATACTGTATGTTACCATGTACTACCCTGAGATCCCTATTCTTGCTGGCATTCACAGTAAAATAGTACAGTAGTGCTATTGAGAAGATCATGGCAGGTCTTTAAGCACTGCTCTTCGGTGGAGTTATGGACTGGGAAGACATTGACCCAGTAATGATGAAAGGGAATTGTTTCAGTTCATCAGAGGGCTGGCTGTTTTACTCAGTGCAAGTTAGAAAAAGGATAAAGCTCCCCCTATATCGACATGTCAGTGCCTATTGTGTAATGCTCCCATTCGATCAGGCACGGTTTACCTGATGACACTAAAATGTTATTGCTATTATTAATCACCAGGGTGTTTCTGCCTGATTTCAGCTTGAGTGTAAACACCCACTCATTGCCTGTGGGATAACAAAGGGCCTCAAAAATAGGAACCACAAACTGTCATGTGCTGCAAGGGCTGTTTATGATACCTAGCACTCCAGAGCAACTGGAAAAAAACAGTATCATGTCCTCTGGATAACTCAGAGGGTAAGGCGAAATCAGGTTGGATTGAGTGGACAACATATGGGGTGAAACAACTCGGCTAATGTAGTCCAGGATGAATCTTTTAATGTCCCATTTTAGAAAAATCAACTGTCATCAATTTTAGACCATAAGACACAGAAGCAGAATTAGGCCATTCAGCCCATCAAGTCTGTTCCATCATTCCATCATGGCTGTTTATTACATTCTTAAACACATTCTCCTGCCTTCTCCCCGTAACCTTTGGCACCCTGACTAATCACAAACCTATTATCCTCCACTTTAAACATACCCAGTGACTTGGCCTTCACGGTTGTCTGTGGTCCACAAATTCACTACCCTCCGGTGAAAGAAATTCATCCTAATCTCTGTTCTAAATGGGCATCTTTCTGTTCTGAGGTTGTGTTCTCTGCTCCTAGACTCCCCCACTTTAGGAAACATCTTCTGCACATCCATTCTGCCTGGTCCTATCAATATTTGATAGGTTTCAATGAGATCTTCTAAACTCCAGTGAATACAAGCCCAGTGCCATCAAATGATTCTCACACATTAACCCCTTCATTCTCAGAATCATTCTTGTGAACCTCCTCTGGACCCCCTCCAATAACAGCACATCTTTTCTTAGATAAGGGGCCCAAAACTGTTCACAATACTCCAGGTGCGGTCAGACCAATGCCTTATAAAGCCTCAGCATTATGTCCTTGCTTTTCTATTCTAGTCCTCTTGAAATGAATGCTAACATTGCATTTGCCTTCCTTACCACCTACTCAACCTGCAAGTTAACCTTTCGGGAATCCTGTACAAGGACTCCCAAGTCCCTTTGCACCTCTGATTTTTCAATTATCTCCCCACTTAAAAAACAGTCTACATCTTTATTCCTTCAACCAAAATACACTTCCCTATACTATATTCCATCTGCCATTTCTTTGCCCATTCTCCCAATCTGTCTATGTCCTTCTGTAAACTCCCTGCTTCTGCAACACTGCCTGCCCCTCCACCTATCTTCATATCATCCACAAACTTGGCCACAAGACCATCAATTCTGTCATTCAAATCATTGGCATATTACATGAAAAGAAGTGGCTGCAACAGTAGCACCTACAGAGCACAACTAGTCACCAGCAGCCAACCAAGGGAAGACCCCTTTTATTCCTACTCTTTGCCTCCTGCCAGTCAGCTAATCTTCTATAAATTCTAGTATCTTTCCTGTAATACCATGGGTTTTTATCTTGTTTAGAATCCCCATGTGCAGCACCTTGTCAGAGACCTTCTGAAAATCAAGTAAACAACATCCACTGACTCTCTTTTGTCTATTATGTCTGTTATTTCCTCAAAGAATTCCAACAGATTTGTCAGGCAAGATTTCCCCTTAAAGAAACCATACTGACTTTGGCCTGTTTTATCAAATGCCTCCAAGTACCCTAAAACCTCAACCTTGATAATGGACTCCAACATCTTGCAAATTACTGAAGTCAGGCGAACTGGACTATAATTTCTTAAATGATTGGAGTGACATTTGGAATATTCTGGTCCTCTGGAACCATTCCAAAATCCAAAGATTCTTTAAAGTTCCTTACTAATGCCTCCACAACCCTTTCAGTTACCGGATTCAGAACCCGGAGGCTGCTTCTCTTCACATAGTATGTCAGTGATTTTGATGACAGACATGATGGTTCTGTGCCTAGTTCATCTGGTCCAGTTGATTTATCTACCTTCTGACCTTTCAGCTTCCAAAGCATCTTTTCTCTCCTTGCTAAATCATTTGCCCTCTCTTTTGCTTTTATTCTGTTTTTAACTTCCCTTGTCAGTTATAGTTGCCTCATCCTTCCTTTAGATTTCTTCTTAATATTTGAGATGTATCTATCCTCTACCTTCTAAATTACTCCCAGAAACTCTAGCCATTGTTGCTCTGCTGTCATCCCTGCTATTGTCCCCTTCCAATCAGACCTGGTCTCTGTAATTCCCTTTAACTCCACTGTAATACCAATACATCTGACTTTAGCTTCTCCCTCTCAAACTGCAGGATGAATTCTATCACATTGTGATCACTGTCTACAAATGTTCCTTTACCTTAAACTCTCTAATCAAATCTGGCTGATTACACAACACTCAATCCAGAATTGTCTTTCCCCTAGTGGGTTCAAACACAAGCTGCGCTAAAAAACCATCCCATAGGCATTCTACAAATTCCATCTCTTGGAATCCAGCACCAACCTGATTTTCCCAGTCTACTTG
The DNA here is from genome assembly GCF_030028105.1 of Mobula birostris. Taxonomy (NCBI): domain Eukaryota; kingdom Metazoa; phylum Chordata; class Chondrichthyes; order Myliobatiformes; family Myliobatidae; genus Mobula; species Mobula birostris. Next base: position 19,506,669 of record NC_092384.1, read on the forward strand.
TATATTGAAATTCCTTATGACTATTGTAACATTGCCCTTTTTACATGCCTTTTCTATCTCCCATTTTAATTTGTACCACACATCCTGTCTACAGTTTGGAAGCCTCTATATAATTCCTATCAGGGTCTTTTTACCTTTACAGTTTCTTTACTCTACCCACAAAGATTCTACATCTTACGATCCTGCGTCACCTCATTTTAAGGATTTGATTTCATTTTTTACTAACAGAGCCACTCCACTCCCTCTGCCTACCAGCCTGTCCTTTCAGTACAATGTGTATCCCTGGATGTTAAGCTCCTAACTATGATCTTCTTTCAGCCACGACTCAGTGATACCCACATCATACCCACCAATCTCTAACTGTGCTACAAGATCATCTACCTTATTCCGTATATTATGTGCATCCAAATATAACACCTTCAGTCCTGTTTTTATCACACTTACCAGTTTTGCTCCCATGTTACGCTTCAACTCATCCCACTGACTGCAATTTTGCCCTATTATCTGCCTGTCTTCTTCACAGTTCACTCTGCTTGAGTATCAACAACCCCATTACTCCCCATTAATTTTTTGGGCATTACTGGTCCATTCTTGATCTGTTAGGTCTGTTAGCTACCTTCAATTTTTTTAACATCTCTCTCTCTCTCTCTCTCTCTCTCTCTCTCTCTCTCTCTCTCCACCCCTCCCCCACAACTACCATGTCACAGAGGCTCCGACCTTTTCCCTGGAGAGTGGATTGGATGAATGGGATGTTGGGCTATTGTCCTCCCATCATTGCTGTCCACATTCTGGTGTGAGGCTATCTCAGTTATCTGATTATGTATTCTGATGTGTTTATCATTAACCTTAAAACAAGTAAGGACAAGTTGTCAGATGCTCATTACAAAATAACACACTGTCTATGTGCCAGGACAGAGCAATGATAAAGAAATATGACCTCTATCAACTCTCACACTCATGTCTTTGGTGACATGAGATACAAGTCCAGTAGAACAAAAGCTGTCAATCATTTCAACCAAAATACAAAATCTGCTTTTCCTCTTTCATACCCAGCATGTGGACAGAGCAAGGCAGCCACATATCATCCACTCCTGGATGGCATTGAGAAGGTGGCTGTGAGCTACCTCCCTGAATCACTAGTCCATGTGAGCTAGGCACTTACAAATGTCTATAGCAAGGAAGGAGGCCTTCTGAGAGTGAACTGCTACTATATAAATCCAGCTAATCCCACTCCCTGTCCTCTCTCCATAGCCCTGCAAATTCACCCATTCAGAGACTTGTCCAGCTCCTTTCTATACACTGCAATTGAAACTGCTTCTACTACTGCCCTCAGAAGACCATTCCAGATCTAAATGACTCTCTTGTGTCAATTTATATCATCCTCCATGCTGGTAGTATCAAGAAGAGGGCGTGTCTTAGATGGTGAAGTTTCTTAATGATGGATGAGGCACCACTTCTTGAGCACGTCTCAGTGGTGGGGATGCTTGTGCACTGGAAACCCCAGAGCAGGTGTTGATACAACTAGTCAGAATACTACTCATCATTCATCTATAAAAATATGTAAACGTCTCTGGTGACATGCCAACTCTCAAATTTCTACTGAAGTGCCTTTTTCATGATCTCACTGATGTGCTGGCCCAGGATAGATCTTCTGAGATGTCGATGCCCAAGAACTGAAGCTGCTCCCCCTTTCAACTGCTGATCCCTCACTGAGGACTGGTGTGTGTTCCCTCAACTCCCCCTAACTGAAGTCCACAATCAGTTCCTTAGTCTCAACAACAGTGGTGTCATCCAAGATTTCATAGGTAGTATTCAAGCTGTGCTTGGCTACACGGTGGTGAATATAGAGAGCAGAGCAGTTGGCTAAGTATGCATCCTTGAGATGCACTTGCATTGATAGTTAGTGAAGAGAAGCTGCGGTGACCAACCCACACTGACTGGAGTCTTCCAGTAAGGAAGTTGAGAGACCAGTTGGAAATGGAAGTATAAAGGCTCAGGTTTTAATGCTTGGTTATTATTGAGGTAATGACAGTGTTGAATGCTGAGTTGTAATCAATAAACAGTAGCCTGATGTATGTCTTGCAGTTGTCTAGGTGCTTCAAAACAGAGTGGGGAGCCATTGAACACTGTGGACCTGTTGCAGTGGTCGGTGAATTACAGCAAGCTCAGATCCTTACTCAGAAAAGGACCTCTTTGCATGTTATGTGAAAAGGAATTTTCTCCAAGAAATATTTATGTCTAGAAATATAAGGAAATAGCAAATGTACCTTGGAGAATTTGCTTGCCTATTTGCCACAGTATCTCATGAAGAATAAAAGAGTGTTTTTCAGAAGTTATTTTATTCGCTGGATTTAAACCATGAGGGTTTTCTCCCATTTGAACACACCCTTCCGTAGCACGGCTACTGTTACAGAAGTGATCCTGAAGCAGTTGGATTTTCAAGCGACAATGACGGGGCCCCCATAACACTCAGTGTCAGTCCAATGATCCCAGAAGCCTCTGACTTGGGGATGACATGGAAGCTCCACATAGTTAATCTATCTGTGTTTCTGATGCTGTATTGGGAACCCCAAGGCTGGATCTGAGCTGACAGGGGCTTTAGCCAGTCAAGGTAATGATATTGGATGAGGAATATGGAGACAAAGATCCCCACCAGCAGACAGACGACTCCCAAAAGTCCCAATGACAGTAATAGCCCCAGACCAAACTTGTAGTTTCAATTCCCTGCAAGTAAAATAGACTCCTGTTTCTCAGAATCTCTCTCCATTAGCTCACAACCTACAAGTTTAGGGAATACATGCTAGAGTGACTTGAGATTTGGTAGAGGTATACATTATGAAGAGTGTAGATAGGGTAAGTGCAAGCAGGCTTTTTCCCCTGAAGTTGGGTGAGACCAGAACTAGAGGTCAAAGGTTAAGGGTGAAAGGTGAAATATTTAAGGGGAACCTGAGGAGGAACGTCTTCACTCAGAGGATGGTGAAAGTGTGGAATGAGTGCCAACAGAGGTGATGGATGTGGGTTCAATTTCAACATTTAAGAGAAATTTGGATAGGTACATGGATGAGAGGGGTATGGAGGGCTATGGTTCATGTGTGGGTCAGAGGAACTGGGCGGAATAACGGTTCAGCACAAAAGGATGGGCAAAGGGACTTGTTTCTGTGTTGCAGTGTCACATAAAATCACCAGCTTTTCACTTATTCCAACACCCTTCAGCTTGGCATCCCGTTCTGGGTTCACCTTTCATCGGCTGAATAATCAGAACCAACACTTACTCTACTCCCGCTGATGCCTCGACGCACACTGTGGCTCTCAGGTCCACATACATTTGACAAGCCTCCTGCAAAGTTTGGGATGGGACACTCTTGGCAAATCAGCCCCTGCTGCATCAGAAGCCACAGCAAATACTTGGTAGGTTCTTTTACCTTGAAACTGGATTCACAACAAACAAAATCCAATTTCTCTTGGAATGCAAAACCCCATGATTAATACCTGAAAATGGGACAAGAAAGAACCAGAAGGCAAAAATAGAATCCAAAGGGATCTATTACCTGCTTGACATTATTGAAACTAGTTACCAAATAAAGAGATTTCAGCAGAAACTAGCCCACTTGCTTTCTTTATTTACTTTAGTAGGGATGGATTCTAGTGAGATGAAGCAAGAAGGGACTACCTGTTGTTTTGAGAATGGCAGAGTTAAAGACATCTGTAGACTATGATTTGATCTGCTGTGATGATCGTCTTGCTTTGTAAATCACAAAGCTTTGTGCTTATTCTCAAGGGTTTATTGGCTTCTATAAATTCAACACTGTGTGTTCCACTGATAAAATGGAAATGAAACTTGAAATAGCATCTAGCTTTTAACATTTCTCCTCTTGACACCTCAACTTTGGTGGCACAATGATGAGTGTTTGTACGAACTTTGCCCGTCCCTAAAACTCTTACGCATAACCTGACTCCCATTAAACCGTGAATTTTGTGTTTCTGCTTTAATTTATTCCTCCAGCCCCCATCCAGCTCCCAGTCTGAGGAACTGCCACCTCATCTCCTCCCTCCCGTCATCAACGTAGTTGAAACTGGGAGAAGGGAGAATTCTTGGAATCGTGAAAGGGTACGAAGCTATTGAAGCAGAAGGTCACACACTTACGGATTCAGCCCAGGTGATAAGAGCGGGCGCGGAGCGTACCGGCCAGCTTCACCCACGTGTGTCTGCCGGGGCCGAGGAGCGAGTGTCGGGCGGCGGGCTGACAGCAACATGTAGATTTTATTTATAAATTAAATGCATAAGTAATAGGCAGCGATGAAAAATGGAAGGTTAAGCGAAGAAGGAGATGAGGGGATTAATTTATATAGATTTACTACCTAATTAAAACCTGGATGAAAATAGGCGGGAGCGCGGGTTCGTTGCCCTTCAGGGTAATTCCCTTTTGCTACTGCCGTGCGCCGTTCATCTTAATGGGGTTGAGTGCGGTCCCAGGCAAGATTCCCAAGGAGCAGAGTGATCCAGCTGTTTTTGCATCTGTACCAGATCCTTTCGCGCTGCCAATGCAACCGCATTGTTTCCCCCAGTTTGGGATGGGTGGTTTAACATTCCATCGGAGTCGTCCTCGCCGTTTAACAATCTCCTTTATTGATCTCTGCGTGTGAAGCAAATACTGTATTCCTTTCCCCATTCAGAAGAAGAACTTCTTTCCTCCGCTCTCCCCTCGTGGGATTTCACAGCGGGTGCCATTCCTGGAACAATAACGTGTGCTGTTCCTTGTTGATTTAACGAAAAAAAAACAAGCAGCCAAAGAATAGCTGGTGATGGAAAATTCAACACGAGTGCTCCTCTTAAAGAGAGCGCTGCCAACTGCCATCTCCCTTCAAAAGGAAATAATGAGAGGGCAGCAGGGGCTGGTGTGCCCTGAATTGCAATGGGAAAGGGGGCAGTCTCCAGGCAGAGTTCCCGGCTGCTCCGCGACATGCAGAGGGCTGACAGCTCGCAGTAATCGGTGGTTCTGTGCAGCAAGGGCGGCTGTTTGTCGTGCTGTCAGTTTAACCCTCTTGTAAGCCCGGCTGCAGGTGTCGCGGGTGATGGTGTGAGTGAGCACAGCGGGTTTGGGCGAATGTGGCAGACTGCACACGGGCAAGTGTGCGTTTGAGTGTCAGTGACTGAGGGTGAACGCGCGAAAGAGTGCAGCGCTGGGAGCCGATGTGACTGGGCGAGTGAGAGTATGCGCATAAACGATGCTGACTTTCAACCTGTGGAGAGAATTCCAGTGCAGATCTGTGGGTGAGTGTGAAGCATGGAAGGGTCTGTTTTAGGAGGTGATTGTAGGTATTTACATGTACAGATATACAGTGAAAATATTTACCTCATACGCCTCATATTAGAGTCATAGAGAAGAACAGCACAGAAACAGACCCTTCAGCCCATCCAGTCCATGCCGAAACCATTTAAACAGCCTACTCCCATCGACCTGCACCGGGACCATAGCCCTCCATACCCCTACCATCCATGTACCCATCCAAACTTCTCTTAAACGTTGAAATGAAGCTCGCATGTGCTGGCAGTACATTCCACACTCTCACGACCCTCTGAGTGAAGAAGTTTCCTCTCATGTTTCCCCTTCAACTTTTCACCTTTCACCCAAAACCCATGACCTCTTATTGTAGTCCACCCAACCTTGGTGGAAAAAGCCTGCTTGCATTTACCCTATCTATACTCATAATTTTGTATACCTCTATCAATCTCCTCTCAGTCTTCTGCGTTCTAAAGAATACAGTGCAAACCTAATGAATCTTTCCTCATAACTCAGTCCTTCATGTAACATCCTTGTAAATTTTCTCTGTACTTGTTCAACGTTGTTTACATCTTTCCTGTAGGTGGATGACCAAAAACTGCACACTGTACTCCAAATTAGGCCTCACCAACGTCTTATACAACTTCAACCTAACATTCCATCTCCTGTACTCGGTACTTTGATTTAAGAATGCCAATGTGCCAAAAGTTTTTTTTACGACCCTAACTACTTGTGATGCCACTTTCAAAGAATTAGGGACCTGTATTCCCAGATCCCTTTGTTCTACCCTACCATTCACACTGTAAGACCTGGTTGGTGCTATTGAAATGCAAAACCTCACACTTATCTGCACTAAATCCCATCTGTCATTTTTAGCCCATTTTTCCAGCTGATCCAGATTTCTCTGTAAGCCATGATAGCCTTCCTCACTGTCCAGCACACCCCTATTCTTGGTGTTATCCACAAATTTGCTGATCCAGTTAACCAGATGATCATCCAGATCATTGATATAGATGACAAACAACAATGAAGCCAGCACCAATCCCTGTGGCACACCACTACGTCAGAGGCCTTCAGTCAGAGAGGCAACCCTCTACTACCACTCTCTGACTTAATACCCAGAATCTAGACTGACATCCACATCATTTATTATTATATTGTAATTTGTCCTCCACTGTGCCTATTGTCTTGTTTATTAATTATTGTACTGCCCTGCACTGTTTTGTGCACTTTATGTAGTCCTGTGTAGGTCTGTAGTCTAGTGTAGTTTTTGTGTTGTTTTACGTAGTGTTGCATAGCCTTGTGTTGTCTCGTTTAGTCTAGTGTAGTTTTGTGTTGTTTCATGTAGCATCATGGTCCTGGAGGAACATTGTTTCGTTTTTACTGTGTACTGTACCAGCAGTTTATGGTTGAAATGACAATAAAAAGTGACTTGACTTGGCAAAGCCAACGTCTAATCCAATTTACTACCTCATCCTGAATACTGAGCAACTGAACCAACTTGACCAGCCTCCCATATGAGACCTCGTCCAATACTTGTCAAATATTCTGCCAAGATAGCTTCCAACTTGATGCCATGAATATCGATTTTTCTGACTTCGCCCCTTCTTTCTTTTTCTATTCCCCTCTTACCCCTTCTCTTCTCATCTGCTTATCACCCCTTCCCCTTACTCTCCTCTCAGATTCCTTCTTCAGTTCTTCAACCTATCACCCCCCAGTTTCTCACTTCATCTCACAAAATGCTGGAGGAACTCAGCAGACCAGGCAGCATCTATGGAAAAGAGTCAACAGTCAACATTTTGGACCAAGACTCTTCATCAGGACCCAATTGCCAGAATCTGCAGATTTTCTCTTGTTTCTCACATCAACTCCCCCTTTCCCCACCCAGCTAACTTCCCTCTCAACCTGTTTTATTATCTCCTTATTTTCTTATTCTTGATTCTTCCCTCTTCCTTTCTTTTAGAAGGATCTCAGCCCAAAACATTGACTGTTTATTCCTCTCTGTAGATACTGCCTGATCTTCTGAGTTCCTCCAGCATTTTGTGTGTGTTGCAGTGAAAGCATTTGTTTTGCATACCACCCAGACAGATCATTCCAGAGATAAGTACGTAGTTCAATGGGAAAGGCAATTAAGGACTGCAGAATGTAGTACTACAAATAAAGTGGAGTGCAAAAGACATTTTTTTCAGATATATAAAAAGTAAAAGAGAGGCCAGTGTAGATATCAGACCGCTGGAAAATGACGCTGGAGAGATAGTAATAGGAGACAGAGAAATGGCAGACAAATTCAATAAGTATTTTACATAGGTCCTCACTGTGGAAGATACCAGCACTGTGACAGGAATTGGAGTGTCAGGAGGCAGAAGTGAGTTTAATTGCTATTATGAAGAAGAAAGTGCCTGGGAATCTGAAAGGTCTGAAGGTAGGTAAGTCACCTGGACCAGATGGTCTATACCCCCGGGCTCTGCAAGAGGTAGCAGATGGGATTTTGGAGGCATTAGTAATGATCTTTCAAGAATCACTAGATTCTGGAATAGTTCTGGAGGACAGGAAATTTACAAATGTCACTCCACTCTTTAAGAAGGGAGGGAAGCAAAAGACAGGAAATTATAGGCCAGTTAGCCTCACTTCAGTAATTTGCAAGCTGTTGGAGTCGATTATTAAGGATGAGATTTTGAGGTACTCGGAGGCACATGATAAAATAGGCAAAAGTCAGTATAGTTTACTTAAGAGGAAATCTTGCCTGACAAATCTGTTGGAATTCTTTGAGGAAATAACAGGCAGCATAGAGAAAAGGGAATCAGTGAATGTTGTTTACTTGGATTTTGAGAAGACATATGACAAGGTGCCATATGTGGAGCTGCTCAACAAGTTAAGAGCCCATGGTATTACAGGAAAGATACTAGTATGAACAAAGTATTGACTGATTGGCAGGAGGCAAAGAATGGAAATAAAGGGGGCCTTTTCTTGTTGGTTGCCAGTGACTAGAGGTTTTCCACGAGGGTCGATATTGGGATGGTTTCTTTTCATGTTATATGTCGGTGATCTGGATGACGGAATTGATGGCTTTGTGGCCAAGTATGTGGACAATACAAAGGTAGGTGAAGGGCCAGAAAATGTTGAGGAAATAGGGAACTTGCAAAATTTCTTGGACAGATTAGGAGAATGGGCGAAGAAGTGGCAGATAGAATATTGTGTAGGGAAGTATATGATTACGCAGCTTGGTAGAAAGAATGAAGTGTAGACTATTTTCTAAATGGGGAGCAAATTCAGAAATCAAGGGTTTTCTCTCTCAAAATGAACGCTAGCATTGCATTTACCGTCCTTACTATTAACTCAATTTGGGAATCCTGCAGGAGGACCCCAAATTGCTTTGTACCTCTGATTTTTGAATTGTCTCCCTGATTAAAAAGTGTAAGATTCCATACAGGTTAACTTGCAGGTTGAGTCGATAGTAAGGAAGCAAATGCAATTTTAGCATTCATTTTGAGAAGCCTAGAATATGAAATCAAGGATGTAATGCTGAGGATTTATAAGGCTTTGGTCAGACCACACTTGAAATATGGTGATCAGTTTTGAAACCCCTTATCTAAGAAAGGATATAGAGAGGGTCCAGTGGAGGCTCACAAGAATGATCTTGTGAAGCAAAGGGTTAATGAATGAGCAGTGTTTGATCACTCTGGGCCTGTACACACTGGAGTTTAGAAGAATGAAGGGGGAATCACTTTGAAAGCTACCGAATATTGAAAGGCATAAAATGAGTGTAGAGTGGATGTGGAGAGGATGTTTCCTTTACCAGAGGGCACTGCTTCAAAATACAAGAGCGTCTCTTTAGACAATGAAGAGGAGGGATTTCTTTAGCCAGAGGGTGATGAATCTGCGGAATTCATTGCCATAGACAGCTGTGGAGGCCATTCATTGGGTATATTTAAAGCATAGATTCTTGATTAGTAAGGATGTCAAAGATTATGCAGAGGAGAGAGCAGAATGGGGTTGAGAGGGATAATAAATCAGCCATGATGGAATGGCAGGATGGGCTGAATTGGCTAATCCTGCTCCTCTGTCTGATGATCTAATGGTTTTACTATGGTGAAAAGGCCACAGCGAGGCTAGATTAAGGGATCGTATGTTTATTCTTATCAAATAAAAGGCACATTCAGGAGTCTTATAGCAGCAGGATGGAAGCTGTCCTTGGGCCTGGTGCTATGTATTATGAGGCAATGCTATATTCTGTCCAGTGGTGGAGGAGAGAAGAGAGAATGTCGAGAGTGCAAAGCGCCTGTCATTATATTGGCTGCTTTTCAGAGGCAGCAAAGCTCAAAGAGACCTCTGTGAGGAAGTGGGTGAAATCCATAGCAAATTAACAGCACGGAGATGGCTGCAGGCCAGTGGGTTGGTATGGGCTGCTGCACAGTGTGGCAGCTGGTGGACCTGTTGCCTCAGGTTCAATCCTGACCTCTGCTGTGATTCATGTGGATGTTGTGCATGGGGTTCCTGCAGATGCTGGCAAATGAATTGGTCAGGAGGGGGAACCCGATCATTGACATACTGTGGGCTGCGAAATTTGTTGTTTGACGGCAGCAGTAGAATCCAATACATAAAATATATCAGAAATTATAATGAAAAATGTATTAAAAATGAAACGTGTAGTGCAAAAAGAGAGGAAAAATAGTGAGTAACATTCAAAATATGTTGTTGGTGCAACTCAGCAGGACAGGCCCCATCTATGGAAAAGAGTAAACAGTAGATGTTTCTGGCTGAAGCCTTCATCAGGGCTGAGAAGGGAGGTGAGAAGTCAGAGAAAGAAGGGAGGGGAAGGAGAGGAAGAAGGATAAGGTGGTCGGTGATAGGTGAATCCGGAAGAGGGGAAGGGTGAAGTAAAGAACTGGGAAGATGATCGGTGAAAGAGATACAGGGCTGGAGAAGGGGGAATCTGACAGGAGAGGACAGAAGGCCATGCAAGAAAGGGAAGGGGGAGGAGCGCCAGAGGGAGGTGATGGGCAGGCAAGGAGATAAGGTGAGAGAGGGAAACAGGAATGGGGAGTAGTGAAGGAGAGAAGGGTGGGACATTTACCAGAAGTTCAAGAAACCGATGTTCATGCCATCAGGTTGGAGGCTACCCAGACAGAATATAAGGTGTTGCTTCTCCAACCTGAGTGTGGCCTCATTGTGGCAGTAGAGAAGGCCATGGACTGACATATCGAAATGGGAATGGGACGCAGGCTTGAACTGGGTGGCCACAGGGAAATCCCGCTTTTTGTGGCAGATTGAGTGAAGGTGCTTGACAAAGTGGTCTCTCAATATAAATTAGGACTCATTGATATACAGGAGGCCACATCGGATACAGTCGATAACCCCAACAGACTCACAGGTGAAGTGTCGCCTCACCTGGAAGGACTCTTTGGGGCCCTGATTGCTAGTGAGGGAGGAGGTGTAGGGGCAGCTGTAACACTTGTTATACTTGCAAGGAGAAGTGCCAGGAGAGAGATCAGTAGGGAGGGACGAATGGACAAGGGAGTTGCGTAGGGAGCAATCCTTGTGGAAAGCAGAAAGTGGGGGTGGGGGGGGAGAGAAGATGTGCTTGGTGGTGGGATCCTGTTGGAGATGGCAGACATTACAGAGAATTATGTGCTGGATAGAGAGGCTAATGGGGTGGTAGGTGATCCAATCCCTGGTGTGGTGGCGGGGGGATGGGGTGAGGCAGATGCGTGTGAAATGGAAGAAATGTGTGTCAGGGCAACTTTGATAATGGAGGAAGGGAAGCCCCTTTCTTTGAAGAAGGAGGCCATCTCAATAGTTCAGGAATGAAAAGCCTCATCCTGAGTGCAGATGTGGTGGAGACGTTGGAGGCAAAGTTGAAACCAATGAACCTAGCATGGGTGCAGGAAGCAGCCCTAAGGCAGTTGTCAATATGTTGTAGGAAGAGGTGGACGGTGGTGCCAGTATAGGCTTGGGACATGGACTGAACCACGTAGCCCATGAAAAGGAAGGCGTAACTGGGACCCTTATGAGTGCTCATGGCTACACCTTTGGTTTGAAAGAAGTCGGAGGAGCCAAACAAGAAATTATTGAGGGTGAGGACCTGTTCCACCAGATGGAGGAGAGTGGTGATGGAGGGCAACCGGCTGAACTTGTTGTCCAGAAAGAAGCAGAGAGCTTTAAGGCCCCCCGATAAGGGATGGAAGTGTATAAGAATTGGACATCCATAGTGAAAGTGAGACTATCGGGAGCAGGGAACTTAAGTCATTGAAAAAATCAAGTGCATGGATGTAGTTTGGAAGGGACTGAACCAGAGAGGGTAAAACAAGTCAAGGTATGCAGACAGAAGTTCCGTGGAGCAGGAGCAGGCAGAAACAGTGGAGCTACCTGGATAGTCAGATCTTGGGAAGGAGGTAGAAATGGATGGTGCAGGGTAAGGGAACCCTGTAGTGAGATAGTGTTCATGGGTTCATTAACTTTTCAGAAACCTAACGTCAGAGGGGAAGAAGATTTTCCTAAAACATTGAGTGAGTGTCTTCAGGCTCCTGTGCTCCTCGCTGATGGTAGTAATGAGAAGAGTGTTTATGCTGTGTGGTAGGGTTCTTCATAATGGATGATGCCTTTTGGGGGCTGTCTTTGAAGATGTCCTCAATGGTGGGATAGAGCTCAGGGTTGTCAGGGAAATGACTCTTCCTAGCTCAGGGTAAAATCTGGAAGAGTGACATGCCCTGCTGCTCTATCCATGAGAGTGGTGCCTTGCCCAGAACTCCAGCTAGCTAAATGGTTTGCAGGGGAGATCAGAGGATGGAGCCCGGGGCAGGGCTGGGTGCAATGGGAGCACGTCAGGTGGCTTGATTGACAGGTAGCCCAGAAATCACTGCTGGATATCGAGGAGTTAACTGCAGAGGAAAATATAAACAATAAACAAATTATATGTAACTTAAAGTAGAAGTTGTTATCTTCCAAACTTCCAAATACAGTATTCTAGAATGGCTTCTACATGTCAGAGGTTGCAAATAAAATCCTGTTATTTAAAAATGAGGGTAAATGGTAAACTGGAACTACAGACTGTCGTTGACTGTAGGGAAGATCCAGGGACCCACTCTAAAGGAAGTGGTACTGAGGCATAAATCGTAAACACAAGAGATTCTATAGATGCTGGAAATCCAGGGCAATAAATGCAAAATGTTGGAGGAACTCAGCAGGTCAGGCAGCATTTATGAAGGGGACTAACCAGTTAATATTTCAGGCCAGGACCCTTCATTAGGTCTGGAAAAAAAGGGAGTAGAAGCTAGATTTGCTCCACTGCAAAGTCCCTTCAATGTATGCCTACACTGAAGAAATTTAAATCTTCTCTTCAACGGGCGAGCTAGAAACCATAGAAACCATAGAAACTACAGTACAGAAACAGGCCTTTTGGCCCTTCTTGGCTGTGCCGAACCATTTTCTGCCTAGTCCCACTGACCTGCAGACGGACCATATCCCTCCATACACCTCCCATCCATGTATCTGTCCAATTTATTCTTAAATGTTAAAAAAGAACCCGCATTTATCATCTTGTCTGGCAGCTCATTCCATACTCCCACCACTCTCTGTGTGAAGAAGCCCCTCCTAATGTTCCCTTTAAACTTTTCCCCCCTCACCCTTAACCCATGTCCTCTGGTTTTTTTCTCCCCTTGCCTCAGTGGAAAAAGCCTGCTTGCATTCACTCTATCTATACCCATCATAATTTTATATACCTCTATCAAATCTCCCCTCATTCTTCTATGCTCCAGGGAATAAAATCCTAACCTATTCAACCTTTCTCTGTAACTGAGTTCCTCAAGTCCCGGCAACATCCTTGTAAACCTTCTCTGCACTCTTTCAACCTTATTTATATCCTTCCTGTAATTTGGTGACCAAAACTGAACACAATACTCCAGATTCAGCCTCACCAATGCCTTATACAACTTCATCATAACATTCTAGCTCTTATACTCAATACTTTGATTAATAAAGGCCAATGTACCAAAAGCTCTCTTTACGACCCTGTCTACCTGTGATGCCACTTTTAGGGAATTTTGTATCTGTATTCCCAGCTCCCTCTGTTCTACTGCACTCCTCAGTGCCTTACCATTAACCCTGTATGTTCTACCTTAGTTTGTCCTTCCAACGTGCAATACCTCACACTTGTCTGTATTAAACTTCATCTGCCATTTTTCAGCCCATTTTTCCAGCTGGTCCAAGTCCCTCTGCAGGCTCTGAAAAACCTTCCTCACTGTCTACTACACCTCCAATCTTTGTATCGTCAGCAAATTTGCTGATCCAATTTACCACATTATCATCTAGATCATTGATATAGATGACAAATAACAATGGACCCAGCACTGATCCCTGTGGCACACCACTAGTCACAGGCCTCCACTTGGAGAAGCAATTCTCTACTACCGCTCTTTGGCTTCTTCCATTGAGCCAATGTCTAATCCAATTTACCACCTCTCCATGTACACCTAGCGACTGAATTTTCCTAACTAACCTCCCATGCGGGACCTTGTCAAAGGCCTTACTGAAGTCCATGTAGACAATATCCACTACCTTCCCTTCATCCATTTTCCTGGTAACCTCCTCGAAAAACTCCAATAGATTGGTCAAACATGACCTAGCACACACAAAGCCATGTTGACTCTCCCTAATAAGTCCCTGTCTATCCAAATGCTTGTAGATTCTGTCTCTTAGTACTCCCTCCAATAACTTACCTACTACCGACATTAAATTTACTGGCCTATAATTTCCCGGATTACTTTTTGATCCTTTTTTAAACAATGGAACAACATGAGCCACTTTCCAATCCTCCGGCACCTCACCTGTAGACAGTGACATTTTAAATATTTCTGCCAGAGCCCCTGCAATTTCAACACTAGTCTCCTTCAAGGTCCGAGGGAATGCTCTGTCAGATCCCGGGGATTTATCCACTTTAATTTTCCTCAAAACAGCAAGCACCTCCTCCTTTTCAATCTGTACAGTTTCCATGATCTCACTATTTGTTTCCTTTAATTCCATAGACTTTATGCCAGTTTCCTTAGTAAATACAGATGCAAAAAACCTATTTAAGATCTCCTCCATTTCCTTCGGTTCCGCACATAGCCGACCACTCTGATCTTCAAGAGGACCAATATTATCCCTTACAATCCTTTTGCTCTTAATATACCAGTAAAAGCTCTTTGGATTATCCTTCACTTTGACTGCCAAGGCAACCTCATGTCTTCTTTTAGCCCTCCTGATTACTTTCTTAAGTATTTTCTTGCACTTCTTATACTCCTCAAGCACCTTATTTACTCCTCTCTCACTGCTCTGCATCTGTGATCTCTACTGCATTCCAACTCTTCGACCATGTGTACCAGCTAACTGGTATTCCTTCTTATACTGGCTCCCCCACTCCATTTCTTTCCAGTCCTGATGAAGGGTCTCAGCCCAAACAGTCGACTGCTTATTCCACTCCACACCTGATGAGTTCCTTCAGCATTTTGATTATTTTGCTGTGGTATCAGGATACCCAGAAGATTATAATAGGATTGGGCAGAATCAACATGAATTCCTGAAAGGAAAGTGAGACTTGACAAGTTTTTTTGGAGCTTTTGGAACTTGTATCCAGTAGGAAGAAGGTCTATTTGGGCTTGCAGATGGCCTTTGATAAAGTGACACAAAAGAGACTCATGGGACACACTAATTTCTTAATAGGCATAATAGAATTTCCTTCTTGAAAATAAGAGGCTGGTCTTTCAGGACAGGGATGGGGGAACATTTGAGGGGAGTGAATTTATGTAATTTTCAACCCAGTGCCCCATGGAGGTTCAGCCGCTGAGAACAATCAAGGCAAAGATCGAACAGCTTTTAAATACCAAGGTCAACGCAGAACCAGAATTCGGTTTATTATTGTTGACATATATTGTTTTGTGGCAGCAGTACAGAGCAATATGTTACATGTTGTTCCTTTCCGCGCTTTGTGGTGCATCGGGTGGCAGCCGTGCCATTTCTTTAACAGTTCTGTCTGCTTTTGTGATGCCGAGTCGCTAGCTCGACGCTCAACCCAGCACAGATGGAAAGCGTGCAAGGAACCAGCCGGATTTGAACCAGGGATCACTTGCCACGAAGTCCGGTGCAGATGCCACTACACCATGGGCCAGCTACAATACATTTTATAAATATATAAAGTAGTGCAAAAAGTAAGAGCAAAAATAGTGAGTAGTGCTTTTACTGGAGAGCAGAGCAGATACAAGAAGTGAAAGGGCCTACTCCTTCTATTTCTATTTAAGTAAGGTAAGAGATCGGCTATGACATTTGAACCACCTTCTGGATCACTTCAGCTGTGTCAGGCTGACACCTATGAGATAACTGAAGCCCAGTAATCCAGTGGAAGGTGCTGCTTCATGTGGAAAGCACTAAATTCATCCCTAGGATTTTAGCCGCAGAGGTTGTGGACAAGGGAGAACACTCCAATCATCTCTCCTGTTGGCTTCGCTCTCTGCCTTCCTTGCCAACCTGCAATGTGCCACTGCAATAGCATTGATTTCTCTTGTCATCTCTGCTGAAGCAGTTTCTCATTTCCTTGCAAACAAGTGGCCCGATTTTTGATCACCTGCCACCCTGCAAGTTTCTATCCATTCAATGTTCTATTCTTCCAGCATCAGTAACCAAGAGCAGAAACACAGATCTGTGGCTGATTATTCCTCCAGGTCTTACATCACTGCCAACTTTGAACTGTTATGTGTGGGAGATTACCGTGCAGCCCATTATATTGAAAATAAAGTGTCTTCCCAGGACCATATGCACCACAGACCATGATTGTTGATACATTATTGTATCTGGCATCTCCACTAGTCAGGAGTTAACTGCCTTCAATATTGTGCATTTTGTAGTGGCTCTGTGTTTGTTATTTGTCAGATAGAGGAGCACGATGAAACAAACTGCAGATACTGTACGGTTCCAGCATCCAGTTATGTGCAATAGTTAAAAATATAGCTGGGACACATATAGTAAAAGCTTGTGAATCTTCACACTCCGGAAGCTGTTGCTCCAGTGGGAGTACTTGGGCTGACATTAGGACAGGGTGAAAAGGAGTGCCCAGACCAACACTGAATGAGCCTTTTTGCTGACATTGGAACAACACTGAGGAAATGCTCAAACCAACAATAATGGAGTAACTGGCCAAAACTGGAACAGCCCCAACGGAGGGTCAAGATCATATCTGGGCCAACACTGGGACAGCCCCAACGGAGGGTCAAGATCATATCTGGGCCAAAACTGGGACAGCCCCAATGGAGGGTCAAGATCATATCTGGGCCAATACTGGGACAGCCCCAACGGAGGGTCAAGATCATATCTGGGTCAATACTGGGACAGCCCCAACGGAGGGTCAAGATCATATCTGGGCCAATACTGGGACAGCCCCAACGGAGGGTCAAGATCATATCTGGGCCAATACTGGGACAGCCCCAACGGAGGGTCAAGATCATATCTGGGAAAACACTGGGACAGCCCCAATGGAGGGTCAAGGTCATATCTGGGCCAACACTGGGACAGTTTTGAGGGAATATCTGAACCAGTCAGATTGGAACAATGCTGTGGGAGTAGCTGGAATGATATCGCTTTAACCTGCCAGATTTGATTAATTGGCACCCATTAAGGCTGGAATGCTGGACAGCAGAGCTTTTATAGCAAACTACTTTGTATATTTTCACAGAATCACAGAAAGGAGGTTATTCAGACAGTTCAGGCTATACCAATTCAGTATAAACACTATCCATCTGGTCACAGTGCACCGCCCCCTTCTCATAGCTAACTTCTTTGAGATACGCATCAACTTTCCTTCTGAATGCCACAGTTGGATCTGCCTCCATGACAACCCCTGGCATTGCATTCCAGACGACCACGTTAAAATTGCTTCTCCATCATTGTGTTTAGTTCATTTCTCAATCACCTTGGGGCACAGTAGCGTAGTGGTTAGCACGACGCTTTACAGCCCCAGTGATCATTAATTGGGGTCCTATTCCCACCGCTGACTGGAAGGAGTTTGTATGTTCTCCCCGTGACTGCATGTGTTTCCTCCAGATGCTCCAGTGTCCTCCCACATTCCAAAGACGTGTGGGATAAGGTTAGTTATTTGTGGACATGCTTTGTTGGTGCTACATGCAGGGTGACACTTGCAGGCTGCTCCCAGCACATCCTCGGACTTTGGTGGTCGTTGACGCAAACAACTCATTTCACTGAATGTTTCCATATGACAAAGAAAGCTCATCTTTACCTTCATTTTAAGTTCTCTAATTTTTCATATTTCCACTGATGTCTATCCACTTTCCTATATCTTTCACGATTTTAAATGCCTCCTTAAGATCTCTTTGCAACCTCTACTGTTCCAAGGAGAATAACCCAATTCCCCAGTCAACGTACATTACTAAAGTCCCTTATCCCTAGAACCCTTCTCCTCCACATTATTGCCAATACAATGTGTATATTTAAATCTTTCACTGTGCACATTTCAAGAGGTGGCCTTTTTGTAACTGTGGAGATATTTAGAATTTTATAGAATTTTGATACCGGTCTTGGTTTTACTATTTATATTGCAGTTTCACGTTTATGATAGTGCAGGTTGACCACCAATTTTCCCGAAACTCAAGGTTTGGCCCTTCTTTTAATTCGGATGAAATTAGGAGTATTCTGAATTTCATAGAAACATTGCAAGTGATGAAGATGGCAGCGATGATGATGAAACCAATGAAATGGAAAGATTTACTATTGATAAGTTAATTGAGTTGTTGGGTGATTTAATCAAAGGGTTAGAGGCACGTACCTTTGTGATGGAACAAGAGCTAATCAATTTTTACTTGATGCAAGAAAAATTGCACATGAAACAACTTCACCTGGATGAAATGTTTAAAAAGATAACCGAGAAGAAACACTCTTTGTAAGCACAGTAATTAATAAATTTAAATTTAAATTTTTGTTTAATTAATAATCATTTTTAAGCTTCTACAATTTATTTTTGCCATTATTATTGCGTGACCTCTTTTAACCCGGCAAAAACATTAATCTGGCAAGACTCAGGAACCAAGGGTGCCGGAAAATCAGTCGTCAACCTGTAGATTTATTAATATCGCTCAAAGGGTGTCATCAAGTTTGCCGATGACGCAACAGTGGTTGGCCTCATCGAGAATGATGACGAGACAGAGTACAGAGAGGAAGTGGAGCAGCAGGTGGATTGACGTGAGACCAACCTAAACCTGAATGGGGAGAAGACAGAGGAAATCATCGTGGACTTCGGGAAGGTGCAGACAAACCATCCCCTCTGCCAATACATGGCTCCTCCGTAGAGAGAGTTAAGTGCACCACATTCCAGGGAGTTCACAACACGATGACCTCACCTGGTCCCTTCATATCATCTCCTCAAACAAGAAGGCACAGAAACGTCTCCACTTCCTAAAAGGATTGAGGCAAGCAAGGCTCCTTGACCCCCCACCACCACCGCCCCCACAATTTTAGCTGCGTTTTACACAAGCACCATTGGGAGCATTCTGACAAGTTGCATCTCCATCTGGTATGGGTGCAGTCAAGCATTGGACCAGAAGTCCCTACAAAGCGCTGTGAGAACAGCTGAGAGGAGACATTTATCAGGAGCACTGCATACCCAGGGCCCTTAGTATAATTAAGGATCCCACCCATCCATCCAGCATCCTCTTTGACTTTCTACCATCAGGCAGGAGACTACGATGCATAAAAACAAGAACGGTCAGGATGAGAAACAGTTTCTTCCCCCAGGCCATTAGGCTTCTGAACTTCCTATCACATTGTATTCGAAATGTCACTGGTTAATCTGTTCCGTACCTTACGATATTTAATATTAACGCACTTTAGTTTGTTATTTATGTGTGATTCATCTGTAGATTTTATCCTTACCCTCATAAGTAGTTATCATGTGTATGCGTACTACTGTGCTTTACACCCTGGTTCAGAGAAGCATGTCTCGTTTCTATATACATTATATATGTTATATACGTGTATGTAGTTAAATGACAATAAACTTCTCTTAAGCAACAGACACAAAATGCTGGTGGAACGCAACAGGCCAGGCAGCATCTATAGGAGGAGGTACAGTCGACTTTTCAGGCCGAGACCCTTCCTGACGAATTTCCAGCATCTGCAGATTTCCTCGTGTTTGCATTTTTAAACTTCTCTTAACTTGACATTTGTTTTCTTCTGCATTGTCTTAAAACTGTTAACCTATAAACCTACTTAGCTTATTGTCTCTTAGCTCTAAACAGATAAATTCTGTCCTTGATCATTCTAGGACATCCTTTCTCTTTTGCACTGCATCATTTAATCAAAACCCCCATTGCCCCGCCTTCCCTCCCTTCCCTATAATTCATAAACATCTTTTCTACAGGAATGTTTGGAATCCATTCTAGCCCTTTCATCGTCGGGTCTTTCATTGTAATCTTACATAGTTTATTGTGTCTGCAAATCTCCGACCTTTTTGGTAGTGTAATTTCATCTCTGTAAGCCTTAGGCTTTCTTTACGTTCTGTCTGAAATCTTCCTTTTTTGTGTTCTGGTGCTATTTATTTCTTCCACTGCTTTTGGCACTATTTTCTGACTATTTTTCCTTGCCCAGTCCGTCGGACTCCTCCCACACTAATATCAAGCCTTTCTGCTCTGGAATCTATCCAGACTATACAGATCCCACCTCCCCTAGAACCTGTCCCAGTATCCCAAGGGATTAAATCCTTCCCATGCATTAATCTGTGTGAACTTCCCATTTCTGTTCTTTTAATCTACTTTCCACCTGCCTTTGTGGGTGGGTCCATTTATCATTGCTGGGCACAATCAGCCGGCAAGCAGGATGGAAGAAAATGAAGATTACTTCTCTGTGCATTTTTAATCTTGAAGGATTGAAATATGAGCAAATGTCGCTGCTCACAGGGACCAGTGTTTTCACTGGCAATCACAACAGCAAGTTACAGAGGCCTGTAGACTGCTGTACACCCTGAGCAGAAATGTGACGAGACTGATCTTCCCCACACAGATTTTTGTGCAGGTATATTGAATTGATGGACATGTAGAAATCCAGGTCACTCCACTCTTTGAAGAGAATATAGGACTTTCAATTGTTGAGAAAATTAACTCAAAGGAAATTGATTCCATCCTACTTTGGTGGAGATTTTTGAAGTTCCTAGTAAGTGATTTCTTTGTGCTTGCAATTCATGCTATTCTGGGTATGTTGCCCTCTCGGTCTATTTTGAGAATTCCTTTGAATGGTTTGGTGCTGTGGCTATTGTACACACATTCTCGCAAGCATGTTGCACTGTTACTGTAAGGAATTGGTAATTAATACCAAGCACACTGTGACTTTGTTCACTTATGTGTGTACTCTATGTATTCTATTTACATCCCTTCCAGACAGATTAACTATGATTAACAATCAGAATCAGGTTTAATATCTCTGGCATATGCCGAGAAATTTTGCTGTTTTGTGACAGCAGTACACTGTAATAAATAATAATAAAAAACCATAAATTATGATAAGTATATATAGAAACATAGAAAAACCTACAACACAATACAGACCCTTCGGCCCACAATGCTGTGCTGATCATGTACTTATTTTAGAAATTACCTATGGTTATCCATAGCCCTCTATTTTTCTAAGCTCCATGTACCTATCTAGGAGTCTCTTAAAAGACTCTATCGTATCCTCCTCCACCACCGTCGCCGGCAGCCCATTCCATGCACTCACCACTCTCTGTGTAAAAAAACTTACCCCTAACATCTCCTCTATACCTACTTCCCAGCACCTTAAAACTGTGTCTCATGTTAGTCATTTCAGTCCTGGGAAAAAGCCTCTGACTATCCACATGATCAATGCCTCTCATCATCTTATACACCTCTATCAGGTCACCTCTCATCCTCTGTTGCTCCAAGGAGAAAAGGCCAAGTTCACTCAACCTATATTATATTCTGCAATCATATTTGACCAACCAAAGTGAACCACCTCACACTTATCTGGGTTGAACTCCATCTGCCACTTCTCAGCCCAGTTTTGCATCCTATCAATGTCCCACTGTAAACTCTGACAGCCCTCCACACTATCCACAACACCCCCAACCTTTGTGTCATCAGCAAATTTACTAACCCATCCCTCCACCTCCTCATCCAGGTCATTTATAAAAATCACAAAGAACAGGGGTCCCAGAACAGCTCCCTGAGGCACACCACTGGTCACCAACCTTCATGCAGAACATGACCCATCTACAACCACTCTTTGCCTTCTGTTTGGTCACATCCTCACAAAATTCAATCAGACTCGTAAGGCATGACCTGCCTTTGAGAAAGCCATGCTGACTATTCCTAATCATATTATCCTTCTCCAAATGTTCATAAAACATGCCTCTCAGGATCTTCTCCATCAACTTAACAACTACTGAAGTAAGACTCACTGGTCTATAATTTCCTGGGCTATCTCTACTCCCTTTCTTGAATAAGGGAACAACATCTGCAACCCTCCAATCTTCCGGAACCTCTCCCATCCCCATTGATGCTGCAAAGATCATTGCCAGAGGCTCAGCAATCTCCTCCCTCGCCTCCCACAGTAGCCTGGGGTATATCTCATCTGGTCCCAGTGACTTATCCAACTTGTTGCTTTCCAAAAGCTCCAGCAAATCCTCTTTCTTAATGTCTATATGCTCAAGTTTTTCAGTCCGCTGTAAGTCAACCCTACAATCGCCAAGGTCCTTTTCTGTAGTGAATACTGAAGCAAAGTATTCATTAAGTACCTCTGCTACCTCCTTCAGTTCCATACACACTTTTCCACTGTCACACTTGATTGGTCCTATTCTCTCATGCCTCATCCTCTCTGCTCTTCACATACTTGTAGACTACCTTGGGGTTTTCCTTAATTCTGCTTGCCAAAGCCTTCTCATGACCCCTTCTGGCTCTTCTAAGTTCATTCTTAAGCTCTTTCCCGCTAGCCTTATAATTTTCTAGATCTCTATCATTACCTAATTTTTTGAACCTTTCGTAAGCTTTTCTTCTTGACTAGATTTTCAACTGCCTTTGTACACCACAGTTCCTGTACCCTACCATCCTTTCCCTGTCTCACTGCAGAACGCCACACAAGTATCCCCTGAACATTTGTCGCATTTCTGCCATATATTTCCCTGAGATCATCTGTTCCCATTTATGCTTCCAAGTTCCTGCCTGATAGCTTTATATTTCCCCTTACTCCAATTAAATGCTTTCCTAACTTGTCTGTTCCTATCCCTCTCTAATGCTATGGTAAAGGAGATAGAATTGTGATCACTATCTCCAAAATGCTCTCCCACTGAGAGACCTGATACCTGACCAGGTTCATTTCCCAATACCAGATCAAGTACAGCCTCTCCTCCTGTAGGCTTATCTACATACTGTACCAGGAAACCTTCCTGAACACACTTAACAATCTCCACCGCATCTAAACCCCTTGCTCTAGGGAGATGCCAATTAATATTGGGGAAATTAAAATCTCCCATCATGACAACCTTGTTATTACTGCAGCTTTCCAGAACCTGTCTCCCTATCCGCTCCTCGATGTCCCTGTTACTATTGGGTGGTCCATAAAAACACCCAGTACAGTTATTGACCCTTTCCTGTTTCTAATTTCCACCCACAGAGACTCTGTAGACAATCCCTCCATGACTTCCTCCTTTTCTGCAGCCCTGACACTATCTCTGATCAGCAGTGCCACACCCCACCTCTTTTGCTTCCCTCCCTGTTCTTTCCGAAACATCGAAAGCCTGGCACTCAAAGTAGCCATTCCTGCCCCTGAGCCATCCATGTCTCTGTAATGGCCACAACATCATAGCTCCAAGTACTGATCCACGCTCTAAGCTCATCTGCTTTGTTCATGATGCTTCTTGCATTAAAATAGACACATCTCAAACCATCAGTCTGAGCACATCCCTTCTCTATCACCTGCCTATCCTCCTCCTCGCACTGTCTCCAGCCTTTCTCTATTTGTGAGCCAACAGCCTCTTCCTCCATCTCTTCAGTTCAGTTCCCAACCCCCAGCAATTCTAGTTTAAACTCTCCTCAATAGCCTTAGCAAACCTCCCTGCCAGGATATTGGTCCCCCTCGGATTCAAGTGCAACCCATCCTTTTCGTACAGGTCATGCCTGCCTAAAAGAGGTCCCAATGATCCAGAAATCTGAATCCCTGCTCCAATCCCTCAGCCACACATTTATCTTCCACCTCACTCTATTCCTATACTCCCTGTCACGTGGCACAGACAGTAATCCCAAGATTATTACCTTTGAGGTCTTGCTTCTCAGCTTCTTTCTTAACTCCCTGTAGTTTGCTTTCAGGACCTCCTCCCTTTTCCTACCTATGTCATTGGTACCAATATGTTCTATGGCCTCTGGCTGTTCACCATCCCACTTCAGGATATTGTGGACGTGATCAGAAACATCCTGGACCCTGGCACCTGGGAGGCAAACTACCATCTGTGTTTCTTTTCTGCATCCACAGAATTGCCTGTCTGACCCCCTAACTATAGAGTCCCCTATCACTGCTGCCATCCTCTTCCTTTCCCTACCCTTCTGAGCCGCAGGGCCAGACTCTGTTGCTTCCCCCATGTAGGCTGTCCCCCCAACAGTACTCAAACAGGAGTACTTATTGTTAAGGGGGACAGCCACAGGGGTACTCTCTAGTATCTGACTCCTGCCCTTCCACCTCCTGACTGTTACCTACTTATCCATCTCCCGAGGCCCCAGTATGACTACCTGCCTATAGCTCCTCTCTGTCACCTCCTCACTCTCCCTGACCAGACGAAGGTCATCAAGTTACATCTCCATTTCCCTAACCCGGTCCCTAAGGAGCTGCAGCTCGACGCACCTGGCGCAGATGTGGCCGTCCGGGAGGCTGGGAGTTTCCCGGACATCCCACATCTGACACCCAGTACGGACCACTGGTCTCACTTCCTATTCCTATTCTTCACAAGTAACTTAACTCGCCTCGACCTGTTATTGCAGAAGCCCCGTTGAGCTAAGTCTCCCTCTGACTCCCTCTACTCTATCACCCACTCTATAAAACTGTCTTCTTTTTAAATTCCTCCCACCGGTCTAACTCGCTGACGTCCATGCATCTGTACAGTTATGCCTCGATCAATATATATTATAATTTGAAGTATATAAATTAAATTAAATAAGTATTGCAAAAGGAGAAGAAAGCAAAAAAAATACTGAAGCAGTTTTCATGGGTTCATTGTCCATTCAGAATTCTAATGACGGAGGGGAAGGAGTTGTTCTTAAAACAGTGAATGTGTTTCTTCAGGCTCTTAAACTTCCTCCTTGATGGTAGCAATGAGAAGAGGATATGTCCTGGGTGATGGGGGTCCTTAATGATGGATGCCACCTTTCTGAGGCACTGTTTTTTGAAGGTGTCCTAGATGCTGTGGAGGCCAGTGCCCATGATGGACCAGACTGAGTTTACAATTTTCTGCAGCTTTTTCCGATCCTGTGCAGTGGTCCCTCCATTCCAGATGGTGATGCAACCAGTTAGAACGCTCTCCACAGTACATCTGTAGAAATTTGCATGTGTCTTTGGTGACCTTCTAGGCCCATGACCACTACCATCTAGAAGGATGAGAACAGCAGATAGCCAGGAGCACCACCACTTGGAATCCGCCCTCCAAGTCACTCACCATCCTGACTTGGAAACATACCGCCGTTCCTTCATTGTCGCTGGGTCAAAATCTTGGAATTCCCTCCCTAACAACACTGTGGGTGTACCTACACCTCAGGGACTGCAGCGGTTCAAGAAGGCAGCTCATCACCACCTTCTCAAGGGCAACTAGGGATGGGCAATAAATGCCGGCTCAGCTGGCGTCGCCCACATCCCGTAAATAAATAAAAACATACTAATTCTCCTTAAACTCCTAATGAAGTATATATGCTATTGTGCCTTCTTTGTAGTTGCACCAATTTGCTGGGCCCAGGGTAGGTCCTCAGAGATAGTGACACCCAGAAAGTTGAAGTGCACACCCTTTCCACATCTGATCCCTCGATGACGACTGGTGTGTGTTTCCGTGACTTCCTCTTCCTGAAGTCCACAGTCATTTCTTTGGTCTTGCTGACGTTGAGGGCGACACCTCTCAACCAGCTGACCTATCTCGCTCCTGTAGACCTCTGCATCACCATCTGAAATTCTGCCAACAATAGTTGTGTCATGGCAAATTTATAGATTCTGCTTAAGCTGTGCCTAATCATGCAGTTGTGGGTGTAGAGAGAGTAGAGCAGTGGGCTAAACACACTAGGCACACCAGGAAGAGATGTTATTTCCGATCTGCACTGTGGACTCCCGGTGAGGAAGTCAAGGATCCAGTTACAGAGGGAGGTACAGGGGCTCACGTTTTGTACCTTTTAAATTAGAACTGGGGGTCTAGTTGTGTTAAATGCTGAGCTATAGTCGATAAATGGCAGCCTGATTTAAGTATTACTACTGTCCAGGTGACCAAGGCCGAGTGGAGAGCCAGCGAGATTGCATCCATTGTAGACCTATTGTGCCGATAGGCAAATTGCAATGGGTCCTTCTTTAGTCAGGAGCTGATTCTAGCACTTTGTTAAAGCACTTCATCACAGCAGATGTGAGTGCCACTGGGATATAGTCGTCATACAGCTCACCCTGCTATTCTTGAGCACTGGTATGCTTGAGGCCGTTTTGAAGCAGGTGGGAACTTCCGACTGCAGAATTTAAAGATGTCCTTGAACTCTCCTGCTAGTTAGTTGGCACAGGTCTTCAGAGTCTTGTCCGGTACACCATTAGGGCTTGACGCCTTGCAAGGGCTCACCCGCTTGACAGATGTTCTGACATTGGCCTCTGAGACGGAAATCACAGGATTGCCAGATGCTGCAGGGATTCACACAGGTGTAGTTCTATTCTCCTTTTCAAAGCGTGCATAAAACGCATTCAGCTCATTCTGTTTTGATGTTGGTCTCTAAGACAGAGATAACAGGGTGACCAGACACTGCCTTTCACTGCATGCACAAGAGGTGTTGGGCTCCTCTGGGAGTGAAACATCACAGCCATTCATGATGCTGGGTTTCGTTTTGTAAGAAGTAATGGCCTGCAAACCCTGTCAGAGCTGATGTGCATCCGATTCCATCTCTAATCTCAATTGGAATTGTTTTCTCACCCTTAAAATAGCCTTCCATAGGTCATACCTGGACTTCTTGTACAGTTCTGGATCACTGGTCTTGAATTCAGCAGATCTAGCCCTCAGCAGACAATGAACCTCTTTGTTCATCCATGGCTTTTGGTCTGGGCATGTCCGGTGGGTTCTCAGAAGCACACACTCATCCTCACAGATCTTGATGAAGTCAGTGACAACTGTGGCATATTCATTCATTTAGACTTGAATATGAATCTCTGAATATTGTCTAGTCCACTGATTCAAGCAGTCCTGTAAGTGCTCCTCCACCTAACTTACCAAACCTCCTTGGTGCTCACCACTGGTGCCGCAGTGTTTAGACTCTGCCCATACGCTGGGAGGAGAGGTACAGCCAGGTGATCGGACTTTCCAAAGTGCGTGTGTGAGATGACAAGGTAAGCGTTCTTGATGGTGGTATAACAGTGATCAAGTGTGTTGGCTCCTCTTGGTGATATGTTGGTCGTAACTGTTCAGAGACTTCTTCAAGCTGGTCTGATTGGAATCTTCTGCAATGACAGGGAAGGCATCAGGGTTTGCTGTTCTGTGCCTGCTAATCACAGTGCTCAGTTCCTCCAGTGCCTGCCGATGTTGACCGGAGGTGGAATGTGCACAGCTACTGGATGATGGCGGAAAAATCCCTCAAGAGATAGAATGCATGGTATTTGACCACCAGATGTTCTAGGTCGGGTGAACAGGACCGAGAAAGATCCACCAGGTTTGTGCACCACAATGAGTTAATCATAAAGCAAACTCCACCTCCTCTGCCTTTAAAAGACTGAGCTGTCCTGTTTTTGCAGAGAATGGTAAAGCTGTCTGGCTTCGGTGCCGTGTCTGAAATTGCCGGTGTGAGCCTTGTTTCTGTAAAGCAGATGAAATAGCAATCCCAATGTCTCTCTGGTACAGCAATCTTGCTCAAAAGTGTTCAATTTTATTTTCCAGAGACTGTACATTCGCCAGCAGGATAGTCCATATGACCATAAAATACAGGAGCAGAAATGGGCGACCCATCAAGTCTGCTCTGCCATTCCATCATGTCTGGTTTATTAACCCTCTCAACCCCATTCTCCTGCCTTCTCCCCGTATATGGGAGTGGAAGTCTAAGGCCTCTGCATTTCAATCATACCTGTAGACTGGCATGGCATCCCCACTTCTGTTCTCTAAGTCTTCCATCCAAGCTTCGTCAAGTTTGGGTATCAATAGATTTTTTAAACATCTTAAATTGATGTTGCTTACTGACGTACCCATGCCCATGACTCTGGATTTCAGCTCTAGTAGTCATGAACGGGAATATTTGATGATCCCCATCGGAGCTGCATGCAAAGAGTTGCCTCTTAATGGCATCATCTTACCAGCCGCCACCATGTTGCAAATGGCTGCATTTATGTCCCAGGACCCTCACCACGAGATTCAGTAAAAGTTCTTATCCTTCATCCGTCAAGCTTCCGATCCAATATGGATAACCTCACTCAAATACAGAACTGATTCTGTAACCTATGGACTCACTTTCAAGGACTCCAAACTCCTGTTCTCAGCAATATTTATTTTACTTGTTTGTTTTGTATTTGCTCTGTTGGTCCTACTTTTGGGTTGTTTTTCATTGATTTGATTGTATTTTTTGTTCTACTGTGAATGCCTGAAAGGAAGCAATCTCAGGGTTGGATATGGTGATGTATATATATACTTTGATAATAAATTTACTTTGAACTTTGAATTCTCATGGTCTCCACGCTATTACAAACTTTCCCAATATTCTCTCCATTCCTCCCCTTCTTCTCAGGTTCTGGTGGTCTTTCCACAGATGCTGCCTGACCTGCTGTGTGTTTCCAGCATTTTCAGATTTTGTTTGAGTCCAGGGAAGTTGGTTCAGAGGTAAAGGGTTGACTGAGGACAAACAACATTGGTCCTCTTTCACCCTTGGCTAGATGTTCTGCCAGCTATCGGGTTGGGATGCTTCCAAAGCGTCCCTGTGAACACTGAAGACCCACTCAGATGTGCGCTGACCCTATTTTCCTAAAGATCATCGACCTAAGCACTGCCTCCAAGCCATCTGACATGCTGAGTACTTGCAGTATCGTTTGTTTCTATTTCACAATCAAACATCTTCAAAACTTGTCTTCTTAATGAGCAACCTGGACTCCACAATTGGCCAGAAAATTAACGGATCAGGTTTACAAATTTTGTGGCTACCAGATCAAGTCAGGGGTTGAGGAAGTCTTTCTATCAACCTCACCAACCTCACAAGTTGAGGGCATGATGGAATACTCTACTGGAAGAACACAGCAACACTCTAAAAGCTCAACAACATAACATATGGTGAGTATTTGATAGCTCTGGGCCTGTACATGCTAGAGTTTAGATGAATGAGGAGGATCTTACCAAAACCTAATGAACATTGAAAGGCATAGATAGAGTGGACGTGGAGAGGATTTGTTCAATAGTGGGAGAATCCAGGATCAGAGAACACAGCCTCAGAGTAGAAGGACGTCTCTTTAGAACAGAGATGAGGAAGAATTTTTTTTTTAGTCAGAGTGTGGTGAATCTGTGGAATTCATTGTCACAGATGGCCTTGAAGGCCAGGTCATTGAGAATATTTCAAGAGGCGGTTGATACTTTCTTGATTAGTAAGGACATCAAAGGTTACGGGAAGAAGGCAGGAAAACAGAGTTCAGGGTGAAAATAATCAGCCATGACATTTGAAGTGCCAAATGACCCAATTGCACTCCTAGGTCTTAACATCTAAGACAAGCAACCCACACTTGACCTGCACCCCAGTCATTGTCCTAAACATACATTCCTTCCACCACTGGCATTCTGTAGCTGCACTCTGTTCCACTTACAAAATGTATGGCACTCAGCTGCCAGGGCTTCTTTAACAGCTCTTCCCAAATCCATAATCCCTACCACCAAGAAAAATCAAGGCTTCAGGCAGATGAAAACACCTGCAGTTTTGGGCCAATTTGCTCAGGATCCTGACATAGAATTACTGTATATCTCCATTCTTTATCATTGCCAAGTCTAAATCCTGGGCCACCTTATGGAAGTACTTTCACCAGAAGAGCTGTAACAGTTCAAGGAGCAGATTCACAACTACCTTCTCAAGGAAATTGAGAGCCAGTACCTTCTCAGTCCTGATGAAGGTTCTCAGCCCAAAACATCGACTCCTTACTCCTTTCCATAGATGCTACCTGACCTGCTGCGTTCTTCCTGCATTTTGCGTGCATTGCTTTGGATTTCCAACAGCTGCAGATTTTCTTGTGTTTGTACTTTCTCAACGGCAGTTATGGATGGGCAACCAATGCAGGACTTGCCACACCAGTATCAGGTTTATTATTACTGACGTATGTCAGGAAAATTGTTGCTTTATGCCAATGTTGGCACCCAAATATGTGGTGACAATTGCACATTTCACTGTATGCTTTGATGTGCATGTGATAAATAAATCTGAACTGGAACCTGAAATACAGTGTAAGACATAAAAATCACTATTGGTTACGAAAATATATGATAAGTAAATAGTGGCGAGGACAAAAGATGAGGTAGTATTTATGGGCTCAGGAGCTGTTCAGAAATCTGATGGTGGATGGGATGGGAACACTAAAACGTTGAGTGTGGGTCTTCAAGCTTGTAACAATGGGAGTGTCAGCAGAGGCCGGCACTGCTCTCTGCCTGGAAAGGACATGGTCCTTGTTCTGAAACAGATTCAAGGGGGAAAAGCAGTTTAGAAAGGTTTGTCCATGCTTCTCCACATCTCTTGCAAGCAGTCAGGCAAGATGGTCAACATGGGTGCCCTTTATCATCATCCTCATGTGAACTGTATACGTGTGCTTTTACCATCTATGGCACGACTGCCCCTTGTTTCTCTCGTGAACATGACAAAAGGCATGCCTCTATTCTATCCTGTTCAGTCTTGGCAGCTCCAGTATCTAAACGGGTGCTAGGTGGTAGTTTCTGGAATTGACACTTCTTGATAAGTGTCTTTGCCCCACTTTCTGGGAGAGCCAATAGCTTCTATCTGCCATCTCGTCCAGGAACACAAAACTGGTGGTTTCTGCCAGCTCGGTGTCAATCATGCAGACTGTGTAGACATGTCTGTACCAGACGAGCTAGTGCATAGTGCAAGGTCACTGCCATTGTTTACATGCCAATTAATTTCTCAGCTGAGTCCTGATCTCAGCTCAAAACATCAACTCTCTATTCCTCTCCATAGATGCTGAGTCCTTCCAGCACTTTGTGCGTGTTTCAAAAGAGTTCTGGCATCTGCAGAATCTCCTGTGTTGATGAGTTTCTTAGCTGACGCACCTCTTGAATCACCAACAGAGCCACAAAATGTACACATGTAAATATCTGTGAACAGACGCTTATTTACAACTTGATCGTCTGTGCATCTGGGAGCCTTTCGCTGAGCTGCGGATGAAAGTTGCTAATGAAATATCACTGACGGGGAAAATCGAGCTGCATAAAATGGGTCAAAATGCAAAGTGCTGTAATGACTGAGACCAGCTGATGATTGTCACTTGCCAGAGGCTTTTATGCATATTAATGGACAAATGATCACCATCTGACATTCGCATCAACAGAAGTGCAGACTAATTCCAGGCCTGGGAGTGACAAGTTTGCCCGTAGCACCCTGGAGAAAGGCAACTGTTGGAGCATGGAGATAAGTACCTGGGTATACCCTCCCATCTGATCTCCTACCTAGCCTGGGCAAAGCGTGAATCCCTGCTCTATTCAAGTCACAACCTGAGGCTCTTTCCGAGTAGCAGGGGTGGGAGATAATTAAACAGTGCCATTTTTTCATTAGAATACTATTGCTGCTTCACTAGGTGGCCTGGACCATGTGCTTGAGCTATTTGGCCTTCTGTTGCTTCACTTTCAGAACTTTTTATCATCCTTGCTGATTGCCCTTACACCCTCATTAAGTCCTCTTTAGAGCTTGTTAGATCTTTATTACTTAGGCGGTGCTCGTTAGTAGTGACGAAGCTGACATTTTCTGGCTCTGGCTGTACTACGTGCAAAGCTCCCACACTGGCAAAGTAGCTGCAATTATATCTGTAGCTGTGTTCCATTTTGTTGAAATTAGAGCTAATATGCACCAGTGTTGACTCTTCAATGTTTTGTACTTGCAGACATCTCAATCAGATAGGGAGTCTGTGCTTTCATCCTACATTAGAAAACATAATTCAATCATTGATCAGTGCCACTGCTATCAAATGCTACAGTACAAACTGTGTTGTTCCATTTATAATTTCCACAAGCAATTGCATAATGCTTGCAAAGCTGATGTCAAGTCTGTTGATGTTAAGGGAGTAGAAATATACGGCTGCAATGAGCTATTGGACGTTTTTGTGTGGGGTAGGTTTTGACATAATGAAACACAATTAATTACCCCTTTCAGAGAACATGCAGTGGTGATGTTTATCATGAGTGCCAGCCCAACTCCAGCTGTTAATGGGCAAGGATGCAAAGTCAAAGTTACACGAGATTTCAGTGTATAAATGGGTAGCTTTTTGCAATCCTTCCATTATCTTTGTCAGGCAGTTCCACACAATGCAAGATGACTTGCTTCCACTCTAGTTCTGAGGTTTAACAGAGTTGCAGACCAATAGCAAGGAGGCCCAAGATGATTGGCAACTGGGAACTCAAACTGCACACATACACTGTAGGCATACTGTAGATGAACTCTGACTGAATACTCACACAAACACAAATATGAACATATGGACAGAGACTGCTTGTAGCCATACTCCTCCTCATTTGCCCCTCATACCAACCCCATTGATCCTTTCCCTTTGGATATTCTCTGTTTCAGCAGTCCCCTTTTTCTCTCAATTCCACTGTGCTCTCTTCTCCCTTGTCCCCTGTCTATCCCTCTCTTCAGCTGTGTGTTCCCTCTGAGAGTAAGGCCATAAAACTGACTGCAGATGGCCTTTTGGGGAGTGTCAGGTAATTGACAATCACCCACCCCACTGCCAGCTTCAACCTCCTGTTCCTGAACTTCCCCTAGGATACCGGAGAGTCATAGGTGTTCTTGGGGCAGGTTGCTGGGTCCTAACCAATGGAGATGGATTAATCATGTGTGAATGGGAGAATCTCTCATGGCCCCTGGTGAGGGGTAGCAGGCTTTTGATCCTAAAGAGGTAAGGACGGAGGCATCATCAGTGCTCTTCCCTATGCTAGTACACACATGACACACTGGCATAAAAAACCTACCTCCCCCAGTCAGTACCACTGTAGTAATATGTATTGCCACTGTCAGCTAACAATACAAACAGAAATTAATTCAGGACCTATCCAGACTTGTTTCATTTAGTTTTAAGATTTGGTTAAGGACATCATTTAGCTGTCAGTAAATGTAGAGGAGGCTTGAGCCAAACACAGACGAGCAGAGATGATAGCTTTAATAATAAACCGCAAAATAACAAGCTATGAGGTGCCACGAAACAAAAGGGAACAGATACTGAACACAACTGGGCAACAAGGTACCCGAGGGCTAGGAGCAACTGGTTGATGCTGGCTGGTGATAGGTGAACAAGGACTGTGGCTGAGAGCTGGGTTGAAATAGGCCGCAGGTGATGAGTTGGAAGCACGTGGTAGGTGACTCCTGTCAGCTGGCTAGAGACTGGGAGGTGCATGCCCATACAGGCCTGACAAGACACCATTTTCTACAGCTGGCACTTTGACGCCCAAGGATGATCCAGATGGGTAGAGTGGAACTCCTCAATGAACCATGGATACAAAGTGAAACTAGACAACACCCAAGACCTTTCCTCTGGGCAATCCCCTTACCAATTGACCGGGTACTGCACACCCTGTCCATCAATCGGCAAACCATGTATAGTGGACCACCTTCCACCAGCTGAGGTTCCAGAGGTGCAGGCTGCCGGAGCCCAGAGGGTATTGGTTGGAGGAACTGGACTGGGCAGGCACCACAACGTACATCTACAATCACAGTGGGCCAGCAGACTATAGTGGATGAGCAGACAGCCCATTGTTTGTTGTGCAGCTGAATGGCTGCAGAAGGGTGAGCAGTGGGCCCACTGCAGCGCCTCACAGCACACGACCACTGGCACATACCCGTGGTTGTCAGGTCTGTCAGCCCGCACTGTAGGGCCTGCCGGATCGGGTTCTCAAGATCCCAGACGATTGGGGTGAGGATCTGCGAGGTTGGAACAATGGGCTGAGGGTCAATCTCCATTTCAGCTGGGTCAAACTGCCATAACAGGGCGTCCGCCTTAGTGTTCTTGCAGCCAGGTCAGTAGGAGATGGCGAAGTTGAATTGCTCAAAGAAGAGGGCCCAGCAAGCCTGACGTGGTTTGAGTTGGTGGGTCTATTGTATGGATATGAGGTTCTGGTGGTTAGTCTAGATTAGGAAAGGCTTAGTGTTTCCCATCGGACAATGTCTCCCTTCCTTCAAGGTCCATTTAATGGTGAGCAGCTCCCTGTCTCCTAATCCATAATGGCGCCGTGTAGAGTTGAAATTGCGTGAGAAGGCGGCTCAAGGGTGTCTCTTCCTGTCTGGTCCTTGCTGGGAGAGGGTGGCCCAGGTGCCCACATTAGATGAGTCCAGCTCTACCACAAAAGGTCCGGAGGGGTTTGGATGGGAAAGAATGGGAGCGGTGGTCAAGGGTTTCTTGAACTCCTTGGAAGTGTGGTCCATGGCAGCAGGCCAGGTTATCTGTGAGGGAGGTGAGAGGTGTGGTGATTTGGTTGTAGTTTCTGATGACATGGCGGTAACCATTGGAGGAGCCCAAGAAGCACTATAGCCGTTTGAGGGTGCAACTTTGGGGCCATTCAACGACAGCACGATCTTTCTCTGGGTCCATAGTTATGCATTGAGGTGAAACCCAGAAAGGAGATGACGGGAGTGTGGAACTGGCACTTTTCTAACTTGCAGCACAGTTGTTTATGAGGAAATGCTGACAGATTGAGCGAACCTGACAAGCTTGGTCTTGGGGATTCTTGAAGAAGATGAGGATGTCGTTGAACACATAATTGTGTAGCATATCTCAGAGGATCTTGTTAATGAAGGCTTGGAACATGGCTGAACCAAAATGTATCACCCTGTATTCATAGTGGCCAGTGGGTATCATGAACACTGTCTTCAACTCATCACCTGGTAGATATGGATGAGATTGTAAGCACTCTATAGATCTTGTTTGGTGAAGATTTAGGGTGCTCAGAGTGTTTAGAATGTGCTAACTGTCAAGGGGAGAGGGTAGCGGTTCCTAATGGTGATTTTGCTGAGTCCACGGTAGTCAATGCAGGGGTAAAGACCACTTTCTTACAAAGAAAAATCCTGCATGGTTCAACCACGATGGTTGAATGAAACCATGCGGTAGCTCTTTGTTGGGGTAGTCATTCATGGTTTGGGTCTCAGGAGGGGAGTTAGAGAGCAGATGACCTCGGGGAGGAGATCAATCATGCAGTCAACCACACCTTGAGGGGTGGAGCAGGGCAGAGGGAGTGCATCAGATTATGGTGCTGAAATGAGGGTAGGGGGAGCTCAGAAGATCGAAGGCCCCCAATCCCTACCTGGTTGTGCTGGTTCCCAAGTGCAATGGGCATCTGATACACTGCTGATTGTGAAAACCATTGAAAGGCATTTGTTAGTCTTGCAAGACCATGGATCTTTGCCTGGAAAGTCCTCACTCTCCAGGGCACAGGCCTGGGCAAGGTTGTATGGAAGACAAGCAGTTGCCTATGCTGCAAGTCTCCAATGTTGTCCAAGAGAAGGCCATTAGGACCCATACAGCTTGGCACCAGTGTCGTCGCAGAGCAATGTGTGATTAAGTGCCTTGCTCAAGGACACAACACATTCCCTCGGCTGGGGCTCGAACTCACAACCTTCAGGTCTCTAGTCCAATGCCTTAACCACTTGGCCACGTGCCCACACCATTATGAGAATCATATACAAGTCTCCAAATAGTAGCCAAGATATGGGGCTGAGATTGCAAAGGAAGCTGGAAAGAACATGTAATAAGGGTAATATCTCAATTGTAATGGAGACTTCAGTATGCAAAGGGATTGGGAAAATCAGGTTGGGGCTGGATCGCAAGAGAGAGAATTTATTGAATGTCTATGAGATTGCTTTTTGGAGCAGCTTGTGCTTGAGCCTGCTCGGGAAAAGGTTATGTTAGTTTGGATGTTGTGTAATAACCCACATCTTATTCGGGAGTTTAATGTAAAGGAACCCTTGGGAGACAGTGATCATAATATGATTGAATTCATACTGCAATTTGAGAGGGAGAAGCTTACATCACTGTATCAGCACTGCAATGGAATAAAGGGAATTACTGAGGCATGAGAGAGGAGCTTTCCCAGGTGGATTGGAGGAAGATACTGACAGCGCAGATATGGCAAAGTTTCTGAGAATAGTTCACAAGGCGCAGGATAGATACCTGTATGTGTCACAGAGGAAGAAGTTCTCAAATGGCAGGGGTAGGCAACCGTGGCTGACAAGGGAAGTTAAGAACTGCATAAAAACCAATGAAAGGGCAGAAAAGGTAGCAAAAGTTGGATGATTGGGAAGTTTTTAAAATCCAGCAAAGAGCAACTAAAAACACGATGAGAAGGGAAAAGATGAAATATGAGAGCAAAGTAGCTAATAATATAAAGTAAGGTATTAAAAGTTTTAGCAGTTATATAAAGAGTAAATGGCAGGTGATAGCTGATATTAAACCACTGGAAAATGATGCTGGCGAGGTAGTAACGGGGGGCAAAGAAATGGCAGATGAATTTAATGGGTACTTTTCATCGGTCTTCACCGTGGAAGACACTAACCGTGTGCCAGTGGTCAGTGAGTGTCAGAGAGCAGGAGTGAGTGCTATTGCGATTACAAAGGCAAAAGTGCAGGCAAACTCAAAGGTCTTAAGGTGATAAGTTACTTGGACCAGATAGACTACATCCCAGAGTCCTGAGGACAGTTGCCAAAGAGATTAGGGATGCATTGGCCATGACCTTTCACAAATCACTTGATCCTAGCATGGTCCCAGAGGACTGGAAGATTGCAAATGTCACTCCACTCTTTAAGAAGGGAGGAAGGCAAAAGAAAGGTGTTAGTCTAACCTCGGTGGTTGTGAAATGTTGGAGTATATTATTGAGGATGAGGTTTCAGGTACTTGGAGACTAATGATAAAATAAGTCAAAGTCAGCATGGTTTCTATAAGGGAAATTTTGCCTGGCAAATCTGTTAGACTTCTTCGATGAAGTAACAAGCAGGGTGGACGAAGGAGAGGCAGTGGATGTCATTTACTTGGATTTTCAGAAGGCATTGATAAGGTGCCACACATGTGTCACAGAGAGGGTTGGTAACGGACCCAAATGCAAGGCACAGACACTGAAGTACAAGGAACAGAACTTGACTAGAGTAGGGGCGTGACAGGATTCAGACCAGGAGCAGGGACGAGAACGCAGACTTGGGCTAGGGAAAGCTGGAAACCATGGACTAGGAGACAAGGCTTTGACTCCGAGCCCGAGACTGGACAAGGACCCAGAACTTGGGTCTTGCCTCGGGCTCAGACCCCAAAACCAGGCAAGGACATGTCATGGCTTCAGGACAGGACATGGCTGGTGTCTGGAGGCCTGAGCTTGGAGACAGGCTGGGGTCTTTGCTCTTGAGGCTTAAGACTGGTCTTGAGCTTGGCTGCAGGCTTGGGATCCTCTAGGCTTGGGTTCTTGGAGCTTGGCTTGGGATCCTCGAGGCTTGGGTTCTTGGAGCTTGGCTTGGGATCCTCAAGGCTTGGGTTCTTGGAACATCTCCTGGGCAGGACGCGGATCTCCTGGGCAGGACCCAACCGCAGGGTAACAGCAAATGGCCTGCTTACCCGACAGAGGCAAGAGACAGGAAGGGACAGAACCAACCGCAGGGTAACGGCAATCGGCCTGGCTTACCTGACGGAGGCAAGGGACAGGAAGGGACAGAACCAAATGCAGGGTAACAGCAATTACAGTCTGGCTTACCCAACAGAGGCAAGGACAGGAAAGGGACTCAATCCGGGGTGGCTCTGAGTCTCGGGGCAGCTAGCAACCTTGGCTGGCTACAGAAACAGCCAAATCCATACCATGATGACTGCTCCAACAAGTGGCAACAAGGCTCCATGAAGCAGTGGTCCTCCAACCAGGCCTAGAGATCAGAAATGGTTTCACTAGCCTTCTATCAGCAGGTTGCTCCAAGGGGGACTGACAAGACAAACCAGCAACCCACACTCAACCCCAAGGCTACTTATATTCCAAGCCCAAAGATGGGAATCAGGTGCCTAAGATTAACTCAACCAAATGAGGGACAGCTGGAAGACCCAGAGTCCTGCGTCCACGGACCAGACTGTGAATCGGAATGCAGACTTCACGGACTGGACCATGACAACATGAGGCTAATTAACAAGACAAAACTCTATGGCGTTACAGGAAAGATACTGGCATGGATAGATGAATAGCTGACAGGCAAGAGACAGCAAGTGAGAATAAAGGGGGCTTTTTCTGGTTGGCTGCCCATAACTAGTGGTGTTCCTCAGGGATCAGTATTGGAACCGCTACTTTTCACATTGTTTGTCAATAATTTGGATAATGGAATTGATGGCTTTGTGGTGAAGTTTGCGGATGATACGAAGATAGGTGGAGGGGTAGGTAGTGCTGAGGAAGTAATGAGATTGCAGCAGGACTTGGACAAATCGGAAGAATGGGCAAAAATGTGGCAGATGGAATACAGTGTTGGGAAATGTACAATAATGCATTTTGGTAAAAGGAACAATAGTGCAGACTATTATCTAAATGGGGAGAAGGTTCAAACATCAGAGGTGCAGGGGGATTTAGGAGTCCTCATGCAAGACTCCCAGAAGATTAATTTACAGGTTGAGTCTGTGGTAAAAAGCAAGCAAGGGCAAATATAAAAGCAAGGAGATAACGCTGAGCCTTTATAAAACACTAGTCAGGCTGCACTTGGAGTATTGGCAACAACTTTGGACCCCATATCTCAGAAAGGATGTGTTGTCATTGGAGAGAGTCCAGAGGAGATTCATGAGGATGATTCTGGAAACAAAAGGGTTAACATATAAGGAGCATTTGCCAGCTTTAGGCCTGTACCCACTGGAATTTAGAGGAATACAGGAGGGGTCTCATTGAAACCTACTGAATTTTGGAAGAACTAGATAGAGTGCCCATTTGTGCAGGCCTGACATTAGCTGCCCCTTCTCAATATTTTACAAAGATGGTTTTTGAGAAGTTTCTGTCTTATGGAGGACAGTAAAGCAAAAATATATCCTGCAATCTTCTCGTCCGTGGCTTGTTAGACAACCAAAGGATTGAGTTAAAGCCGGGAAGGGCTCTGTCAAATGGACTACTATTCTATAATTTTGCGATTCTGTGGTAACTCTACAATAATTTGTAAGCAAGTATTTTCCCTTTTAACATTTTAAAATTTACTATTAAATGTGTTTCCACCATCTTTTCAAACCATCCATTCCAGATCATTATTAAAAGCATAAAATTATTTCTCTCTCCTATTCTAGCTAGGTGACAATTCCTTATGGTGTTTGATATCTGTACAAAGTTCCTGTGTAACTTAATTCTCTTTTAAATGGAAGTACCAGGCAGCTTTCAAAACCCAATTCTCTAATCATTAGAAAGTGTAAAAACGGAAGATGGTCTGTGGAAATGCAATTTCTTGTGTGAGGTTAAACATTGTAAAAGTTAAAGTACTTCATGAGAAATACACTTATCAAAAGTGAAGAATTCAGGTACCAGGAGATGGAACCATGTCAGGACCAAGCACACCTTAGCATGGTTGAATTCAATGTTAGTTTCCTCTCCTGGACCACATCCCAAGTATTGGACCTGCGGTCATACTACCATAAGATTCCCAAAGCAGACACTTTATGCTAAGACCTGTTAAGGGAAGAGATTACCAGGTGGACTGTAGAAAATATTCAAAGATGTGCTCAAAGCCTCTCTGAAAGATAAATTATTCCACAGAATTGTAGCTGCTAATCACTCAAAGTGGAGATGGAGCATCTGGGAAAGTATTGAGAACCAGGAGTTCATGTACTGGGAACACACAGAAGCAGAAGGAACACAAACACATGTCACCCAGCCTGCCAGCCCCATCCTGCCCCCATTTGTGGTAGATCCTACAGTAACCATTTCAGAACCCGCAAAACCAGACAGGAAGCAAGTCATCCTTGGTCCTAACTTAGAAAAAGGCTGCGTTGAATGAAGAAAGCTCCGTACCGAAGTTCACCTGCATTGTTCAGTCAAAAACATACCTACCTTCAAACCCAACTACATTTAGAAAGAAGGTAACCAATGAGATTTGTGCCATGGATTTAAATCATTTATTTAAATCTCTGTTCTAGGAGTGAAAAGAAAGCATCAAACCCAGAAGGCAACCCTTCCTCTTCTGGGGTATACGGTTTCGTACACAAAAAAATAATGAAATAATTAACACAAGAAATTCATTAGGCACTGGAAATCCAGAGCAACAGCCAAAACTAAAATAGATAGGACACACACAAAATTCAGGAGGACTCTACGGGTCATAGAGCATCCATGGAAGGAATCAGTTGATGTTTTAGACCGTGGCACTTTATAGGGTCTGGAAAGGAAGGGAGAGAAAGCCAGAATAGAAAGACAGGGAAGTGGTAAGGAGTACATGCTGGCAGAGGATTGGTAAAATAAGCTGAGTGATAAGTTAGGTGGGTGGGAAAGGGGGGGAGATGCAGTGAGAAGCTGGGAGTATGTAGGTGGCAGTGAAGGGCTAAAGAGGAACGAATCTGGCAGTAGAGGAAAGTGGACCATGGAAGACAAGGAAGGAGGAGGGGCACCACAGGGAGGTGATGGGCAGGTAAGGAGAATGGAAGAGGTAAGAAGGGGACCAGAATGGGGAATTGAAAAAGAGAGAAGGGGTGGAAGAGAAATAATCAGTAGTTAGAGAAATCGATGTTCATGCTGCCTAGACAGAATAGGAGGTGTTGCTCCTCCATCTTGAGAGTGGCATCATTGTGACAGTAGAGGACATCATGGACCAACATGTTGGATTGGGAATAGGATGGAGGGGCTAATGCACAGGATAGGAAAAGCTGCAAAAAGTCGTAAACTCAGCCAGCTCCATCAGCATTAGCCTCCCCAGCATTGAGGACAACTTCAGAAGGCGATGGCTCAAAAGGGCTGAATCCATGATTAATGACCACCATCACCATGGACATGCCTTCTTCTCGTTGCTACCATCAAGAAGGAGGTACAGAAGCCTAAAGCACACACTCAGCATTTCAAGAACAGCTTCTT
Source organism: Mobula birostris (assembly GCF_030028105.1). Taxonomy (NCBI): domain Eukaryota; kingdom Metazoa; phylum Chordata; class Chondrichthyes; order Myliobatiformes; family Myliobatidae; genus Mobula; species Mobula birostris. The sequence continues at coordinate 19,547,415 of NC_092384.1, forward strand.
TCCCTCCACCATCAAATGTCTTAATAGACAGTAAATCTATGAACACTAATTCACTACTTTTTCCTCGATTTCTGCACTAATTAAATTAACTTTTTATTTATACACTTCTTATTGTAACATATAGTTTTTTATTATTATGCATTGCACATAAAAATAAATTTCACAACATATGCCAGTGATATTACTTTATACTTTATTGTCGCCAAACAATTGATCCTAGAACGTACAATCATCACAGCGATATTTGATTCTGCGCTTCCCACTCCCTGGATTACAAATATTAAATATTAAAAATAGTAAAAATTAGTAAATATTAAAAATTTAAATTATAAATCATAAATAGAAAATAAAAAAATGGAAAGTAAGGTAGTGCAAAAAAACCGAGAGGCAGGTCCGGATATTTGGAGGGTACGGCCCAGATCCGAGTCGGATCTGATCAGGAGTAAATCTGATTCTGATTCTGAAGTAGAATTAAAACAAGTGGCCAATGGGAAATCCCACCTAGCAACACACACAAAATGCTGGAGGAACTCAGCAGGCCCCGCAGCATCTAGGAAAAGACTACAGTCGACATTTTGGTCTGAGACCCTTCAGCAGGACCTGTTGTGGCAGACGGAGTAAATTTCCTCTGCACCCTCTCTAAAGCTTCCATATCCTGTCTATAATGAGGCAACCAGTACTGAACACAATGTTCCAAGTCTGGTCTAACCAGGGTTTTATAGAACTGCAACATTACCACATGTCTCTTGAACTCAGTCCCCTGACTAATGAAAGCCAACACACCATTATGCTTCTTAACAACCTTATCAACTTTCACGACAACTTTAAGAGATCCCAAGATCCCTTTGTTTATCCACACTGCTAAGAATCCTGATATTAACCGTGTATTCCGTCTTCAAATTTAACCTTCTAAAATGAGTTTCTTCACACTTTTCTGGGCTGAACTACATCTGCCACTTTTCAGCCCAGCTTTGTATCCTATCAATATCCAATTGCAACTAACAATAACCTTCCACACTATCCACAACTCCTACAACCTTCAGATCATCTGCAAACTTACTAACCCGCCCTTCCACTTCATCATCTAAATCATTCATTAAAATCACAAAAGAGCAGGGGTCCCAGAACAGATCCCGGTGGAACACCACTGGTCACCAACCTCCAGGCAGCGCACTCTCCATTTACTACCACCCTAAGCCTTCTAGAGGCAAGCCAATTTTTCCTGGATCCCATGCCTCCCAGATGAGCCTATCATGGGGAATTTCATCAAATGCCCTCCTAAAATCAATATACACCACATCCACTGCTCTACCTTCATCAATATGCTTTGTCACATCCTCAAATAATTAAATCCGGCCTGTGAGGCATGACCTGCCCATCAGAAAGCCATGTTGAGAATCAACATACTCCCTCTTGTAATGAAACACAAGAATTTAGCAAGCAGCTGCAGCAAGTGCAAGTGTATACAATATTTCTTGTTACAACTGTAGCAGGCATTGGTGAGCCCACCCCTGGAATACTGCGTCCTTATTTAAGACAAGAGGCACCAGCAATGGAGGTAGTCCAGAAGAGATCCACCAGTCTAATTCTTAGGATGAAAAGATTGTCCTAAAAGGAAGGCTAATATGGTTAGATTTGTTTTCTTTAGAGTTTAGAAGATGAGGGGTGATCTTATTGAAACATATAAGATCCTTTGAAGGGCATAAAAAAGTAGATGTTGGAATGTTTCTGCTGGTGGGAAAGGCTCGAATAAAGGGACATTGGGCGTCATTTGAAAGTGAGGTATGTAGGTAGTGTATTGTGGAGGCTGTGTCAGAGGAAGCAGGGACTCGGCGGGGGAGGAGAACAGTACTGGGTTCTTTCACTGCTGGACAGGGAGGGGCTGTGTTCAGAGAGGAAACCCCTCAGTTGTTGTAGTAGTGTACCACTCCAGGAGGCCACATGTATGGCGACAGTCTCATTGGCTTCAAGGAATGTCATAGAACACTGCATAATGCATTGATGATGAATGTAAGAATGAATGGCACTACATGGGTTATACTTATTGCGAATAAAGTTTATTTTGATATGTTAAAAATCTAAACACTTGGACAAAAGATCATGGAATTGAGGGTGTCTGGGACTGGCACAGGAACTGAGGTTGGACTTACTCCGAACACGCCAGATCATCAGTAAGACCCAAAGGCTTCTTGTTGCATAGGATGGACCGAACTGCTGATTCGGAGAAGACTAAAGTTGGGGGTCTGTGTTTCATGATGAACTCTTTGTAGTTCTCGGTGTGACAAGAATACACATAGATTAAGATGTAGCTGGCCTGGGCTGGCACCAGTGGAATCAGCAGTTGGTCTGCCACCTGTCTTCAGGAGAGAGAGAGATAAGGAAAAATTTGGAGATGTTAATGAAGGAAGGAGAGCTGTCAAGATCGGCTCCCCCTTTGAACCCTGAACTGTTTGAAGTGATGGACAGGCGATACCCCAGCAGGGGGATAAAAAAGGGACAGGTTCGCTAAGGCAGGACACACACGACACCCGAGATAACAAGACCCTGGAAGCGGTGCATCTCTCACAAGTCGGTGGGAAGTACTGGGCCATAGACGCACAGGGTGGAAAGGCACGATCGGCGGGAACCTGGTGTGTGTCCACCCTTGCCTGGGTGCCAGGTTCACCGCAGGGAATCGATCGTATCTGGAAACGGAGGGGTCACGGTCGGTGACCTCAGTTGACATCACAAAGGACTCGCCCGAAAGCTGACTGCGAAGGTCTGTGTGGAAGCCTTGAATATTCATTCGTTTTGCTCTCTCTCTCCTTCCCCCCCACCGTCCATCGCCACGGCAGCAATTACTGCGAACTGAACTGAACTAAATTGAACTGAACTTTGCGTCACTTTGAAACTGGTCATTTACCCCTAGACAATGATAGAGCTTGATTGATCCTGTTATCTTAATTCTGTGTACATGTATGTTTATCATTGTTGAACTTTGCATTCATTATCCTTTTGATTAGAGTAGTGTGGTGCTTGTTTCTTTAATAAAACTTTCTTAGTTCTAGTAATCCAGACTCCAACTGAGTGATCCATTTCTGCTGGTTTGGCAACCCAGTTACAGGGTAAGTAACATAAGTGAGGTTCTCGTCTGCGATTTTGAACGCTAAATTTGGGACGGAGTAAATTGATTGGGTCAAAATTCCCGAAAGAAAGAAAAGAGAAACAGCAGAAATGGAGGCTGAGGAAATTATAAAGGCGCCGACCTTGGAGACATTAGAGGATGCTAGGAAAACGGAATTGGTAGCTGTGGCCAAACGGTTGAATCTTGCTAAGGGGAAGTCGACAATGAGGAGAGAGGAGATACACAGAGCTATCGTAGAGCACTATGTATCTAAAGGTGTGTTTCCCCAAGGCGAGCTGGAGGTGGTGTCTATTGAAAAACCTGCTGGAGACGCGGTACAGGTGCAGCTTGAAAAACTGAGACTCGAGCACGAGTTCCGGGTAAGGCAGTTCGAGCAAGAAGAGAAAGAGAGGGACAGACAGTTGGAGCGAGAAGAGAAGGAGAGAGAGTTAGAAAGGCAGGAGAGAGAGAGGCAGTTGGAGCGAGAAGAGAGGCAGTTGGAGAAACAGAGGGAAAGGGAATTCGAGCTGGAGAAGTTAAGAATAAGGGCAGAGCAGGGGCCTGTGCCGAACCAAGGTGGAGGGTTCCGGGCAACCCAAGAGGTTAGGCTGGTTCCCCCATTTGACGATACCGACGTGGATCGGTACTTTCTCCATTTCGAAAAAGTTGCTACAAGTCAGGACTGGCCGAGGAATAAGTGGGCTGTTTTGCTTCAGAGTGTACTGAAAGGGAAAGCCCAACAAGCTTACTCAGCTTTGTCTGCGGAAGATGCCCAGAGGTATGAGGTGGTGAAAGAGGCCATCCTCAGGATTTATGAGTTGGTCCCGGCGGCATACCGGCAGAGTTCCGGAATGCGAGGAAGCAGTGGGACCGCACGTATTTAGAGTTTGCCCGTGAGATGCAGACATATTGTGAGCGTTGGGTCACCTTGAAGGGGGTAGAGGGGGATTATGACAGACTGCTACAGCTGATCCTGATTGAGCAGTTTAAAGGTTGTGTCCCTGAGGGTATGAGACCCTACCTAGATGAGAAAGAGGCAGCCACGTTAGCCGCAACTGCTAAGTTAGCGGATGAGTATGCGTTGACGCATAAAATGAAGTTTGCGCCAGGTAAAGGCTACCAGAAGGGTAGTCAGGACGGCGGGGAGAGTCCGCCAGAAAAGTCAGAAAGTAAGCCGGGGACTAGTGAGAAGGATAAGGTAGACTGGGAGCAGTCTGGTAGGAAGTCTCCTGGGGTTGTCTGTTATAATTGCGGGAAAGTTGGACACTTTGCGTCCAGGTGCTTTGCCCCAAAGAAGGAGACGGGAAAAGGAAAAACGGCGATTTTGACTGGCTGTATCGAGCTGGTAAACGAACCACTAGGAGAGGACAGGTCTGCCAAAGTTCAGGAAGGGCGCGAGAGGTTTATCTCGGCCGGATTGGTGTCGGTGAAGGAGGGGTTAAAACCAGTTCCAGTGCGGATCTGGAGAGACATGGGAGCGTGTCAGTCACTGATACTGAAGAGTGTATTAGAGTTTAGCTCAGAGACCCAGACTGGGGAGGTCAAGGTCAAAGGTATTGGGGAAGGGACAGAGTCAGTCCCTTTGCACCAGATACACTTACAAAGCAACCTGGTCTCTGGACTAGTCACGATGGGGGTGAGGTCCGAATTACCGATGAAAGGCGTGGAAGTCTTGCTCGGTAATGACCTCGCCGGGGGAATCGTGTTCCCAGCCGTGAGATTGACAGGTCAGCCTGCCAGCATTGAGGCCCCGCCCATGGACTCACAGGTTCATCACGGGACTGCAGTAGTAAATTTAGCTGAGAAGTTTCTGCCAGCCTTGTACGAGAAAGGGGTAGAAAGTGAAAAGAAGGAGTGTAGTGAGACAAGAGGTAGTGAGGGAGCTGAGACAGACTTAGCATTAGCCAGGAAAGAATTTGTGCAGGTGCAGGAGCAAGACGAGGGGCTGATGGTTTTGGCAGAGACAGCTCTCTCTGACACAGAATTAACAAGGGAACTAGTAGGCTATTGTGTGGAGGAGGAAGTGCTAAGGAAGGATGTTATTGATTATGGCCGACGCGAACTGAGACGGTCACAGGCTTTTGATATGCTAATAAACCTAGTCGGTGTTAGCGCGGAAATCAATGAAGCTAGGGTCCCCCTGATAAGAGAAAAAAAACATTTTGAAAAGATGAGTATGGTATCGACCAGATGGGAGAAGGCTATTGTTTTGGCCAGGTCTGCTGATAAGGTCTCTCCCTTAATCCCCGAACAAGCGACTCTTTAGGAGAAGTAATTAAACGACTCACACACGTGTGTTTGATTGTCCTGAGGCGATGCAAAGAACTGGGATGTTGGGTGGTGCTTGTTATACTAGGTCAAACTAGCGAGCATCAATCCTATAGAATGAGTAATTCAGTGACTAAAGGGCTGACGAACACAGAGGTGTGTATTGGCGATGTAATACGGCTGTCTGAAGCCAGTTTGATAGTGAACCTTGAAAAAAATGAGTTCGGCCACACGAAGGTCACTTACCTGGGAATTGTGGTGACACAGGGGCAGCTGGCAGCGATGCAAGCTACAGTGCAGGCTATCGCTGACATCCCAACCCCGACAGACAAGAGGGCCCTCAGAAGGCTCTTGGAGATGGTGGGGTACCGTAGGAAGTTTTGCAATAACTCTGCGGTTACTACCCCTCCCCCTCCTACTAAGCCCTTGCGAGAGAAAACTAAGTCGGAATGGGACAACCCTTGTTATTGTGGTCCGGGACGAAACCCAATGAGAGGTTACATTGATCGCAATTCATCAGTGTTTTTGGCCACTATGAAGTTTGCTAAGTTGGAGCCTGGTCTAAGGGATTATTAATAACATATAAAAGGAACAGAAAATGTGATGGCTGACTGTCTGCCAGGTGTTGACAACTTCAAATTCTATGTATTAGCCAAATAGCTGATAAAGATGTATATTTGTGTGTATCAAATAATGTATTCATGTTTGTAATTTTTACCCCCGGTAAAAATCCTTAAAGGGGGGAAGTGTGACAAGAATACACATAGATTAAGATGTAGCTGGCCTGGGCTGGCACCAGTGGAATCAGCAGTTGGTCCGCCACCTGTCTTCAGGAGAGAGAGATAAGGAAAACAATGGAGCAGCATTTGGAGATGTTAATGAAGGGAAAGGAGAGCTGTCAAGATTGGCTCCCCCTTTGAACCCTGAACTGTTTGAAGTGATGGACAGGCGATACCCCAGCAGGGGGATAAAAAGGGACCGGTTTGCTAAGGCAGGACACACACGACACCCGAGATAACAAGACCCTGGAAGCGGTGCGTCTCTCACAAGTTGGTGGGAAGTACCGGGCCATAGACGCACAGGGTGGAAAGGCACGATTGGCGGGAACCTGGTGTGTGTCCACCCTTGCCTGGGTGCCAGGTTCACCGCAGAGAAACGATCGTATCTGGAAACGGAGGGGTCACGGTCGGTGACCTCAGATGACATCACAAAGGACTCGCCCGAAAGCTGACTGCGAAGGTCTGTGTGGAAGCCTTGAATATTCATTCGTTTTGCTCTCTCTCTCCTTCCCCCCCACTGTCCATCGCCACGGCGGCGATTACTGCGAACTGAACTGAACTAAATTGAACTGAACTTTGCGTCACTTTGAAGCTGGTCATTTACCCCTAGACAATGATAGAGCTTGATTGATCCTGTTATCTTAATTCTGTGTACATGTGTGTTTATCATTGCTGAACTGTTGGATTCATTATCCTTTTGATTAGAGTACTGTGTTGCTTGTTTCTTTAATAAAACTTTCTTAGTTCTAGTAATCCAGACTCCAATTGAGTGATCCATTTCTGCTGGTTTGGCAACCAATTTACGGGGTACGTAACATCGGGCATGATGGTTTCGTCACACTTGTTCCACCGACCTGGAACATATAATGATTCCAACTCTTCTACTTACCAAAAGATTTCTCCTCCATAATTCGAACTGCAGTTTACATACAGCAAAAAGCTGGCATTAATTAGTCACCTGAGATATTGAATACTGTTACAACCAAATAAGAAACAGACCTCCCCGATGTATTTCAAATCATAGTCAGGGACTTTAATCAGCCTTGTTTGAAGAAATCTCTGCCCAGTTATCATCAGCATATAACCTGCAGCACCAGTGGTCCCAACACACTTGATCCACTGCTACACTCCTTAAGGAATGCATACCGTTCCATGCCTGGAGTGCATTTCAGGAAATTTGATCACTTAGCTGTCCTACCTGCACACAGGCAGAGGCTAAAGAGCAAGGCTCCAGAAATAAGGACAACAAAGAGATGGTTGTGGGAAGCAGAGACTTTGCTGATCAGCTGGCTGGGGTGTCCACCAATATCTTTAACCACTGCCTTTGGCAATCTGAGGTACACACTTGCTCTAACAGGCTTCAATTATACTGGTGCGTGAGAAGAATGTGGTATCCTGCCTCAACGGCTATCATCCTGTGATGACGTGCTTCGAGAGGTTGATGATGAAACATACCAATTCCTGCCTGAGAAGCAACTTGGATCCTCTCCAGTTTGCCTACCATTACAACAGGTCCACAGAAGATGCCAATTTGTTAGCTCTTCATTTAACCCTGGGACATCTGGACAGCAAAGATGTATACATCAGGATGCTCTTTATCGACTACAGCTTGGCATTCAATATCATGATCCCCTCAAAACTAATCAATAAGCTTCGAGACCTTGATCTCAATACTTCCTTGTGCAACCGGAGTTTTTCACTTACAGACCCCAGTCAGTTTGGATTGGTAACAACATCTTCTCCACAGTCTCTTTCAAAACTGGTGCACCATAAGGCTGTGCTCTATTTGCTTTATACTTCTGACTGTGAGGCTAAGTGCAGTTCCAATGCCACACTCAATTTTGCTGACCACACTACTGTCATTGGGTGAATCAAAGGTAGTGATGAGTCAGCATATAGGAGGGAGCTTGAAAATCTGGCTCAGTAGTGCCACAACGATGGCCTGTCACTCAATGTCAGCAAGACCATGGAGCTGATAATTGACCTCAGGGGGAGGAAACTGGAGCTCCGTGACCTAGTCCTCTTTGGGGTATCAGAAGTGGAGAGGGTCAACAATGCCATATTCAATTTCAAGAACTCTGCTTCTCGTGCTTTCAATATGTATTGCTTATTTATTTACTTATTTGTTTGTTTTTCTTTGTATTTGCATAGTTAGTGTCTTTTGCACATTGGTTGTTTGTCCGTCCTGTTGGGTGCGGTCTGTGTATGCCTTCAAGCAAACATATATGACATACGGTGATATATGTGTACCTTGATAATAAAGTTACGTAAAACTTTGAACTTTGGAGGTAGATCAGCTATGATTGAATAGTGGGGCTGGTTTGATCAGCCAGCTGGTCCATCAAATCCTCTATTATTTGGGCATTCCACAAAATGAATTTCAATGAATTAAGATTTAAAAATTGCTTACAATATTTCCCCAATCACCTCAGAACAGGGTGGGCTCTTCCAACATGTCCAGTCCACCCACTGTTGTTGCTGATAGAATCTGAAGCTAAGCGCAATACTGAGCGGAGTGCACAAGGAATGGCCTGACAACCTCACTAAGTAGACATAGTGCTAGATGGCTGTCTGGCATGCAGAGTTTGCAACTTTGCCTGCAGTTTCAGGTTGCGCCTTACAACCTCTCTGATTGAGAGGAAGGTTCCAGGAAGGTGAGATGGCTACCCAACACAGAACCAGTGAGTATTCTGTTTCTGCCTGGCGATCAAGGTGAAACCTGGGGTTAAATGACAAACGGAGAGGTGCAGTGGCAGCATTTTTCACGGCCCTGTAAAGAATGGAGTTACAGAGACCATCCGGCTCAGGTTGCCGGGTGAACTTGGTTTGAGGTGACAACCAGCCTGCTGTGCAAAGCTGAGTATCAGCTGGCTTTATCTGATCTGATTCGTTGAGTGCTTGGCCACATTTCATTGAATGAGCTCCCCCTGTTGGTTTTTCAGGAAGGACATATTCTCTCAAATCAGAAAGGTATCTGCTATTCAAGTGTAAAATCTTTTGCCAAATGGATTGAGGCAAAATAGCAGAACATACAGCAAAATTAATATCTAAGGTACAAAATTCTGTTAATTGATGATGTAATAAACACTTAGACATTTCTTTATATCAGAAGATGCTAAAGGAAATGGGCAATGTATTTTAGATAGCAGTTTGTTTTCCATGACTGCCAATGATCAGAGCTTTCTTTGGAATGTTTGGGAAACAAGCAGGTCTTGAACACACAACTTGAAATTACCTTAATTTTTCCAAGTGCACTGTAGTCATTAAGCTAAAACAAAAACTGCTGGAAACGCTAAGCAGGACTGGCTGCAGCGGTGGAGATAAGGTTTCAGGTTGATGGCCCATCATCTTAACTCAGAAAAATCAAGAGGAAAACATACTTTAAATTGCAGAAAAGGGGAGGGTGGGGAGGAAAAAGGGAATGTCTGTGATAGAGGGCTGACCAAGACTGAATGACTCCAACAGTGGTTTTGAATAGTGAATTCTTGCTGAACGCATTGATATGAATTAAGATGTAATGAGAACTAGATGAAAGATATCAGAGAGGAGAGAAAGAGAGAGAAAAAAAAGCTGGAACTGTGGGGTACCAAGCCATGCAGTTGACAAACATCCGAGACAAAGTAGTGTTAGATTGATAGGTAATGTTAGCTCAGTGTTAATGAGCTGAGTTAATGGTCAGTTCCGTTCTATCAAAACTGACCAGTTCTGACACAGACTGAGATGGCTGGTGATCTTAAATGATTGACTATAGCGTTCAATGCCGAGGGCTGTAACGTGGATACACAGAAGATCAGATACAGTTGCTCAGGCATTGGAACAGTGTAAGAACCAAAGGACGGGAGCAGATGGAAAATTAAAGTGAAACACAACTGAAAAATAAGTCTGCTATTAAATTTTACTCTTCTTTTTGCTTGGATAGTCCATGGTGGCAGGGTGGAGATATGCCTCTACTAAAGGAGGTTTAAGGTGCACCTTCCCTCTTCTAGCCTGCAGGTCACCCTTGGGCAAGGTGTGGCACCTGCGTAGTGCCCAGATCTGGGTCATGTGAGGCCATGGGAGCAGTGGTGGATGGTTGTAGGAATAGTTGCATATCACATCTCCTGATTATGTGATCACTGATGCCAGGCAGACAATCTCTGAAGGGTATTGGTAATGACTGGGGTCACCCATCTTGTTAAGACACTGGTCAAAAGAAGGCAATGGCAAACCAAGAACGATCATGGTCATAATCCATGATCGCCTACATCATACTACACGGCACATGGTGATGGTGATGATGATTATGGTATTGATGGTGATGAAGATGATGATGATAATTATGGTGACGATGATACTGATGATGATGGTGATGAGAGCATAGTGTTTGTCCATGACTATTGGATCTAGTGGCCATTTAAAGCATGTGAAAAGCAAAGGTGGAAATTCTCTTGAGAAACTTGGTTGTATTGCCCAACACTCTGAAGCTCTTGAAGGGACAACAAGTGTAAGTGAAAACACCAGAAATATTTTGTCCGCATCAATCAACCCAAGGACCCACTTTCAAATCTATTATATCCATCATGATGTATCAGAGGAGAACTGCCTTTGTTTCTTCTGCTTGACAAAAGATAAAACAGAATGGTATCATCTGATCCCTTTCACCGAAGTTTAAGTTTATCAGTATTAATTTAGGAATTATTAACTTAATGTCTTATTTGTATTATTCTTTTCCAGCATTTATTTTAATGATCACACAGGGTTGATAACTGCCATCAACATAAAAGACTGGAGATATTGTAAGAAAATATGGAAAATATCAAAACAAACCTTTACCTATCTTAGTAGAAGTTACATGGTATCAAATGGGGGAAAGAAGGAGAAGAAAATGGCTTTTAAGGAAGTATTCAATATTTGAGTTCCTACAAAATCACTTTCTTTCATGCAAAATATTGGCAATTAATATTATCTTGATGAGGAAGCATTAGTTCCATCTTGGGTTTTTTTGCCTGATTAACAGGCCCCACAAGATATTCAGCTGATTAACTACAAGGTTCCTCATCTACAGCATGCATGGTGATGTTCAGAACATTAGCAAACCCTCTTCATAACTGCAATACCCAGAGGGCAAGGATCAGTCCCTATTGGATGCCCGGCTTCAAACAAGTTTCAGGGAGCAGAACTTCCGGCTCTTTGGTAGCACACGAGTGGAGCTGGAATACACACTTCTTCCAGTCATGTCACATTTCCCTCTAATGGGTTCCCACAACGTTTCTGGATCTGCTGATTCTCCAGGTTATGTGTACTGCAGCTTACGTGCCAGAACCTGATGAAGTTGGCAGAGGGGACTGGGGACTGAACCATCAATGTGGGGGCAAGGTTCCTCGTTCAACCCATTGTTGCCACTTGTAGAAGAAGCTGGTATATATTTTACAAAAGCCTATGCAGTCTATTCGTAGAGAACAGAAGGAACACAATATTCTAACCAACTAGCCTTAAGAACACGTGTTGTGACCGTGGATCAAATGCTCCAATTAACACTCGAGCTCTATGGCCTATTACAAGATGATAAAGGGCAAAGATTGACTGGACAGCCCGAAACTTCTTCCCAGGGCGGAAATAGCCAATACAAGGGGGCATAACTTTAAGGTGATTGGAGGAAAGTAAAGGTGGGATGTCAGAGGTAAATTCTTTAGACAGAGAGTATTGGGCGCACGCAGAGAGTCAGGGGTGGTGGTAGACGCAGAAATATTAGGACGTTTTTTTTAGAAACACTGAGGTAGGCACATGGAGAATAGAAAAATGGAGGGCTTTTTAGGAGGGAAAGGTTAGACCAAAGGTTCCCATAGAACATAGAAACATAGAAAACCTACAGCACAATACAGGCCCTTCAGCCCACAAAGTTGTGCTGAACATGTGCCTACCTTAGAAATTACTAGGGTTACCCATAGCCCTTTATTTTTCTAAGCTCCATGTACCTATCTTAAAAGATCCTATCTCTAAGAGATCCTATCCTAAGTCTCTTAAAAGACCCTACCGTATCCGCCTCCACCACCATTGCCGGCAGCCCATTCCACTCTCTGCATAAAAAACTTACCCCTGATATTTCCTCTGCACCTACTCCCCAGCACCTTAAAATGGTACCCTCTTGTGGCAGCCATTTCAGCCCTGGGAAAAAGCCTCTGACTATCCACACGATCAATGCCTCTCATCATCATATACACCTCTACCAGGTCACCTCTCATCCTCTGTTGCTCCAAGGAGAAAAGGCCGATTTCACTCAACCTTTTTTATATCGTGGAACTGTGGACCCCTGGGCTAGACTGATCCTAGAGTAGGTTAAAAGGTCAGCACAGCAGCATGGGCCACGGGGCTTGTATTGTGTTGTAATGTTCCATGTTCTATTTGGAGTATGAGTTTACCCTCCTGAAGAGAGAGTAGAGACAAAGAAAAGAAAGTGAACATATAAGAGAGAAGTTAAATGCAAACAACAGGAATTCTGCAGATGCTGGAAATTCAAGCAACACACATCAAAGTTGCTGGTGAATGCAGCAGGCCAGGCAGCATCTGTAGGAAGAGGTACAGTCGACGTTTCAGGCCGAGACCCTTCGTCAGGACTAACTGAAGGAAGAGTGAGTAAGGGATTTGAAAGTTGGAGGGGGAGGGGCAGATCCAAAATGATAGGAGAAGACAGGAGGGGGAGGGATAGAGCCAAGAGCTGGACAGGTGATAGGCAAAAGGGGATACGAGAGGATCATGGGACAGGAGGTCCGGGAAGAAAGACAAGGGGGGGCGGGACCCAGAGGATGGGCAAGAGGTATATTCAGAGGGACAGAGGGAGAAAAAGGAGAGTGAGAGAAAGAATATGTGCATAAAAATAAGTAACAGATGGGGTACGAGGGGGAGGTGGAGCCTAGCGGAAGTTAGAGAAGTCGATGTTCATGCCATCAGGTTGGAGGCTACCCAGACGGAATATAAGGTGTTGTTCCTCCAACCTGAGTGTGGCTTCATCTTTACAGTAGAGGAGGCCGTGGATAGACATATCAGAATGGGAATGGGATGTGGAATTAAAATGTGTGGCCACTGAGAGATCCTGCTTTCTCTGGCGGACAGAGCGTAGATGTTCAGCAAAGCGGTCTCCCAGTCTGCGTCGGATCTCGCCAATATATAGAAGGCCACATCGGGAGCACTGGACGCAGTATATCACCCCAGTCGGCTCACAGGTGAAGTGTCGCCTCACCTGGAAGAACTGTCTGGGGCCCTGAATGGTGGTAAGGGAGGAAGTGTAAGGGCATGTGTAGCACTTGTTCCGCTTACACGGATAAGTGCCAGGAGGGAGATCAGTGGGGAGGGATGGGGGGGGACGAATGGACAAGGGAGTTGTGTAGGGAGCGATCCCTGCGGAATTCGGGGGGGGGAGGGAAAGATGTGCTTAGTGGTGGGATCCTGTTGGAGGTGGCGGAATATAAGAAAGAAGAGTAATTTAATGCAACTTTTACAGTGCACTCAGAATGTAGTATGAGCTCTTTGTTCAGAGGATGAAAGTAGTGTTTGGTAACCAGTTTATTATTTTCACTTGTACTGAGGTGCAGTGAAAAACTTCTGTTCTGCATGCCATCCACACGCGATTATTTCGTTACATCAGCACATCGAGGTAGTACAAGATAACAGCAGTAACACTGCGGGATGAAGCATTACAGTTACAGAGAAAGTGCAATGTAGGCACAAGGTAGATTGTGAAGTTGAAAATCCACCTTACCGTAAAAGAGGTCTGTCCAATGGTCTTATAACAGTGAGATAGATGCTGTCCTTGAAATTGCTGCTACATGCTTTCAGTCTTTTTCATCTCTGTCTGATGGGAAGAGGGAGAAAAGAGGACGTCTGGAGTGAGAACGATCTTTGATGATACCAGGTTCTTCACTGAGGCAGCAAGAAGAGTCCATGGAGGGGAAGCTGGATTTCATGATAAGCTGAGCTGTGTCCACAACTCCGGTAGTTTCCGCAGTTTAAACTGCCTGATCATAGAAACATATAATTGTTGGAACCCAGGCTATTTTGAGAAATATTATTCAACCACCACTTTGTGTAGTGTTACTCAATGTTCACCTTCTCATATTCAGTTTTAATTAATGTTCACCATCTTGTGCTGAGAATTATCCATTGCCGGCCCTCTTGCATGGAGCTTTAGTCAGTCCCCACTCTCGTGTAAAACGTTTGTTACTCGTCACCCACCCAGAGGCGTTGTGACAGCACACCTTCAATCCGGTTTAGGAAGTCACATTGCAAATTGGTGACCTTTAAACTCAAAACCTCTTCAGAATTCCACAAACCTTCTGATGAGTGCGCATTACGATGGTGAGTACAACTATGGACATCTGCCTGGATCTCCAGTGAATGCACGTGTCAAAAACCTGGATTCACTGACATCTTTAATGACCTTTGAAATTAAAGTCTGGTTTTTGTTGGCTGTAAGCATAAGTGTGAATGGCATGCAGACAAGTCTTTCACTGTATCTTGGTACATGTGACAGTCATAAACCAATTTCTGATTATAACTAATCTTATTTATCCCCTAATAGCACCAAAGTTTTGTACCCATCTGTAATAAAAAGCAGCATTAAAATTAGGAACATAGGAACAGCAGTAGAACATCTTGACCCTTGAGACGTAGTTCCATACAATTAGATCAATTCTATTTAACTGCTTTTACTCCCTATCCCCTGATGCTCTTGCATATATAAAAAATCTAAGTATTTGTCTAACTATCTCAGTCTTGAACATTTCAATTGACCCAGTATCTACAGCCTTTTGGGGGAAGAGTTCCATATTTCCATTATTCTTTGTGAGGAAGAATCTTTTCATTTCACTGTAGAGAAATCTAGCTCTCATTTTCAGATTTGTGAACTTTTTTCTCTTCCAGGACCTTAAAAAATGTAGCAGTTTTTTAATCTCTGCAAATGCTAACACTGTCCTTGTCCACTCAGTGGCCACTTTATTAGGTACCCCTTGTACCTGATTAGGCCTGTATTATATTTTGTAATTCCAGAACATAAAAGTAATTCAAAGGAAAACAAGAGAGCCAAAGGATAAGAGTCTTAGTTAGTTTTTTACTTTAAGCGAGTTGCACACTTACCACATGGTAGTGTCATGACGTATGCAATTCACATATTTTGATATATACGTAACTTGTAATAAATTATTTAAACAATAAGGAATGCTTAATCAACAACATATTTAAAATATTACACAAATACTACTGAAATATTAAATACACAACAGCCTGGAGGACTGTCCGTGTGGTTGGGTGGGTGGGTGAGGGGAGTGAGGGAGGGAGGAATAGGCTGGTTTACAGTTGTTATTTCATTGCTTGTTGCATTCTGCATTGTGGGCACCCTATGCCGGTGCCAGAATGTGTGGCAACATTTGCAGGCTGCCCCTAGCACATCTCTAGATGTGTTGGTTGTTAAACCAAATGACACATTTCACTGTATGTTTCAATGTTCATGTGATAAATAAATCTGAATCTGAATCTGTGCTGAAAAATTAATAAATAATCAAAACACTTGGAGAGGCTAAAGGAAATAACATTACTGCCTCTGCTTTCAGACAAAGCAGAAAATATTGAATAAATTATTCTTTCTCTTAACAACTTATTTTTAGTTTGTAATTTCTTCTTTCTCCTATTTTGTTTTGTATTTGTAAGTGGTCATCAGAGTGTCTTCTATAGAAATCTTTAATTTTTGCTTGTTAGAAGATTCTTGGTCTCATGTCTGTTAGTATTTATAAATAAATCACATCCTTCGTTTTCTCAAACTGTCAGTGTCAGAAGCAGCCATTAACCACACCTGACCTGGTTTAGCACAATGGAGTTTCACCCAGTTCCAGCCTGACTTCATTCTCCATTGAGAATGTTCCCATTTGTAACAATACTGAAGCTGCCTGGTTGCTGCTCTCTTTGTACAGATATTAGCGGAATAGCCTTTATTTTCCTAGGGCTTCACCCACATTGCCCCTCCCCGTACAACCCTGTTAATCAGAAAGAGAGACTGCCTCACAGTGCCAGCTGTCCAGCCTCGGGTCCTGTCTGTGCAGAGTTTGAATATTCTCCCACGGTGACTGTACGGCATTTTTCCCGGGGCTCTGCTTTACTCCCACATTCCAAGGAAGTGCTGGTTGGTAGATTGTGTGGCCACTGTAAATTACGCCTTGAGTAGCAGATGAGAAGAGAATCAGGGAGTGGTTGAAGGGCATCGAGAGAGAAATAGGTTACCAATAAATACAGGAGGGAATGGGATTCCTTTGAAAGCTGACAGAGTCAATGGGACGAATGGCTTTCTTCAAATGGAAGAAAACACGAGAAACAAATATTTCTGGATCTTCTCATCATGCAATAATATGCCATCCATTTTCATTAATTTCCACCTACCTATAAATTACAAATACCTGCAAATGCTTTATAACAAGTACTTTCACTTTTCCCTTATTGACTGACTCCTCTGAATAGGACATACCATTGCATACAGTGTATTGGCATTTCTCTTTACAGCCCCAGAAGCTTACTAACACCTTTGGAAAGATTTATCATTGTTCACTGTGATAATTCCTACCAATGAAAAGAAAAATCTGCCCACCTAGCAGAACAACTTCTGCTCTTATGAGCCAAATTTAGAGTTTTGCCTATCATAGGCCTTCAGTCTGTCAGAAAACAGACCATCAAGTCCCTAAATAGTCACCACTTTATAAAGTTCCAACTTTGATTACAAACTGACCCAGATCTTGTTCAATGACAATTGTTCTGAGATCTGACATCTCCCTGTTTAAATGGAAGGTGGTCCAGGTCTAATGAAATGACTGAAATATGTGGGTTGCTCGATATTCTAATGTCGGGGCAAAACTCCTGCAGGCAAGGTAAGTTCGTTCTCTTCTAGATACTTCAGTTTATTTTAAAGTTCTTAATTATTTGTGCTTTTAGAATCTTTGTAAGGATTTTACATTTTTCTACATTTTGTCTTTCTGAAATTATTTATTATTTTACTAGTTTTTTGATGTCTATGAGAGTTAGGTATTTAAAATTATCAGTTTTGAAAGCCAGCAAAGCTGGGGTTGGGGGTTTCCTAGCTGTCAAAAGTTGTAGTATCAACTTGAGAATGGGGCACCCTGAGAGCACCATTGGAGCCAGCTGCTGCTCAGACCACACACTGAAGTGTGGGACCCTTCAGCTTATTAGGGCAGGACCTCTGCATCTGAATGGGAAAGGTATGGACACAGAGGAAGAGTAGGCTGTGGTTTCAAGTCGTGGGTCCTGGCTAACTTTCCATTGACGTGTATCCAAACCTAGAGGTGCTGGATATGGATAGGGGTAATTTATGCAAGAAATAGGAAAAATCCATTAAGCTTAGGCCCCTGTTTTCAGCTGTATATGGTTGACATCCATTTCACATTTAAGCATAAAAGATACAATGTGGAAAACTGTAAGGAAATACTGTCAGTGATTGGCTTGAATAGCGAGTAAACGCAAAATGGTGGGTTCTGAAGATTAGGGACTGGGGCTGTGATGAGAAGATAGAGACCCAATGGCTGAGAGATCAGAGGCATTAGAAGTGTTTGGGACAACAAAGTGAGACAGATGTTGGAATGTTCAGCAAGAAGGAGGAATTCAGCAGGTTAGTCAGCATCTGCAGAGGGAAGTGGTCAGTCTGTGCTAGTGGAGAAGTTGAAAGTGGGAATTGGATTGGGGTGCATAGACCACAAACTGTATGTGAGGGGATGTTCACAATGTACTGTCACTCTGTGCTGGAAAAGCTCAGAAGAATGCTGTTGTGACGGACAAATTTTTCGGAACTGCTGCTTTGTACGAAAACTCTCACAAGGTAATTAAGAACATCATGGTGATTGGAGAGATGTTTTAAGAATTGCCAATGTTTTAGTAAATGATTGGCAAGATAACAAAAAATAAAATGTAATCAAGGACTTAAACCTAAAAATCTTAGCTAAGCAGCCAAAATTAGCCAATACACCTTTGCGATATAGGTGCCCAAACAACTTCATTACCTTTGTAATATGTTTATGTCTCTCCTTGGCCATTTGAACTCCACGTGCACTAGTTCATGCTATTGGAGAAACACTGTAGCTATTATGGAGATAAATAGAATGGGCTGACCAAGTGATAGGAGAAAAGTTTTATGTTTTCCATACTCTAAGAGCAAAGCTAAAATTCCCAACAAAATCTATGGTAAACTATCCCCTTCAAAGAACAAGCCAACTGTGGCTAATATCCTTCATGTTGCTGGGGAAGAATAAACAGACTGCAGATTCTCTAAATGCTTTATTTATTGCTTTATTTAACACATTTCAAGAAAAATTGGGTGGAAGCGTTTTCCAATTTTCCATGTATTGGTTCAAATCCACTAATTCTGCCTTGGTCAATGGAAGTTTCCCTTCCCAATTTGCTTGAAGGATTCTACATGAAATGCATTCAGATAGTATGCATATGCACAGTTTCACCGAACAGGATTTACTCACAGTTCATACCAGTAGATGCACTGTGCCAAACCCTAGTGATAACACACCTGAAGTAGACAAGCAGTCTGCTCCACTGGTACGCTCACCCAATACCCTACACATTAACACCCTTCACCACTGGTGCAGTGGTTGCAGCACAGAATCTCTGCAAATTACACTACAAACTCTTTCTAAGGCTACTCCAACAACATCTCCCAAACCAGTGACCTCTAGCACCAACACCTAGTTGGTCAGCACATTCTTGATGGGCTGAATAGCCTGTTTCTGTGCTTTTATCCCTCTATGACTCTATAAGAAGGTCAAGGGAAACAGTTGCATGGGAACACACCACCACCTGCAGGTCCCCCTCCAAGCTGAACACATCTGATTTGTGGTGATGACTTGGTGAAAGATCTCAGCCCGAAACATTGACTGTTAATTCCCTTCCATCGATGCTGCCTGACCTGCTGAGTTCCTCTAGCATTGTATGTGTGTGTGTGTGTGTGTGTGTGTGTCTGTGTGTGTGTGTTACTCTGGATTTCCAGTATCTGCAAAATCTCTTATGCTTATAACTTGGAAAGGTATCACCATTCCTTTAACACTGGGTCAAAGGCCTGCAACTTCTGAACCAGCACTGGTTTCATCAAAAGGATGGCAGTCCTTTACGAAAACAGCTCACAGATGCACAGAAGGTCATGCCCTCTTCCCAATACTACAATTAAGCAAGAGGTACAGGAGCCTTAAGTCCCACATCACCAGGTTCAGGAAGGGTTACCACACTACAATACAGAAGATCACGAGGGAATTTTAAAGAGTTATACAAAATTATGAGAAGTATAGATAGGGTAAATACAAGCAGGCTTTTTCCACTGAGGTTGGGTGGGATTACAACTAGAGGTCATGGGTTAAGGGTGAAAGGTGAAATATTTAAGGGGTGCCTAAGGAGGAACTTCTTCACTTGGACAGTGGCGAGAGTGTGGCATGAGCTGCCAGCACAGGTGGTGCATGGGGGCTCAATTTCAACATTTGAGAGAAATTTAGATAGGTACGTGGATGGGAGGGATATGGAGGGCGATAGTCCAGGTGCAGTTGTTGGGATTAGGCAATTTAAATAGTTCGGCACAGAGTAGATTGGTCAAATAGCCAGATGCTGTGCTGTACTTTTCTATGATTCTATGACTACAACCATCAGGCTCCTGAACCAGCATGAATAACTTCACTCACATCAACTCTGAACTGATTCCAGAACATACAGTCTCACTTTCAAGGACTCTACAACTTACATTCTCAGTATTTCTTTAACTTGCACAACTTGTCAGCTTTTGCACCTTAGTTGTTTGTCACTCTTTGTTTATGTGCAGATTTTCATAGGTTGTACTGTATTTCTTAATTTTCCTGCAAAATGCCTCTGTGGAAGTTGCAGCAAGGCAAGGGTTAACACAATGTCCAGGCAAGGACAGATTGCAGTTATAGTCCAGGATATCTTCAAGCATCATTAAGGACCCCCATCACCCAGGTCATGCCCTGTTCTCATTGCTACCATCAGGGAGGAGGTACAGAAGCCTGTTGGAGATCGGGATCAGCCTGCAGGAGACAGCTGTCAGAGCAATAAGTTCACATGAGCAGGGGGTGAAAGCCAAAAGGGAGTTGGCAAGGGGATGCTGACAGAGGAAAGAGCCGAGGGAGGTTGGAGAGAATGAGGACGAGCAAAGGCAGGGATCACTGGAGGCAACCCACACAAAATGCTGGAAGAACTCAGCAGGTCAGGTGGCATCTAAGGAAATGAATAAACAGTCGATGTTTTGGGCTAGGACCCTACTTCAGGACAGAGAAGGAAGGGGGAAGATGCCAGAATAAAAAGGTGGGGCGAGGGGAAGGAGACTAGCTGGAAGATAACCGGTGAAGCCAGGTGGGTGGGAAAGGTCAAAAGCCAGAGAAGAAGGAATCTGATCGTGAGGAGAGTGTGCCATAGGAGAAAGGGAAGGAGGAGATGACCCAGTGGAAAGTAATAGACAGGTGAGGTGTGAGAGTGAAAGTGAGGAACAGAGGAAGGAGGGGAGGGGTTGGGAAAATTGCTTATCAGAACGGGAAACTGATGTTCATGCCATCAGGTTGGAGGCTACCCAGACAGAATTTAAGGTGTTGCTCCTCCACCCTGAGGGTGGCCTCATCTTGGCACAAGAGGAGGCCATGGATGGACATGTTGGAACAGGAATGGGGGTGGGAATTAAAATGTTTGGCCACCGCTTGTGGCAGAGGGAGTGGAGGTGCTTGACAAAGCGGTCCCCAGATTTACGACAGGTCTCACGGATGTAGCAGAGGCTGCATCAGGAGCACCGGACACGATAGGCATCCCCAGCAGATTTGCGGTGAAGTGTTGCCTCAGCTGGAAAGATTGTCCGGGGCCCTGAATGGAGATCACTGGGGGTGCCGAGCAACAGCGGCGGTGATCGTCCTGTGGCTCTACTTCAGATATTGCCAGCTGCATCCAGCTAAACAGGGATTTCGATTGTTCCTTTGAATGTAATCAAGTGTTTGCTGACATCCAGCATTGCCAAGTCAATCCTTCAGGGAGAGCCACCTGGGACTTATTATAATGATATGAGGAGTGAAATACAGATGCAAAACATGACAATATCCTTCAAGTTAAAACAGTGCCAAAAAAAGTTTACATTCAATAAGCAAGTGCAAGCGTGCATATGTGCCCATTACTGGTTATATATAAGACTATAAGACATAGGGATAGTATTCGGCCATTCAGCCCATTGAGTCTGCTGCTCCTTTCCATTTGGCTGATTTATTACCCCTCTTAATAATCTAGTACCTATCAAATTCTGCTTTAAAAATACCCAACGATTATATATACACCCATATAAAGCCGTGTCTGCTTTGGTTTTTGAAAATCAAAAAAAAAAGTGCTTAAATTCAGAAAGAGAAACAGGAGATGCTGGAAATACTCAGCAGGTCAGGCAGCATCTGTGGAAGGAGAAACCATTAATGTTTCAGAGATTGCTGGGCAGAGTTCTGATGGACTGAAACATTAACTCTGTTTGTCTTTCCACAATGCCTCCTGATGCATTGAGTGTTCCCAGTATTTTCTGTGTTTTAATATTATTATTAATAATAATATATTTATAGAACATTTTTCATACAAATGATGTAGTTGAAAGTGCTTTACAATAGGATAAAATACGAACATCAAAATGAAAGCAAAATGATGTTAGTTAAAAGCAAGGTTAAATAAATAGGTTTGGAGCTGGCACATAAAAGTGACAACTCAGTCTGCATCATTTATAGTTTTACGTTTTGAGTTCCACAGTTTAGGAGTGTAGGAGATGCTGACCTTCTAACCTTCCTTTGAGAGAGATTGTTTAAATTTAAGAAACTGAGACCTCAAGCAGGATCATAAAATGAAAGTGATTCTGTGATGTACTCCGGTCCCAGAATATTACCCTTCTGCTTTCTTGTGCGACTATGTGCTTGTAAGTGTTTGTAACAAACATGTTTTCTGTAGCCAAAAGGAAGATCCTTGTTGTGTCATATACACAAGAGATTCTGCAGATGCTGGAAATCCAGAGAAACACATACAATATGCCAGAGAAACTCAGCAGGTCAGGCTGCATCTATGAAGCGGAATAAACAACTGACGTTTCTGACCGAGGCCCTTCATCGGGACTGTGCCATGCTATGAGGACCTTCAAATCCTTCTTTGTAGGGCCATACAATGAAAGGATAACAGACGGCAGCCCCTCCAGAAATAGCTACATCAAAAAATGTAGATAATATCATAGAACTTAGAACGTAGTACAATGTAGTACGTCAATTGAGAAGGTTTGCACCTTTTCAAGTACTTTTTCTCAACATGATCATACCCTTGATCTTTATTTCTGATTCTGGAGATTCAGACACTCTGAAATGAGATATTTTTGCTATTTTAAGTACAGCAAATTAGAATCAGAATCAGGTTTATTATCACCGGCATGTGTCGTGAAATTTGTTAACTTAGAAGCAGCAGTTCAATGCAACACATATTAATATAGAAAGAAAAAAATAAATAAACAAATCAATTACAGTATATGTATATTAAATAGATAAAAAATAGTACAAACACAGAAATAATATATATCAAAAAAGTGAGGTAGTGTTCATGGGTTCAATGTCCACTTAGGAATCGGATGGCAGAGGGGAAGAAGCTATTCCTGAATCGCTGAGTGTGTGTCTTCAGGCTTCTGTACCTCTTTCCTGATGGTAACAGTGAGAAAAGGGCATGCCCAGGGTGTTGAGTTCCTTAATAATGGATGCCGCCTTTCGAAAGCTCCACCCCTTGAAGATGTCTTGGATACTACAAAGGCTAGTACCCAAGATGGAGCTGTCTAATTTTACAACTTTCTGCAGCTTCTTTCGATCCTGTGCAGTAGCAACTACCGCCCCCCCACCCCCACCCCCATACCAGACAGTGATGCCACCTGTCAGAATGCTATCCACGGTATATCTATAGAAGTTTTTGAGTGTTTTAGGTGATAAACCAAATCTCCTCTAACTCCTAATGAAATGTAGCTGCTGTCTTGCCTTTGTAGCTGCATCAATATGTTGGGACTGGGTTAGATCCTCTGAGATATTGACAACCAAGAATGTTACGTGCCCTGAAGCACAAAATATTTCCAGATAATCAGTTACATTCCAAATATCGTTGATGGTTGGAAATTACTGTGCAGATTAGCTTCACTTTCTCAGTCAGTGGATCACAGCTAGGACTGGGCAATATGCTCCTCTTATACAGAATACAAGTATAGGCAGGGTTAAACTGGAGGAGGACAGAGAGCAGCTCAGCTTCATTGACCTCTCAACTGCTCACACTTTCATGCACAGACATTGCCAACTTAGGGGAGGAACTGGACAGTCGTTCGCTGTTATGAAATTATATCCCAAGCATTCAAATCTTTCAGAAAGGTTGATGAAACATTTCAAAGGTTGGCCGGTGGCAGTCGTCAAGCAGAGTTCTTTCATTTAACCTGATTAGTATTAGAAGGTGGTGAATCCGTGGAATTCATTGCCATGGGAAGCTTTGGAGTCCAAGCTATTTTTGCGTATATTTAAAGCTGAGGATGATGGGTTCTTGAATAGTAAAGGAGTCAAAGGTTGTGGGGAGAAGGCAGGAGAGTGATAATAAATCAGGTTCGGTCAAATAGTGGACCAGAATCGATGGGCTGATTGGCATAATTCTCCTTCTGTGTCTTATAGGGCAGTTGTAATTCCACACTTAACCACAACATTACACGGGTTATGTATCTTTTCAATACCAATTTAGATTTAAAGTTTCACCCCTACAGGCTCAGTTTAAATAATCAAGTGACTTCATGGACCAAGACTTGTTGCAAAACACTGCTTTATTTTTCTTGAATAAACTTGTAAAGCACTCTGACATTTTCTTCACCCCGCTTGCCACAACCAATCACTCACACAATCATTGCCGCACAAGGCATTTGTTCCAGCACGATTCAAAAACACAACTCCTATTTCAAACTATTTCCATTACTCAATAACTAGAAGTTGCAAAGATAGATTTACAGTCTTTCCTTTTTTAACAAGCTTCCTTTGTATTATTCATTCTTTTTCCTGCCTAGTGCTGGGCCCTAGACTAGCCGTATGCACACAGACTCCACTTTGGCTTCCGTTGTGATCCTTTCCTTCTTGCTACTTCCCTCTAGCTGTTCCTCAACCCTGGTCAGATCACATGATCTTGATTTCTCTCATTCTCTTTGCATTGAGGTCACCAGATGCATTTCCGTCTTGATCATTCCCTCCTTTGTCTTGCTCTCCTGACCCTTGTGTGCTACTCTTTAATCTTTCTACTTCTATTAATTTATTTTGGGTCTCAACTTAAGCATTCCCTGACCCAACACCTTCACCATAAGGACTACCTACAGTGGATCAAAATGGCAACTCAGCCTATAGAACAACTAGGGGAGGGGTTGAACACACTTCCCTCCTTTCCATTTCTGACGAAGGATACTCCACCTGGCTCTGTTTCAAGGAGAAGACCCTTCATCGAAATTGGGAAGGAGATGCAGCCTGACCTGTTGACTGCTTCCAGCATTTTTTTGTGTTTATTTTAGATTTTCTTAGCATCTGCAGTTATTTACTGAAGTTTGGTACTTAGAGATGGACAGACATTGTGAAAGGAACCCACACGCTATAAAGGGTGAATGAAGCATTGATCCTTCGACTCAACGTTATGGCTTTTGCTTCAACCATGTATTCCTGGATGCAAATGTTTATTTTGAAAATGAAGAACCTAAGTAAAATTTTTACGAACTTTCCATGCCTCCCATGCAGTCTCCTCTACTGCGGAGGAGCACAACAGGGGTGAAGGTGAAACAAAAGAATTGGTGGAAACACTCAGTGGTCAGTCAGCATCTGTGGAGAGAGAAAAACAGCTAATACTCTCCCACCACAACTCCTAAGTATGCGACAGGGAAAGAGAAATAAAACATGTGAAATTCAGTGAGTAGAGAAGCTGGGGGGAGTGGAAGGGAAAATTCTGATGGGGTGAAACGTTTTTGCCATCCCTAGGATGTTAGATGAACAGCTTCCTGGACATATCAGTTCAGTCCACAGGGGCATACACAAGGTTCCATATTAATCCTCAATCCGACATCAAATACACAGGGCGGAACAAGTATAGCGCTTTGTACCAGGGATAGAAGAAAGCTGCTCCATAGCTCAGATCAGCCCTTCCGCACACTAGCCATTGATCCTTGTGGCCTGTCTACGTTTCCTCTGTGTTGCTTTGTGTTGCTACGAGTTCCTGCTGCTTCATTTGCTTGTGTACAGCAATGAATGATCAACCAGAGAATGAGGAGCATGGACCCAAACGGCCTGCCTCACTGGTGGCTTACGTATTCTGTGAACCTTTCAGTTCTTCTGTGCCATGTCTATTTGGAAATAGGATCAATGACTCTGAATGGTGGGAGCTGCTGCGAGGAGCAGGACAAGGTCAGGTAGGGAGCAGCAGAGGGACAGAACAGGTGACAATGGCAGATCCAGGACAACAAGGAATGTAACAAGGTTGTTCAACAGAAACAGCAGAGCTAGGAATTCCAGGAGGAGGTGGCTCAATTGTTTCCTAAGGACAGAGTTTAAAACAACTTCTTGTAAGACATGGGAGACATGTTGCAGCAGATGATGGAGCTGCTATCTAACAGGACCTATAAGAACATAACAACAAATGAAATAGGAGCAGGAGTAGGCCATCTGGCCCATCGAGCCTGCCCCGCAATTCAATAAGATCATGGCAGATCTGTCCATGAGCTCAGCTCCATCTACCTGCCTTTTCCCCATAACCCTTAATTCCCCTACTATGTAAAAATCTATCTAAACACAAAATATTCTGCAGGTGCTCCTTCCTACCATCCCCCCACCTTCTTTATGGGGCCTTTGCCCCTTCCCTCTTCAGTCCTGATGAAGGGTTCCGGCCCGAAACGTTGACTGATCGTTTCCACAGATGCTGCCTGACCTGCTGAGTTCCTCCAGCTTGTTGTGAGTGTTGCTATAAATCTATCTAACTGTATCTTAAATATACTTAGTGAAGAATCCTCAACTGCTTTCCTGGGCAGAGAATTCCACAGATTCACCACTCTCTGGGAAAAACAGTTTCTCTTCATCTCCATCCTAAATCTTCTCCCCTGAATCTTGAGACAATGTTCCCTAGTTCTAGGCTCACCTACCGATGGAAACAACTTTCCTACTTCTATCTTATCTATCCCTTTCAAAATTTTGTATGTTTCTATAAGATCCCCTCTCATTCTATATTCCAGAGAGTATAGTCTCAGGCGACTCAATCTCTCCTCATAGGTTAACACCTTCATCTCTAGAATCAACCTGGTGAACCTCATCTGCACCGCCTCTAAAGCCAGAATATCCTTCCTCAAGTAAGGAGACCAGAACTGCACACAGTATTCCAGGTGTGGCCTCACCAGTACCCTGTACAGTTGCAGCACGACCTCCCCACTCTTCAATTCAATCTCTCTAGCAATGAAGGCCAACATTCTGTTTGCCTTCTTAATAACCTGTTGTACCTGCAAGCCAACTTTTTGTGATTCATGAACAAGCACTCCTAGGTCCCTCTGCACAACAGCATGCTGCAATCTTTCACGATTTAAATAATAATCTGCTCTTCTATTATTCCTTCCAAAGTGAATGATCTCGCATTTACCAATGTTGTACTCCATCTGCCAGACCTTGGCCCACTCACTTAACCTATCTATATCCTTCTGCAGACTCTCCACATCCTCTGTACAATTTGCTTTTCCACTCAGTTTAGCTCAGTCCCCTCTTCTAAATCATCAATGTAAAAGGTAAACAGCTGTGGGCCCAGCACCAACCCCTGCGGCACCCTACTCACCACCGACTGCCAACCGGAAAAACACAAAACACTCATTTATACCAACTCTCTGCCTCCTACTGGTTAGCCAATCCACTATCCATGCCAATACACTTCCTCCAACTTCATGCATCCGTATCTTATTTCTAAGTCTCTTGTGTGGCACCTCATTGAACGCCTTCTGGAGATCCAAGTATATGACATCCACCTGTTCCCCTCTATCCACTGCACTCATTACATCCTCAAAGAACTCCAGTAAGTTTACCTAACAGGACCCTGCCCTTTCTGAATCCATGCTGAGTCTGTCTAATGGAACCACTCCTTTCTAAGTGTTTCGCTATTTCTTCCTTAATGACAGCTTCAAGCATTTTCCCGACTGCAGATGTTAAGCTAGTTGGCCTATAGTTGCCCGTCTTTTGCCTACATCCTTTTTGAGACCTGAGAGATCAGGACTCAATTCTGACAGTCCATACAAAATTGCACATTTCCCACGTTGTCCGTGGGTTTCCACGGGCTGCTTCCATTTTCTCCCACATTCTAAAGGCTATTGTGAATTGTCCCTAGTGTTGAATCAGAGGGGAGTTAACAGGAATGTGGGGAGAGTAAAATTGTGATTAACATCATTTTAATGCATGTGGGGTGCGCAATGGTTGGCATAGGGCCTGTTCCTGTGCTACAAGACTCTAAATTGTAGTTTGAGGCAGTGTAATTCTATTGTACGAGACTAAGAAACTACAGCATATCTTCAATGGCCCTCACCAACTTTTACAGATGCATCCTATGCAGGTGTACGACAATTTGATGTGCCACGTGCTCTGCCCAAGACCAAAAGAAATTGCAGAGTTGTAAACACAATCCGAACTATCTTGAAAACAGCTTCTCCTCCACTGACTCCGTCTACTCTTGCCACGGGCTTGAGAAAGCAGTCAATACAATCAAGGACTTTTCACACCCCCATTATTCCCTATTCCATCTGATATAAAAGCTTAAGAACACATACCACTAAGCTAAGGTCAACTTCTGTCGCACTGTTATAGGATTCAGGAGCAGAGCTCATCAGGGCTCTTGCACTGCACTCACTTTGTAACTGTAACACTATATTCTGAATTTTCCCCCTTTGGCACTCCCTCGGTGTACTTCGATATGGAGTGATCTCTCTGAATGGCAAGCAAACAAAAGCCTTTCACCGTATCCCAATACATGTGACAATAACAGATGAATTATGAATCACTCCATTCATTCTCAATGGGTCTTATTTTCTTAAAGTAAAGACAAAATATTGGATACTCAACAGATCAGGCAGCAGAGAAAAAAAATTGCCATTATCATTGATCACTTTCATCATTTTCATTAGAACTGACCGGCACTGTCACGAACTGAAAATGCTGGCTATCTGAAATCGTGAATGCAAAATTGTGTCCCGAAGGTACTGATGTGCCCAAGCCGAAAATGAGATGCTGGCCTTCAAACTTACATTAGGCTTTCCTGGAACACTAATGGAAGCGAAAGTCAGAGACAGAGAATTAAGATAACAGGCAAGTAAGAGCTCAGCTCACCCTTGTGGACTAAAGAAATGTTTTGCAAAGTGGTTATTCAATTTACAAAAGCTTTCTCTAAAGTATAGGAAACCACAGTATGAAGAGCTAATCGTGAAAGAATTGCTTGTTCATTCTTTCCAGATGTCAGACTGACTGTAATTCCTAAGAGACACAAGACACTTCATTCAGTCTTGGTCAAAATGAAGGGTCAAAATGAATGAAGGGTCTTGGTCAAAACGTTGTCTGTTTATTCCCCTCCTCAGATGCTCCCTGACCTGCAGAGTTCCTCCAGAATATTGTGTGTGTTGTTTAAACCCTATGAGATTTGATTCTGATTTAATCTCTGAATGACAGAAAGAGTCAGGGGAATAAAACGGAAAGTGAGAGGTGAGGGTTGCAAGCCTCAGAATAACAGCACATTGACTGAATGAAGGTCATGGTCTAAAACAATAGTGCAGCTAACCTCAATGAACACAGGATAAAATACTGATCTCATGCTGAATATCTGAGAAGCTGAATCAAAATAGGTTTACTACTTCTCCCACTTCCACATTTCCCACTTGAAATTTGTTTCCATCTCTAGCTTTTCATACTGCCACCATGTTCATGTATATGTGCTAAATTTATTATTGCTAATAAAGGAAGGATCTAGTGCTTTCCCAGAGCACATGACAAATAAACTCTGCTCGGGCTTCCGGCTGGGTTATTTTTTACTGCTATTTAGTTTCTCCAGTCTCTCTTTCTTGCTCCTGCTCCTTCCCTATGCCATTGTTATTTTCTTATCAATAAATACGTGACATTTCAAATGAGATTTAACCTTTATTTTGCGACAGATGACACAATAGCCATTGCTCTACATACTGTCCTTACATATCTGGAGAAGAGGGATGCTTATGTGAGAATGCTGTTCTTGGACTACAGTTCATCATTCAACACCATAATTCCATCCAGGCTTGACAGGAAGCTCAGAGACCTTGGCCTTCACCCTGCCTTGTGCAGCTGGATCCTGGACCGATCACCAGCAGGTTGAAAGAGTGTGCTCCCTCACCTCCACCCCTCTGACTCTGAACACAGGAGCCTTCAGGGCTGTGTACTAAGCCCCCTCCTTTACTCCCTGTATACCCATGACTGTATCGCCACCCACAGCTCCAATCTGTTAATTAAATTTGCCGATGACGCTACATTGATTGGCTTAATCTTAAACAATAACAAATTATCCTACAGTGAAGAAGTCAGCTCTCTGACACAGTGGTGTCAAGAAAACAACCTCTCCCTCAATGTTGCAAAAACAAAGGAGCTGGTTGTGGACTACAGGAGGAATGGAGACAGGCTAACACAACAGCGCCTCTTTCACTTCAGACAGTTGAGGAAGTTTGGTATGGGCCCACAAATCCCAAGAACCTTCTACAGGGGCACAATTGAGAGCATCCTGACAGGCTGCATCATTGCCTGGTATGGGAACTGTACCTCCTGTAATCGCAGGACTCTGCAGAGAGTGGTGTGGACAGGCCAGCGCATCTGTAGTTGTAAACTTCCCATGATTCAGGACATCTACAAAGACAGGTGTCAGAAAAAGGCCCGAAGAATCACTGGGGACCTGAGTCACCCCAACCACAATCTATTCCAGCAGCTACCATCTGGGAAATGGTACTGCAGCATAAAAGCCAGAACTAACAGGCTCTGGGACAGCTTCTTCCACCAGGCCATCAGACTGATTAACTCAGGCTGACTTGAGTGTATTTCTATGTTACATTGACTGTTCTATTTATTATAAATTACTATGATTGCACATTGCACATTTAGATGGAGGCATAACGTAAAGATTTTTATTCCTCCTGTATGTGAAGGATGTAAGAAATAAAGTCAATTCAGTTCAAGTCAATTTATCCATGGATTCTCATCCACAATGAGATTACTTCTGGATCCTCACAATCCTCACTGCATCTTTTATCTAATTGTTTTATTGGTCATTTTTTCCTTCCATGAAACCAAACTGGTTATTTTGATCTGACTAAAATTTGCTTTTATCATTAGGTATCTTTGTTCTTGAGTTTTCACTTTATGTGTAAGAACTCTGTTTAATTATATATTGTGGTCACCATTTCCAAAATATTCTCCAAGTTTTTTTTGTGCCTGTTTCACTTTATTACCCAGAAACAGGCTAAACATTTGTGTGGCTGGATTGGGATAAACAAGGTGGTGCCATCATTTCCGCTCAACAGAAAGACAGAGGCATGCTAAAGGGCCATTTCTGAAGGTCTATCCTGGGCCCAACATATTGATGCAATTACAATGAAGCTATGCCAGCAGCTATATTTCACCAAGAGTCTGGGGAGATCTGTTAGGTCACCAAAAACTCCAACAAATTTCTACAGATATACCTTGGAGAGCATTTTAACTAGCCGCATCACTGTATGGTATGGAAGGGTCAATGCACAGGATCAGAAAAAGCTGTAGAGCATTATAAACACAGCCAGATCCATCATGAACACCAGCCTCCCCAGCATGGAGGACATCTTCAAAAGGCAATGCCTCAAAAAGGCAGCATCCATCATTAAGAACCTGCACCACCCAGGACATGCCCTCTTCTCATCGCTACCATCAGGAGGAGCCTGAAGACAAATACTCAATGTTTTAGGAACTGCTCCTATCCGTCCACCAGGAGATTTTTGAATGGACTATGAACACTACCTCACTATTTTTGTCTTATTTGCACTACACACACACACACACACACACAGAGTATAAATATCAATATTTATTTATTTATTGATCGATTGCCATACAGTGTGAAGTAGGTCCTTCCGGCATTTCGAGCCATGCCTAATCACTGTGGGAGGAAACTGGAGCATCCGGGAGAAACCCATGCAGTCGCGGGGAGAATGTACAAATTCCTCACAGGCAGCAACAGGAATTGAACTCAGATTGCTGGCACTGTAAACCACTATGCCTAGTGGATTCTGGTTAATTGGGGCACATCGGGACAACTACATTTTGGCCCATGAAGGGGCTTCTCCAATTAGCCGGTTTCACTGAAATAGTTTAAAAGGTAAAAAAAAGATAAACCACTGTTTAACTAAGTAACAAAGTATTTAAATGAAATACAGAACAAATTAAAACACAGTCAATACTACTACAGTACTATAAAACTGTTTAGTTACTAATTGTTATCGACGGAGGAATTTATCCAGTGTACCTGCCCACTGCTGTGTTCTTTTGATTGACTGTAAATGAACAAAATCAGTGCAGACACCTAGTGTAGGTAATGGACTGCCTTCATACAATGCTATTGACGAATGCATCCTCCAAATCTTCATTTTTCATTGTAACATTCAAGACACTTGTCAATACCTTCAGATTCTTCATAGTTTTTAACTTGTTGAAGTTGTGAAATTTTTTAAATTTTCACTCCTGGCGTCTGAACGCTTGAAACTGCAGTGAGCACAACAATTCCGAAAGGCCTTACTGCTTATTTCTCGCCAACTATCAGTGAGAAAACTCACTGCTTTTCAACAAACGCACACACAACTGGTGCTATTTAAAAACTCTTCAATCTAAGCACGGCTTACAGTGAATTTTGATTAACT
Source organism: Mobula birostris (assembly GCF_030028105.1). Classification (NCBI taxonomy): domain Eukaryota; kingdom Metazoa; phylum Chordata; class Chondrichthyes; order Myliobatiformes; family Myliobatidae; genus Mobula; species Mobula birostris. The sequence continues at coordinate 19,579,549 of NC_092384.1, forward strand.
GAATCTGAATTGTTGCACTGCCAATTTCTTAGCAACTATCAGTGATAAAAATCACTGCTTTTTGAACACAAGTACATTTAACTGGCACTATTTAAAAACTGTTCACTCGATGCCACGTGCTGTGTCTAATGACTACATAAGTGCACATGAATGATGCAAGTTAGAAACTGTTCAGCAACAGCCTCCTTTCCCAACTAAGAGGTACAGTGTCCTAAATAAAGAAAGGGAATCTCGGATATTTTCTCCATTAGTCTTTGTTCTTCAAGAGTTGTCCCAAGTAAGTAGCTGTCTTGATTAACCAGAATCCACTATGTGTGTGAGTATATTATATGTGTCATGACACGTCAGTGATAATAACCTGCTTTGGACTCTGAGATTAGTTGACCAACTTCCTAAAATATTCTATAGACTGAGATGGTTTAACATATGGTGCAAAAGAACTCAAAATCCTTAGTGGTTTTTTTGTGTGCCTTATCCAAGTGTACAAATTTAATATTGTTTTTACAAATCAGGGATAAATGAACACTTTATTTCTGTACGGAAAATGTGCAAAGATCAACATTTATTCTGTATCTATAATTGTTTCTGAACTTAGGTGGCTTCTGTAGGTCTGGAGCAACATAAAAACCTGACTGGGTAAGGATAATAGATTTCATGAGGCTCATAAATTGCAATGATCTAGTAACCTCAGTCGTTAGTATTAGTGTGTTATTCCAGAATTATTTGAATTTAAATTTACCAGTGTGCTAGTGGGATTTGAACTTCAGTTTAACAAACTGGGTCTCCGGCTGTGAAAGGCTGCAATTATACCTTCTTATTAGATGGGAGAAATGGAGCTGCAGATTGAGCAAAGTCCAGGCGCCATACAATACCAATAAGACGATGTGTACCACAGTTCAATTTAATAAAACAAATTTTATTTCCTTGTGTGAACTCTTGCATCACAGATAAAGCATTCATCTTCCCCCTTTTAGGTAGGGTTTACAAATAGATGAGCCTGTTTATTACATTCCCTCAATGCTGTCTCACAGTTTCTCCAGGTAAAAGTATTTTGTGCAATCTCTACTTTTCAGTTGTAGTTTTGGTGGCATTGCAGTGGTCATGCTGCGGCAGCCGAAGGCTCAGTGGCTGCACGCCTGCATCCAAGGCCAAGTCGAAATCTGGGTCTGCGGAGACAGGAGGCTGAAGAATACGGGCTCTCTTGGGGTTAGAAGGCAGTGTATGTGCTCAAGTGGGCAGGAGGAACAGGGGCTTGCTTTGCTATTGTTGTTTTCTGTGTTGTTCTGTTGAGAATTGTGGCCACGCTCTGTTGGTGTCAGACTATGTGACGATACTTGTGGCTGCCCCCAGCACAGGGCGTGTTTGTTGTTAATGCAAACAGCACATTTCACTTTTGGTCTAATTTACACGTGAACTTGAATCTTAAAATGACCATGATGAACCTAGAGCCCAATAGTGTCCAAACACTTTTTGGTAGACAATTACAATTATTACAAAGAGATAAGAAACATAAAACACATAGGTGGAAACAAGTCAGTTCACAGGTTGATCACAACAGACAAGTGGGATTTCACATCAACTCTGGCAGACCATGTTTTAACTGTATAACACAGTTTCTACCAGCACCTTGTGTGTTGCTCCAGATTCTGGCATCTGCAGCCTTGAGTCTCCAAACTGGGCATTGATCTTGTATTTACAGCATCCAGATTTAAAAACAGCTCATATAAGTAAGACCTCACCTACACAAGCCTCTTGTGAAATGAGTACTGGCAGCAACAGTTAAGCTCCCTGTATAAAGTCACCTACCTAGCACCAGGTGGACAAGCAGAGACAGAAAACTCTGCAGGAATAAGTCACATTTGTTTTAATTTAATTTAGGGATATACAGCATGGTAACAGAGCATCACGGCCCAACGAGCCCTCACCACCCAATTGCACCCATGGACCGATTAACCTACTGACCCCTATGTCTTTGGAAAGCGCAGCACCCAGAGGAAACCCAAGTGTTAATGGGGAGAACATAAAAACTCCTTACAGTCATGGGAGTTGAACCCCGGCCTTTGGCGCTGTGAAGCGACGTGCTAACCTCCACGCTATCGTGCCACTTGTTGTCAAGGGCGTAGCTTTAGTCAATGTCATGGCACTGCAATTGCAAAGCTTATGTTTTTTACTTTTAGTGAATGCCTGGAGTGTAAGTCATTGGGTATATTTAAAGCAGAGGTTGATAGGCTTTTGACTAGTAATGTGTCAAAGGCTACGGGGAGAACAGGATGTGGAGCAGACTTGATGGGCTAATTCTGCTCCTATGTCTCATGGTCTTTCACTGTAAAGACAGAAAGGTTCTTGCAACCGCTGCACTCACAATCCCCAGCTCTAGCAGAATCCCCATGTAGCTCTGACTTGGCCTTTGCGGGGAAATAACAAGGCTGGAAACTGAAAGCTGATGCTGTAGCCAAAGGATGTTTGAGAAGGACTGGAGGATACCAGTAATCTGTTGGACGCACCAGGGTTGTCCGACTGCCCTCTCAGGGAGGTCCAGCCGTGCTTTCAGCCAAACTGGACACCTCTGACAAGGTGACACTAAGGGAATAGAAGGAGAGGGCAAGAGCACCTGCCAAAGCTTAGAGACACCAGGAGCTTTCAACAAAGGAAACTGTCTTGATGGCTACCAATGGCTACCCAATGGCTCTAGGTGGATGCCATTCCAGAAGCTCGCAAACCAAGCTGGATTGTCCTAATCCACAAAGCAGAGAGTCATGAGCTACTGCATTGTATGAGCACCTGGTAACCAACCCGCTTCAGCCCCAGGCTCAAAATACTCTTCACCACATTCGTGGTGAGGACCCCAAGGAATCAGTGTTCACTAGAATATACTGCAATCCTGCAGCAGAACATCACAAGGGGCCCAAAAGAACCTTCAGCATCTCTACTTTTTATAAGTTCATGTAGATTTAGCATGTGGCCTAAAACTTTGACAAACTTCTGAAGATGAACAGTGGAGAGTATCCTATCTGGTTGCATCACGGCCTGGTATGGAAACACCAAGGTGTTTGGAAAAGGAATGGAAAAGTCTCCCCGAAAATGGTGGATACAGCCCAGTCCATCATAGGAAAAGCCTTCCCTTCCATTGAGTGCATTTACAAGGAGCACTGCCACAAGAAAGCAGCATCCAGCATCAAGGACCCCAACCATTCAGGTCTTATTCTCTTCTCACTACTACAATCAGGCAGGAGGTACAGGAGCCTTAGGTCCCATACCACCAGGTTCAGGAAACAGTTATTACCCTACAACCATGAGGCTTCTGAACTTACAGAATGCTGGAGGAACTCAGCAGGCCAGGCAGCATCTACGGAAAAGAGTAAACCGTCGACGTTTAGGGCCAAGACCCTTCATCAGGATGGATCCCGGCCCGTAACATCGACTGTTTACTCTTTTCCATAGATGCTGCCTGGCCTGCTGAGTTTCTCCAGCATTTAGTGTGCATTGCTTGGATTTCCAGTATCTGCAGTTTCCTTAATACATATTTAATTGCACAATTTGTCTTTTGCCAGTCCTTAATTATGTATAATTTTTCACAAATTCTATTGCATTTCTTTATTTTCTTGTAAATACCAACAAGAAAATTAATCTCAAGGTAGAATATGGTGATGTATACATGCTTTGATAATAAATTTACTTTGACGTTGACTTTGAAAACGGGCAAGCAATTGTGTTTGCAGGTCTGCCTGTGAATTTAATTTGGGGAGAGAGACAAATTGCTCTTATACGCACTGATAAGAAGGGAGTGTTTCCCAGATTTACCTTCTGGTAAAAGACTTACACATGAGCCGAAGTACAGTGGTCAAGGTAGGGAAGGATACGCTCTGTCTAAATAAATAAGCCTCCAAAATAAGGGGCTCCCCTGACGCCAATCCTCAGTCAACAGCACTTGCACTTGAGAGCTAGGAGGAGAGTTTGGTGAACATCAGTGATGAAGTTCTAGCTTTGGTAGACAATACAGCTACCCCAAGTGAGTTTTACTCCAGGATGGCCAAGAATATCCCATTTGCACTGGCTTCAGTGAATGCAAAGACTAAGGGTTCCACTTGGTCAGTAAGGTAAAGACATTTATCTTCAACAATTGAGAAAACTGAAACAGATCAGTAAATTGATTGCATTAAGTTGAACAAGTGGTGTGGAAAACTGGCGTAAGAGGTAAACTGAAACTTCTATGAAAGACTGAGCTGCTCAACACTCACATGATGCCCAGAATGTGCTGCCACATCCTTACAGAAACCTCAAAAAACTGTCTTAGAGAACTGAGACTTATCAAGAAAACAAAGGAAATCATTGGTAAACAGCACAAAACAACAATGGAATCCTGCAGACTGGGAACCTGGATGGAGGGCTGGTCTTCCTAGCTGGAAGTTCAACATTGTTCTGCTGCAAATCAGGAGAAGAATTGCCTACAGCAATCCAAGGGCCAGGTCCCTTTGAGGTGGCAGACAAGGTCTGGTGCAGAATCCGAGGAATCGAGGCCATTTCAGCAGGATGAAGAGACTCCGGTACACAAGAGGCTGACACCACCCTTGCCGAGCGATGGAGGCCGCCTGGTAAATCGGAGTGGGGGGGGGGGGTTGTAGAAATGGGTGGACTTATCGAGTCCAGTATCAGTGTTCAGAGAAGACACACTATCTAACTCATAGGTCACTTGCAAAAACCAGAAGACGCACAAATCCAATGCCCTCCTGCTTAGGTATGACCAGGTGCACCACAGGCTATGGCAGAGCACAACAAACCCAGGCCTGCAGCTGATGAAAGAGCCACTATGGAAGATTAGCATAGACTTCAGCCCAGTGCCTAGCATTAAAAAACATGACTTTAGAGATTCACAAAGGCCAAGGGCTCAGAGGAAGGAATCTGGTGGGAGAGAAGAGTGGAAAAAGAGAAGGGGGAGATCCAGGAGGTGGTGATAGGCAGGTGAGAAAAGGTAAGGGGTCAGTGTGGGGGATAGAAGGAGAAGGGAGGGGGAGGGAAATTATTTTTAACTGGAAGGAGAAATCAATATTCGTACTATCAGATTGGAGACTACCCAGACGGAATATAATGTGTTGCTCCTCCACCCAGCATCTTCTCTCTTCTTTTCCAGCCTTGAAGAAGGACCTCAGCCTGAAAGGTCGACTGTTTATTCATTACCATAGATGCTACCTGACCTGCTGAGCCCCTTCAGCACTTTGTGCGTGTTCCTTTGGATTTCCAGCCTCTGCAGACGAGCTCGTATTTAGGATTAACAGGAGAGTTACTGCAAGTTTTTGTGGATAAGTGGCAGTGCCAGCACCTTCCGCTGCTCGATCTTCATTACAGTTCACCGCAATCACTTGTCCACCTGTAATATTATTGGTCAACTTGCTCCTTCCACAACTCAGTAACTTTTCTCTCTTCCCTTCGCTTTAGGATGCGGGCTCCTGCATTTGGAAGCCTTTCCATTTCAGTGGGATATAGTACCACTCTGTAGAAGGCAACAGCAGCCAAGGTGAGCATGGCAAGATCCCGCAGAACAAAAATGTGACAACTGTTGGGTTCATCTGTTTTCGGAAAAGGCAGCCACTGGTAGGTATTGCCGAGACACCAGAAGGACTCCACTCCACTTTAGGGAGCGCTGTGGGCTCTTTTGCGTTTAGCCGAGGCCCAACAGCGCTACCACAAACACAGCACTTGCGACAGATGAATGCTGAGTGCTCTGTTGTGACACTGGCGAGCTGTCCCCAGCTTGCCCCTGGGTGTGTTGGTTGTTAACGGGAACAACATATTTCACTCTGGTCTGTGTAAAGGGCTCTGCCTCTGTACACTTTTCCTGCAGTGCCACTGTGTTGCAACTAAGCCACCAAAGTTTCAGTGTTTGAGCTAACCTCTGCAGTAAAGGGTGAAAGGAAATTAAAACAGCTACCTTCAGGAAATTAAAACAGCTATCATGCAATGCAACAGCAGACTGCCTTGGCACCTAGGGATTACAGTAGGGATAGCATCAGCACATTCTCTAGGATTCGCTTTCCTCTGTACAGCTGCATTCGCTCTCCCAGCAAGCCATTAAAGTCTGTCACGAGCCTTGTGGCCCATCAGGGCCGGTACTTATGCCGGTTTCCATGGCGTGAAGCAACTGAGAGTACGAGACTGGGTTTTACTGGAGCATTGTGTGGTTAAGTGCCTTGCTCAAGGACACACACGCTGCCCCACCCAAGGCTTGAACCCACAACCTTCGGGTGGCTAGTCCAACACCCTAACCACTTGGCCAAGCGCCATACCCAGCAAACCATATCACTCATTAAAAGAGCTGTAACCCCTGGGGTTCTCACACAACAGCACACGGCAGCTGCAACTGCTGTCAGGGTCACTAACACCAATTACAGGGTGCTCGTCACCGTGCTTCACTGAAGGCCAAGAGTTCTTCGAGATTCACTAGGTCCTTATTTTCCAGAAATTCTCCATCACTGCCTCTATGACAAGGTCATTTAGGAATTCTTTCACCATGCCGATGAACTATGGTGCTTGTTACATCAAATTCCATTCTTACTCCAGGTATTTTATTCATCGAGTCATAGAGCACTACAGCACAGAAACAGGCCCTTTGGCCCATCTAGTCTGTGCTAAACGACCTGCACTGGGACCATAGCCATCCTTACCCCTCCCATCCAAACTTCTCTTCAATGTTGAAATCAAACTCACATCCACCACTTCCGCTGGCAGATTGCTCCACACTCACCGTCCTCTGAGTGAAGATCCCCCTGAAGTTTCCCTTAAACATTTCACCTTTCACCCTCAAACTATGACCTCCAGTTCTAGTCTCACCCAAATTTAGTGGAAAAAGCCGGCTTGCATGTCCCTATGCCCCTCATAATTTTGTACACCTCTATCAAATCTCCTCTTATTCTCCTGCACTCCAGGGAATATACAGGAAAACATAAATATCGAGCCCATCATTTTTTAAATGTTTTTAGGCAAGTTCTAAACTTCAAGGATGCAGCCAGGTCACAGTAGCAGAAGGAATGACATTTTTCAGCACGTTTAGATTTTTATTTTTATTATATTAATTCCCAACTCTCCCATTTCACCGGTAACCCTGGGCAACCTTGAGCCTGTTTAAGGGCAAGAAAGTGGGATAACTGTGATCAACCAAGATTTAAGATTTTTCCAACATGGATTCTACCTTTCACGGATCACTCAGTCGTTCATGTCTCTGCGTTCTGATGCCAGGGATTGCAAGAACTGTGGAATGGAATTCGTTTCACTTCAGGCCTACAGCATTGGTATCTGTCATTCCCAGGAAAGCCCCGAGCAGATGGATGCAAGGGATGCCTGCCAGTGCTGCCCCACCTTCCCAAAACACCCCCTCCCAACATGCCAGCCCTCGACTACAAAATCTGATCCATTTACTGTATATTTTGTGCTGTCCAAGTGCCATCAGTCTAATTAGGCTAATTAATGCTGTATGTAGGGCAGCATTGTGCTGTAGGCCAAGGTCTACCAGGAATTAGATTGGGACTGCTCCTGTTGGTGGCTCACGGCCGGGCAACAGAAGAGATCTTCCCTTCACGATGAGCAACTTTAAAAAAATCAAATGCAGATCAGAATTTGTTCACAGGGAAACAAAAAGCACAAAAATATACACTGCAAGATTGCAGCCTTTCTCTGTAACTGGCATAAAAGATATATTTAGAAACATCTACCTAATTGAAATATATTTGCTCCTCCCCCTAAATTCAGCAACACATGCATACCTTGGCTTGCAAAATCAATGAAGAAAATACTGTAATAGTAATTAAAATACCTCACATTTTTGAAAGTGAGAACTAGATTCAGTGATTGTTCTAAAACTTTGAACATGAAAGGAAGCAGGCTGCTTCCAATACAACACACCTCGGTTATAGATGACATTAGAACAGACGTTACACAGAATGATTAACTTTGATGCAAGGAATAAAACCTTCTGCAGAGCCACAGCCAAGTTTCAGTTTTATGCCTCAGCATTGAAAATTGTATCGTGCACACTTCCAATTAATTATTGTTCAACAACTGATCAGCAATCCCAACCAGTTCACTTTCCTCCAAAGCTCTGATCAGTCGACTCATTGTCGCCTTCTTCCCTTCGCACTGAATGAACTTGAGCAGCATTTGGTACGCCTGTTCATATAATCCTTCCCGCTCGTACTCAAAGGCAATGTTGTCGATGGTGGGATCCCGAAGACCTCGGCAAGTTTTCTGTAAGACGCGCCCAACCTGCTTCCAGTTCCTGCCCACCGACTTGGCAAAGTTACCGTGATCCTGCCCGCTCAATACACGATCACCTGGCATGAAAAGATTCAAAAAAAATTTCCTTAAAAGCCATACTGCTGAACAAAACAGAAAAGAAAGTTTATCAGCAAGGATCCTGTGTGGGCAAAGCTTGCCAGAAGCAAGGGGAGTTACCCTGGCTGATCCCACTTCCCCACTCTCTATGCACTGCTTGTGAGTTGCAGTCCACAATAAAAACTCCATTTCAGGCCCCACCATCTTCTGGCAAATTTCTCCCTGCCTGCCCAATTTCATATAATCTTCGTACCAACTATGTTAAATGGAAGGTGAAGGCCAAAAAGTCACACAGTACAGAAAGAATCCATTCAGTTCACCAACTCCATGAAGCACTCATTTCAAAGTTCAAAGTAAATTTATTATCAAAGTACATATATGTCACCATATACAACCCTAAGATTCATTTCCTTGTGGACATACTCAATAAATCCAAAATGGAATAATAACCACAATAGAATCAATGAAAGACTGCACCTATTTGGGCATTCAACCAGTGTGCAAAAGTCAACAAACTGTAAATACAAAAAGAATGAAATAACAATAAATAAATAAATAAGCAATAAATATTGCGAACGTGAGATGCTGAGCCCTCGAACGTGAATCCATGGGTTACTGCTCCCTGCATGCTAGGAGAAATTTACAGTGGCCAAGGGTGGAATGGTAGAGTAACAGCTGGTGCAACTGCTTTACTGCGCCACCGATCACCGATTGGGGTTCGATTCCTGCCGAGGTTGAGAAGAATTTTGTAAGTTCTTCCCATGAAAGTGAACAGAATTCCTAATTGATGCTAAAATGGTGGGTTTGAAGGAAATACCGTTTCCACTGGAGGGAAAGTAAACTACACATCTGTCTGGGAACCTGGGGCAAGATGCTTTTAGTGGGTGTTAATTTAAAATATGCGCAGAGGGAGGGAGGGAAAAGATGTTGCTGATGATTTTGGAGGTGGTGCTGGTGGCGGGGTGGGAGTGAACTACAGCGGTTTGGTCTGGTTGGATCACATGCACGCTGAATGCTGCTAATCCAAGTAATTCTATTTGAAGAACAGACTAAGAAACTAATTCACTAGGCTGTGATTTTGAGAACTCTGGTTTCAATCTCAACCACAACCCAAAAATGAGAAGTGCATTTCAAAAGATCTCAGCTTCTGAGCTTTGCTGTAATTATATTTGCTGAGGATGTTCTATGAGTCTGTGGTGGCCAGTGCTATCATGTTTGCTGTTGTGTGCTGGGGCAGCAGGCTGAGGGTGGCAGACACCAACAGAATCAACAAAATCATTCGTAAGGCCAGTGATGTTGTGGGGATGGATCTGGACTCTCTCACAGTGGTGTCTGAAAAGAGGATGCTGTCCAAGTTGCCTGCCATCTTGGTCAATGTCTCCCATCCACTACATAATGTACTGGGTGGGCACAGGAGTACATTCAGCCAGAGACTCATTCCACCGAGATGCAGCACAGAGTGTCATAGGAAGTCATTCCTACGGTTGGGCACAGGAGTACATTCAGCCAGAGACTCATTCCACCGAGATGTAACACAGAGCGTCATAGGAAGTCATTCCTGCCTGTGGCCATCAAACTTCACAACTCCTCCCTTGGAGGGTCAGACACCCTGAGCCAATAGGCTGGTCCTGGACTTATTTCATAATTTTACTGGCATAAATTACATATTACTATTTAACTATTTATGGTTTTATTACTATTTATTATTTATGGTGCAACTGTAATAAAAAAACAATTTCCCCCAGGATCAATAAAGTATGACTATGACTATGACTATTTTTGATGGGAGGCATGGGGAAGGGCAGGAGGGAGATTGAAAATTTAGCTGAGTTGTGGAATAACTACAACCTCTCACTCCATGTCAGTAAGACCAAAGATCTGAAAGTAGACTTCAGGAGAGGGAAGCCAGAGGTCTATGAGCCAGCAATCATCGGAGGAAATGAGGTGGAGAGGGTCAGTAACTTTAAATTCCTGGGTTTTATTATCTGAGGACCTATCCTGGATCCAACATATAAATATTATTGCAAAGAAAACACGACGGTGCCCCTCCTTCCTCAGGAATCTGCGGAGATTCTGCACACCATCAAAAACCTTGGCAAACTTCTATAGATGTGTGGGGAAAGTGTGCTGACTGGTTTCATTATGACCTGGTATGGGGACAGCAATGCCTTTGAGTGGAGTCGACCCAGTACATCAGGGGTAAAACCCTCCCAATCACTGAGCACACGTACATGAAACGCTGCTGAAGAAAAACAGCATCCATCATCAAAGACCCTCACCATCAGGCCGTGCTCTTTTCTCGCTCCTGTCATCAGGTAGAAGGTACAGGTGCCTCAAGACTCACACCACCAGGTTCAAGAGCAGTCACTACCCCTCAGCCATCAGGCTCTTGAATAAAAGGACTCTGTTATATTCAGACATCCCACCCTGCAAAAACTCATTTCAGGGAGGTAGCACCATCAATTTGCGGGAGACTTCCGGGAGAGGTGGGATGTCTACAATAGAGTAGCTCCTTAGCAGCCAGCCAGCTAGTTTAAATAACGTTAGCTATGCTAATGAACAAATGACACCTGTTAAACTCAATCACCTCAACATGTCTTTTACAGACTTAACCCACCATGGGCAATAGAAAAGTCACTGTTGCAACCAGTGCAGCGAGCAACACTGTCATTACTTTGACCCCTATCAGGCAGGAGTACGCATTAGTGTAGTCTGGGGTGACGTACGTTTTATATTTTTTTTGGAACACTCTGCCACGGCACGCTCTGGCTCGCGCTCTCTCTCTCGTGGTCACTTGCGCGCTCTCAAGCGCTCTCGCTTGCTTTCTCTCTCGCTCGCTTGCTTGCTCTCGCTCTCTCTCGCGCACTCTCTGTCTCATGGCCGCTCTCGCGCTCTCTCTTGCTTTCTCTCACTCGCTCTCAAAAAAATTGATTTCCGTGATATTGTATATAATTTGCGGGTGTCAGGGAGCCACTATTAATATGCGGGAGACTCCCGGAACTTCCGGGAGAGGTGGGATGTCTGTATATTGTTGTTTCATGCTCATTATTTATTGCTATTTATTTATTATCTGCATTTGTACAGTTTACGGATCCTGCTTACAGTTACTGTTACATAGATTTGCTAAGTATGCCCACAAAAAAAGAATCTCAGGGTTGATTGTCTATTGTGACATGTATGTACTCTGATAATAAATTTTACTTCGACTTTGGAAGAAAGGGGAAAGAGAAAGAACACAATAATTACATCCACAAGCATACCATACTATTTGCTTATTACATACAGATATGTACGCAAAAAGTATTTTAACTCTCCCTTATTTCATGATTTTGCTCTCATCTCTGATTCTCTTTTAACCGATTACTGTAGTATATACCCAGACCCAAAAACAACCAGTAATGACCACCTTAATGGCAACATTAGCCAGAGATCTGGTAAGTCAGTTATCTGGGGCACAGTGTTGTTTCCGTGGGGCAATTTAAAAGAATTTGACCTCAGTGGCCCACCAGACATTCAGTCTGGCTTCAAGCACCAACATAGCTAGAGAACAGGAGAAAGTTCTACGGAGTGAATATAGGGAGTTAGGTAGAAGGTTATAGGAACGATGTCAAGGGCTGTAATCTCTGGATTCTTCATGGTGCCACATGCTAGTCAGGGTAGGATAGAAGGTCAGTGTAGATGACTGCTTGTTTGAGAAGGTGGTGCAGGGATTCAGACTCTGGGGCCATGGGGATCTCTTCGGGGGCAGAGGAGGAAGGGAATGATATCCTGGCGGGGAGATTTCTTCGAGCAACTCGGAAGGATTTCAGTTATCTGACAGCAGGGATGGGATTCAAAACATTCGTGTGGCAGACAGGAAAGGCAAAAGATAGTAGTTAAAGCAAGCAAGTTCAGTAGGTAGGGCAGGCAGGGCAAGATGGGGAATGAAAGTCTGATAAACTAACCTTGTTTATTCTACTGCAAGAAGCCTGGCAGGCGGAGCAGGCGAATGCGGGGCACGTAAAGTTGCATGGGGCTGGGACATTACACAAACGTGGTTCAGGGACCGGCAGAGTTCAAGGACAGCCTGGTCATGTTGAAGTGAGGAGCAAGGCTGAAAAGAATGGAAAAGGTTACTGAGGGTTTTGGTCAGGAACAGGAGGAGGCACAGGAAAAGGTCAGTCCTCTTTCTGTTTACGCTGTCAATTCTCTTTAACACCATAAAAACTTCATTCAAATCCTCTTCATTTCAGGAAAATGAGCCTGATTATTGTTATCTCTAACCATTCATAGTTTAATTTTGGTAGATCTGCAGAGTCGTAGAGTACTGCAATACAGGGCAAGCCTTTCGGTCCATCTAGTCCCTGATCTTCCGTCTAGTCCCTGTACCCGGACCACATCACTTCAAACCCCTCCCTTCCATGTGCCCTCTAAACTTCCTTTAAATTAAATTAAATCCACAGCGCAGAATTAAGAAGTTTTTCTATAGATTTCCTACAAATATTTCACCTTACACCCTAAACATATGACTTCTGGTCTAGTCTCACCCAACCCGTAGGGAAAAAAATCTGTACAAAATCACGCCATCTATACCCCTCATAATTTTGTATACCTTTATAAGATCTCCCCTTATTCTTGTACGCTCCAGGGAATAAAGTCCTAACCAATCCAACCTTTTCCTATAACCCAGTCCAAGCAACATCCTTAAAATTTTATGGACAACTGTGATGAAACAAACACCGATATAAGGGATATAGGAGCACATTTACGAGAGAACTCAGGACGACAAAAAGAGGACATAAAATAGGTCTGGCAAATAAGGTAAAGGGGAATCCCAAGAGTCTGCATAATATTTCATGGCATCCGGGGACAAGGACCGAAGGCCCGAGGGTGGCCTGTCCTGGTTTTGGAGGCCTGTACGTAAGACACACGGGCAGAATTAGGCCTTTCAGACCATCCAGTCTTCTCTGCCATTCCATCATGGCTGATCCTGGATCCTATTCAACCCCATACACCGGCCTTCTCACCATATCCTTTGATGCCCTGACTGATCAGGAAACGATCGATTTTCACTTTAAATATACCCACGGACTTGGCCTCCACCGCAGCCTGTGGCAGAGCATTCCACAGATTCACTACTCTCTGGCTAAAAATATCCTCCTTACCCCTGTTCTAAAGGGTCGCCAATCAATTTTGAGGTCCGTGCCCTCTAGTTCTGGATACCCCTACCATGTGGAAACATCCTCTCCACATCCACCTTATCTAGTTCTTACAACATTTGATAGGTTTCAGTGAGATCCCCCCGCATTCTTCTAAATTCCAGTGAGTACAGGCCCAAAGCTGCTAAACGCTCCTCATATGTTAACCTCTTCATTCCCGGAATCATCCTTGTGAACCTCCTCTGGACTCTCTCCAGTGACAACACATACTTTCTGAGATATGGGGCCGAAATCTGTTGCAATACTCCAAGTGCAGCCTGACCAGTGTCTTTTAAAGCCTCACCATTAACTTTTTGCTTTTATATTCTAGTCCCCTTGAAATAAATGCCAACATTGCATTTGTCTTCTTTACCACAGACTCAACCTGTAAATCAACCGTCTAGGAGTCTTGCACGAGGACTCCCAAGTCCCTCTGCACCCTTGATGTTTGAACTTTCTCCCCATTTAGATAATACTCCGCAATATTGTTCCTTTTACCAAAGTGCATTTTCATACATTGCCCAACACTGTTTTTCATCTGCCACTTCTTTGCCCATTCTTCCAATTTGTCTAAGTTTTGCTGCAATTGCATTGCCTGCTCAGCACTACCTACCACTCCACTGCAAACTTGCCACAAAGCCATCAATTCCACAATGGGTGGTGACGAGGGTGGGTAAGGGTGTTGTTTTGCAGTTGTTGTCTTGCTTTCTTTTGTGTCGTTGTTACTGCTTGTGTTGTTCTGCAGAACATCGTGGGCATCCTATAGTGTCGCCAGAATGTGTGGAGACACTTGCGGCAGCCTCCAGCACATTGTCGGTTGTCAACACAAAGGACAGATTTCACTGTATTTCTCTATGTACACCCATGTGGTAAATCAACCCCAATCTGAAGTACATAAAGAGCAAAAGGGTAACTTGGAAGAGCGTAGATCCACTTCATGTGGTTGTCTGTGCTTGGAGCCACAAGAGGCGGGAGAGATATTAAATGAATATATCTAGTCTGTGTTTACTGTGACGATCACGGAAGGTGGCAAGTTCAGGAAAGAGAACTGTGATGCCTTGAAATATAGCCACATTATAAAAGAGAAGGTGCTGGCTATCTTAAAGTTCATAAAAGTAGATTAAAAATCCAGACCATGTGTATCATAGTCATTATAAGAGGGAAGTGAAGAAAATACTGGGGCCACAGCAGTGATTATTGGATCTTCTTTGCCAAGGCTGAGGTACTGGAAGACTACAGAGTGGCTAATGTTATTTAAAGAAGGCTGCAGAGGGCAACTTAGGGAACATATGGTCAGTGGGAGATTTACTGGACAGACAGGGCATACTTGTGTTTGGAAAGGTAAGGTCTGATTAGGGATCGTAAGCATGGGTGGTACCTCGCTGAATTGGATTGTTTGTTTTGAGAAGGTGACTTAGAGGATCGATGAGGACATGGACTTTGACAAGGTCCTGCACGGTCAGCTGATCCAGGAGGATCGAGCACACGGGATCCACAACAAATTAGTCAACCAGATACAAAATTGAGGGTCGGAGGGTGGTAGTGGAGGGCTCTTTATCATTTTGAGAGCCTGTGACCAGCAGTGTATCACAGGGATAGGTGTTAGGTCCTCTGCTGTTTGTCATCTATATTAATGATTTCAATGAGAATATAGTTGGCATGGTCGGTAAGTTTGCAGGGGACACCAAAATAGGTGACAGAGTGGACAATGAAGTTAACTACAATTACAACAACATCCAGACCAGGGGCTCCCAACCTTTTTTGTGCCATGGACCCCCTACCATTAACTGAGAGGTCTGTAGTCTCCAGGTTGGGAACTCCTGATCTAGACTAACTTGGGAAGTGGGCCAAAGAAGGCAGATGGAACTTAACGCTGTCAAATTGGAAGTGCTTTATTTTGGGAAGTTGAACCAGGACAAGTCTTACACAGTAAATGGCAAGGTGCTGAAGAATATTGCAGAACAGAGAGACCCAGAGGTACAAGTACATACTTCCCTGAAGGTGGTGATATAGGTAGGCAGGGTCATGTAGAAGCACACAAAGGAAACCCATGAGGTCAGAGGGAGAGTGTACAGACAGCAGCAGGAACTGAACGTGGGTTACTGGCACTGCAGAGAATTAGAATCAGAATCAGGTTTATCATCTCCAGCATGTGACGTGAAATTTGTTAATTTAGCAGCAGCAGTTCAATACAATACATAATCTAGCAGAGAGAGAAAATAATAATAATAATAAATAAAATAAAGCATAATAATAAACAAGTAAGTAAATCAAATACGTATATTGAATATTTTTTAAAATGTGCAAAAACAGAAATACTGTGCATTAAAAAAAGTGAGGGAGTGTCCAAAGCTTCAATGTCCATTTAGGAATCAGATGGCAGAGGGAAAGAAGCTGGTCCTGTGCTAATTGCTACACTACCTTGTCACCCTCCCACCTCCCCAGATGAAGAAAGTGGTTTGAAGGAAACTTGGATAGGGACATGGTGGAAAAGGTTTAGAGGAATATAGCCCAAACTCAGGCACATGGGACTAGCTCAGGTAGGCAACTTGGTCAGCATGGACAAGATGGGCCGAAGAACCCGTCTTTGCTTTCTATAACTCTTTGATCTCACGCTACACGTGAACCGTCTCTAGCAAGCACAATAACATCAGCATCAATTCAGAAAGAAGACCACATCCTGTTGATACAGCACCTACCAGGTCACTGACAAAACTGCTGAGATGTGAGAAACAGGCATACCAGATCACCTCAAGATCTGACGATAGCATTCTTCGAAATTAATTTAGCTGTTAATTAAATTGTGGTAGCAACAGTCAGAGACACTATATTGAAATGTGGTAATTACATAGCAAGGCACTTAAAAATAAAAGATGCAATTAAATACCCAAAGCTCATCAGCAGCTCCTTCTAAATTTGCTTTTTGTCCACAAAATGTGGTGGAAAGAGCCCAGTCCGTCGCAGACAGAGCCCAGTCCGTCACAAACAAAAGCTTCCCTACCACTGAGCACACCTACAGACAGAATCAGCAGCCACAAGAAAGCAGCGTCCAATCTCAAAGATCCCTTCCAACCAGGCAATGCTCTCTTCTCGCTGCTGCCATCAGCCAGGAGTACAGGAGCCTTAGGTCCCACACCAAGTTGAGGACCAGGTATTACTTTTAACCATCAGGCTCCCGATCCAGCATGGGTAACTTCACTTACCTCAGCACCGAACTGATTCCATAACCTATGGACTCAATTTCAAGGACTCTACAACTCATGTTCTCAGCATTTATTTGTTTATTTTGCACAGTTTGTCTTTTGCACTTCAGGTGTTTATGCACAGTTTCTTCATTGATTCTGTGGAATGTCTTTGCTTTACTGAGAATGCCGACTAGAAAATAAATCTCAAGGTAGTATATGGTGACATATATGTACTTTGATAATAAATCTACTCTGAACTTTGATTTACTTTCCACAGGGACCGCAGTTACGACATGATAACTGAAGATGCCAATGCCCTCCAAAATACATCAGATCAGTTCAGGGCGATAAAAGGATCCACGGCACTTCAAACTGAACAAGAGTCCTGACACAGTGGGATGGGGAGAGCAACCAGCCAAACCAAAACACCTCAAAAATCACAAGGAGGCCAACAAAATTGTAACAATGGAAACTCGGTACCCACCAATAACTGGAGCCAATACTCACCAAAGAAAACCCCTTGGAATTCAAACATGTTTGCTGAGGGCAATGAGTTCCCATTTATCTGGTTGGCTGTCGGAGATGAAACTGAAGGCGGAGAGGATGGAGACAGAGATTCGGGTACTGAGTATATTCCCGAAGCTTTCTCATGCTGTACATTCGAATCTTGACAGATGGGTCCACATTCAAGCACCATCTGCCTGATGTCTGCTTCCAGTCTGCTAACATCATCATCTCGGAGATGGTTGGGCTGAAATAGGGAAAGAAACCTTAATCATTTGAAAAGCCAGGTCAGTTACACAGAGAAGATTGAGAAATCAGGCTAAAAGGCTTAATGACAGAGACCTGAATGGTGGTAAGGGAGGAAGTGTAAGGGCATGTGTAGCACTTGTTCCGCTTACAAGGATAAGTGCCAGGAGGGAGATCGGTGGGGAGGGATGGGGGGACGAATGGACAAGGGAGTCGCGTAGGGAGCGACCTGAATGGTGGTAAGAGAGGAAGTCCTGTGCTCCCGATGTGGCCTTCTATATATTGGCGAGACCCAACGCAGACTGGGAGATCGTTTTGCTGAACACCTACGCTCTGTCTGCCACAGAAAGCAGGATCTCCCAGTGGCCACACATTTTAATTCCACATCCCATTCCGATATGTCTATCCACGGCCTCCTCTACTGTAAAGATGAAGCCACACTCAGGCTGGAGGAACAATACCTCATATTCCGTCTGGGTAGCCTCCAACCTGATGGCATGAACATTGAGTTCTCAAACTTCCCCTAATGCCCAACCTCCCCCTCGTACCCCATCCGTTATTTATTTATATACACACATTCTTTCTCTCTCTCTCCTTTTTCTCCCTCTGTCCCTCTGACTATACCCCTTGCCCATCCTCTGGGTTTTTCCCCCCTCTCCCTTTTCCTTCTCCCTAGGCCTCCTGTCCCATGATCCTCTCATATCCCCTTTGCCAATCACCTGTCCAGCTCTTGGCTCCATCCCTCCCTCTCCTGTCTTCTCCTATCATTTTGGATCTCCCCTCCCCCTCCCACTCCCACTTTCAAATCTCTTACTAGCTCTTCCTTCAGTTAGTCCTGACGAAGGGTCTCGGCCCGAAACGTCAATTGTACCTCTAGAGATGCTGCCTGGCCTGCTGTGTTCACCAGCAACATGTGTGTTGCTAAAAGGCTTAATGTTACCTTGCAACAGCCCAAGGAGAAGAATACTGTTCGTCAGTGTTATAGGCACAGAACATAGCTCACAAGTAACATCAAAAAGGAAGTTTTCTTTATTTACAACTACAGGTTTCTCTCGCCATCCGAAGGTAGAGCATTCCATGAAACGGTTCGTAAGCCGGAATGTCGTAAAGCGAAGAAGCAATTGCCATTTATTTATATGGGAAAGTTTTGTGAGCTTTCGCAGACCCAAAAATAACCTACCAAATCATGCCAAATAACACATAAAACCTAAATTAACAGTAACATATAGTAAAAGCACGAATGATATGATAAATACACAGCCTATATAAAGTAGAAATACTTTTCCACAACCATTGCCTGCACTGTTCCCATAGCGAAAATCTCACGCAAATACTTTAAGCTATGAAGCTGCCAAATCATACCAAATAACACGTAAAAATACACAGCCTATATAAAGTAGAAATAATGTATGTACAGTGTAGTATCACTTACGGGAATCGGGAGGACAGTGTAGAGCACACTGATGATGGTGTGTTAGACTGAGTCGTCAGAGTTTGGGTGGTGCAGTGGTCCCCACCCTCTGGGCAGTGAACTGATACCGATCCACGAAGCATGCAGGGGTACAGCGGTAGGCGGGAGGCACACAGCACATCTTTAAGAAAAAAGCCGAAATAAACATGCTAATTAATTAGGTGCCATCCGGCACGTAATTGTCGGCCCAGATCAGAGGTGATTGCCGATTGCGTTGCCCCTGATCTGGGCCGACAATTACGTGTCGGGCGGCACCTAATTAATTAGCATGTTTATTTTGGCTTTTTTCTTAAAGATGTGCTGTGTGCCTCCCGGCTACCGCTGCATTCTCCGCAAATCAGTATCTGTCCGCGGCCTGGGGTTGGGGTGGTGGGACACTGGGGTGTCATCTCGTCGTCTGTTTCCATTAGAGCAGGCAGCTCATCTTCTCCTATGACTGCCCGCCTCGATGTCGAAGGTCGAGGTTCGCCGTCTGCTGTGGCTGATGTGGAAAGCTTGCTTGACTGCTGAGCCTCGCGCATTTGTCTATCATACAGTTCTTTGTAAGGACTCAAACCATCCTGCAAATTTCCCCTAAACCTACGTACCCTTTCAAAATTAAAGTCGTACTTTATCATTGCAGTGAAACTCTCACGCAGTTGCTTCACGTTCAGTTCGCTACTGCATTCGGTTTTGATTGTTATCCTTTCCTCTTCCCATTGCATTAGCTCTTCATCTATCAGTTCTTGGTCATGGGATGCCAAAACCTCTTCAACATGATCTTCGTCAGCTTCCACAAGCCAAACTCACATTGTCCTCACTTCGTTCACCACGATCGAAACGCTTAATTATGTCTAGTTTTACGCTAAGTGTAACACCCTTACGAGCTCTTTCAGGCTTTTCCAATACCTTAGAACTCATCTTGCTAACGGCTGCTCACAGGCACGTGTTTAAGCAATGCCGGCTAGAATGTCGTTCTGAATCCGGGGGAGAGCGGCTGCTCGGGGCGCACGCTGCCTTTTATCGCGCACTGCTTTTCTCGCATGCTGTTTTTTTTCCTAACAGTGAAAACACCTTCTGTTAGCGAAAACAGGGAACTAATGTAGGTCTTTCGTAACAGTGAGGTTTCGTAAAGCGAATGTTCGAAAAGCGGGCGACACCTGTATATGAATTATACTCTGCACAATTTCTGATGAAATGAAATAGAAAAGGAATTTACTGTTCTTTTCACATCTTTAGACAAACTCCAAGCCCTTTTTTGTTTTAATTTTATTTATAGGATTTCGACATTGAAACCAGTATTTATTGTCCATCCCTCATTGTGCTCTACGAAGTCATGGTGAGCTTTTTCAAACCACCAGTAATCCTACAGTGCCAGCTGGAGGAGCCAGCAGAGGTGAGGTGGCATCCACACCAGACTTCGAGGTGTGGGTTCGAATACACGCTTGCTATGTGTGCTGGGTTGAGCGTCGAGCTAGCAACTTGGCCCTGTAAAACACAGATAAATTCTGAAGAAACAGCAAGGTTGCCGCCTGATGCGCCACAAGGCGCGGAGAGGAACAACAGTGCAGATGAGCAACGAGCTTGCCTGATCTAGAACTCCGACATTTTAAACCTTCCTTTGGCCTCCTTTGTTATGAAGGAAACAACCCAGACCTCTTCCCAACCAAAGTGCTCCAGACCCGGCAATCCTCTATGGTTGCATTCCACTGGATGGCGCAGCACCATCGTGGTTAGCCTAAAGCACCAGTAAACCAGGTTCAATTCCCGCCGCCGTCTGTAAGAGGTTTATACATTCTTCCCGTGACCGTGTGGATTTCCTGCAGGTGCTCCGACACCTCCCACATCCCAAAGACGCACAGGTCAGCAGGTTAATGGGTCACATGGGTGTAAGTGGGCAGTCAGGGCTCGTTGGGTGAGAAGGGCCTGTTACCGAGCCGTATCTCTCTAAATTAAATCCACATCCTACCTGCAATGTGCTGATCGGAACAGCCCGTGGCACATTAAAGGAGGGCTAACTAGTTTTTTGCTTAAAGGAAAAGTTCAAGCAGAACCTCAAACATTCTGCTCTGGCTAGTTAGCATCAGAGAGTCGTAGAAAAGTACAGCACAGAACCAGGCCCTTCGGCTGAAGGTTTTCCCACCGCCAATACCCATGCACAAGTTCGTGATATAAAACATGTCCTCATTTTCCACAAAGGAGAGAAGCACGGACTTCCCGTGGATAAACAAAAAAATGCTGTTATCAGTCAGAGCCCTCTCCTATGAGCCCAATGTACCCCGAACACAAATATGCCCTAAAAGCATCAACATGCATTAATGAGCAGGTTAAACATTTATATACCTAAAAAGGAAATAAAAAATGTTAAAAAACTACTTCCACTGAAATTTGCAAGCTCTGATAGAGACGAACAGCACAATGTGGGGCTGGGTAAAGGACGCCCATTCGATTAATAAAGTGCAGGGAAGAAGCTACCTGCTACCAGGGGTTTGCAAATTGATCAGCATATTTATGCAGACAATGATTGTCTCCTCCATGTTTACACGTACAGGATGAGGCACAGGACCAACTTCACAGGCATGTGCATCCGAGGACAGCCAAAATCAGCAGATATCAAGGGCTAAATACACTTCAAAAAGGGAGCAAGGACAAAGACCCTTGAAAGCTTGCTGACGGTAGTCTCCCAGCCACAGCACCCTGCTTGGACAATTTAACAGAATACTGGAAAGACATGGTGCCGGGATCGGAGGCGAGAGCTAATTTTGCTCACTCTCCTGTGATATTCACTCCCCTCTCCATGGCGCAAAAAAAATCTCAAGGTTATATAATTTATACATACTTTGATAATAAAAGTACTCTGAAATCTCAGCTGTCAATTTGGCACCCACTCTCGAATCACACGTGGATTTTGCTTTTCTGATTTGTCTGAAAATGTATCAAACACTGTTCCTTTATCAATTACCTTCCGTACATTTTCTTTGGTTATGAGCCCTTCTGCCACACTCAGAACATCTTCTCTATTTCTCCTTCAGTCATGAGGTAAGGTGACTATTCAATCACCTCTTGATCCTATTTGGTCCAAGAGGCACCAGCACAACCTCTCCAGTCTGGTTACTTTGGTATCATTCTAGAAAATCCCTATCACACCTTCTCCAAGCTTGGGCAATTCTGCCTAGAAGCCTAATATTCAAAAATCATCCTCTGCCCAGCTGATAACTAGCTAACGTTTATCGTGGTTTAGCATTAGACTTTGTCATTTATTCCCTGGAGGGAGGAGCCCACCAGCCTTTTCCACGGACATCACAATTTCTTGTGCACCTGACTGTTATTGCATTTCTGATTTTTTGGCTCATTGGCACTATGTAATATCACACCCTGTATGCACAAGTTTTTTTTTAACACAAGTCAAAAACTGATCCTAATACCAGCTCTTGAAGATCAACAGAATATATCCCTGCAGTCTGGAAGTTGTATCACATCCCTTCATGACCAACTTCCTTTCCATGGTGCCAAGGAATGAGAAGACCATGGAACAATAAATTCTGGCGTAACACAGGGAACATAGCCCATTTGCACAAGACCAGGATCTACAAACACCAATGCAATGGTGACCAGCCTCCTTCCCCTTCCCTTCCCTTCATACCATGGTCCACTGTCCTCTCCTATCAGATTCCTTCTTCTTCAGCTCAGTACCTCTTCTACCTATCACCTCCTAGCTTCTCACCTCATCCCCACTCCCCCATGCATAAGGCCATAAGACACAAGAGGAGAATTAGTCCATTCAGCCCATTGAATATGTTCCACCATTCAATCATGGCAGATTTATTATCCACCCCAATCCCATTCTCCAGCCTGCTCCATGTAACCTTTGACACCCTCACTAATCAAAAACTTATCAAACTGTTTTAAATATACCCAGTGACCTGGTCTCCACACAGCTGACTGTGGCAAAGAATTTCATAGATTCACCACCCTCTTGCTAAAGAAATTCCTCCTTTTCACTGTTCTAAAGGAATGTCCTTCTGTTCGGAAGCTGTGCTCTCTAGTGCTGGACTTGCCCACTGTAGGAAGCATCCTCTCTACATCCACACTATCAGGGCCTTTCAGTATTCGTTAAGCTTCAGTGAGATCTCCCCTCATTCTTCTCAACTCCAGGTACATAGCCATCAAATGGTCCTCACGTGTTAACCCTTTCATTCTCAGAATAATTCTCATGAACCTCCTCTGGACCCGAATAATCTCTTCTCGGCTTCCAGCCAGGTACAGGTATCGATTTTAACCAACGTTTTGCAATAAACCACCATCTTCATCAGGGATGATGCCCGGGCATGTCTAGTCTGGTGGTATTTATACCCCTGTAGTCTGTCCCTCCTGATGGGTTAGTCTTTGTCCAATCAGGTTTCCGCTCTCCCACCTTGTTTAAAGTCAAATTCCAGTTCTTACTTAGAAAGGGACCTTAATCTTGGTTGAAATTCTTTTCCTCGAGTCTTCTTTCAATGGTTTCCTTTACCAGGCGGTCCCAAAGCCACTGGCACAGCACCGTCGTTTTGTGCCATCAAAGTCAATCCTACGGCCATTGCAAATGCAGTATTCTGCTACCATCGATTTCTCCGGATAACCCAAATGGATACATCTCCTGTGCTCTTTGATATGGGTTTCCACTGTGTGTCCCGTCTGGCTGATATACGCTGCTCCGCATTCATAGAAACATAGAAAATAGGTGCAGGAGTAGGCCATTCGGCCCTTCGAGCCTGCACCGCCATTCAGTATGATCATGGCTGATCATCCAACTCAGAATCCTGCACCAGCCTTCCCTCCATACCCCCTGATCCCTTTAGCCACATGGGCCATAACTAACTCCCTCTTAAGTATAGCCAATGAACTGGCCTCAACTGTTTCCTGTGGCAGAGAATTCCACAGATTCACCACTCTCTGTGTGAAGAAGTTTTTCCTAATCTCGGTCCTAAAAGGCTTCCCCTTTATCCTCAAACTGTGACCCCTCGTTCTGGACTTCCCCAACATCGGGAACAATCTTCCTGCATCTAGCCTGTCCAATCCCTGTAGAATTATATACGTTTCAATCAGATCCCCCCTCAATCTTCTAAATTCCAACGAGTATAAGCCTAGTTCATCCAGTCTTTCATCATATGAAAGTCCTGCCATCCCAGGAATCAATCTGGTGAACCTTCTTTGTACTCCCTCTATGGCAAGGATATCTTTCCTCAGATTAGGGGACCAAAACTGCACACAATACTCCAGGTGTGGTCTCACCAAGGCCTTGTACAACTGCAGTAGTACCTCCCTGCTCCTGTACTCGAATCCTCTTGCTATGACTGCCAGCATACCATTCACCTTTTTCACCGCCTGCTGTACCTGCATGCCCACTTTCAATGACTGGTGTATAATGACACCCAGGTCTCGTTGCACCTCCCCTTTTTCTAATCGGCCACCATTCAGATAATAATCTGTTTTCCTATTTTTGCAACCAAAGTGGATAACTTCACATTTATCCACATTAAATTGCATCTGCCATGAATTTGCCCACTCACCTAACCTATTCAAGTCACCCTGCATCCTCTTAGCATCCTCCTCACAGCTAACACTGCCGCCCAGCTTCGTGTCATCCGCAAACTTGGAGATGCTGCATTTAATTCCCTCATCCAAGTCATTAATATATATTGTAAACAACTGGGGTCCCAGCACTGAGCCTTGCGGTACCCCACTAGTCACTGCCTGCCATTCTGAAAAGGTCCCGTTTATTCCCACTTTTTGCTTCCTGTCTGCCAACCAACTCTCTATCCACATCAATACCTTACCCCCAATACCGTGTGCTTTAAGTTTGCACACTAATCTTCTGTGTGGGACCTTGTCAAAAGTCTTTTGAAAATTCAAATATACCACATCCACTGGTTCTCCCCTATTCACTCTACTAGTTACATCCTCAAAAAATTCTATGAGATTCGTCAGACATGATTTTCCTTTCACAAATCTATGCTGACTTTGTCTGATGATATCACCGCTTTCCAAATGTGCTGTTATCACATCTTTGATAACTGACTCTAGCAGTTTCCCCACCACCGATGTTAGGCTAACCAGTCTATAATTCCCTGGTTTCTCTCTCCCTCCTTTTTTAAAAAGCGGGGTTACATTGGCCACCCTCCAATCCTCAGGAACTAGACCAGAATCTAACGAGTTTTGAAAAATTATCACTAATGCATCCACTATTTCTTGGGCTACTTACTTAAGCACTCTGGGATGCAGACCATCTGGCCCTAGGGATTTATCCGCCTTTAATCCCTTCAATTTACCTAACACCACTTCCCTACTAACATGTATTTCCCTCAGTTCCTCCATCTCACTAGACCCTCTGTCCCCTACTATTTCTGGAAGATTATTTATGTCCTCCTTAGTGAAGACAGAACCAAAGTAATTATTCAATTGGTCTGCCATGTCCTTGCTCCCCATAATCAATTCACCCGTTTCTGTCTGTAGGGGACCTACATTTGTCTTAACCAATCTTTTTCTTTTCACATATCTATAAAAGCTTTTACAGTCAGTTTTTATGTTCCCTGCCAGTTTTCTCTCATAATCTTTTTCCCCCTTCCTAATTAAGCCCTTTGTCCTCCTCTGCTGAACTCTGAATTTCTCCCAGTACTCAGGTGAGCCACTTTTTCTGTCTAATTTGTATTCTTCTTCTTTGGAATTGATATTATCCCTAATTTCCCTTGTCAGCCACGGGTCATTGTTGTCATTCACAGGGAATCCTGTAAACACCAGCCGACCTGAGTCCCAGGTCATCTTTGACCCTCATGAGCTGTGATTCCTCTGTGCCCTCTCCAATACCAGCCCAGCCTTTCTCAGATAATGGGCCAAAAATTGCTCGTGATACTCCGTGTGGTCTAACCAATACCTTATGAAGCCTCAGCATTACATCCTTGCATTTATATTCTAGTCCTCTCAAATTGAATGCTAACATTGCATTTGCCTTCCTTACCACTGACTCAACCCGCTAGTTGACCTTTAGGGAATCCTGCATGAGGACTCCCAAGATCCTTTGCACCTCAGATTTCTGAACTTTCTCCCCATTTAGGAAGTAGTCTATGCCTTTATTCCATTTACCAAAGTACACTATATTCCATCTGCCACTTCTTAGCCCATTCTCCTATTTATCTAAATCCTTCTGCAGCCGCCCCGTTTCCTCCCTGCCCCTCCACTTATCGTCATATCGTCCAGAAACCGGGCCACAAAACCATCCAAATCATCGACATATAATGTGAAAAGAAGCAGTCCCAACACCAACACCTGCGGAGCACCACTATTCGTCAGCAGCCAACCAGAAAAGGCCCCCTTTATTCCCACTCTTTGCCTCCTGCCAGTCGGACAATCTTTTATCCATGCTAGTATCTTTCCTGTAATCCCATGGGCTCTTATCTTGTTTAGCATCCTCAGTTGTGCTACTTTGTCAAAGGACTTCTGAAAATCCAGATGAACAACGTCTACGGGCTCTCCTTTGTCTATTCTGCCTGTTATTTCCTCAAATAACTCCAACAGATTTTTCAGTTAAGGAAACTATGCTGACTATGGCCTATTTTATCATGTGCCTCCAAGTACCATAAAACTGAATAATGGACTCACCTACCCACCTTGCCCCTCATCTGGTTTCACCTATCACCTGCAAGCTTGTACTCCTTCCCCTCTCCCATTTTCTTATTCTGGCTTCTTCCCCCTTCCTTTCCAATCCTGATGAAGGGTTTTGGCCCAAAATGTTGACTGTTTATTCCTTTCCATAGACGCTAACTGATCTGCTGAATTCCTCCAGCACTTTGTGGGTGTAATTTTGCAAAATTATTTAAGATCTGGTCGCAAAGTGACACTGCTTGTACTCCATTCCCTCCCCCATCTTGTTATTCTGCCTTCTTCCTCCTTCCGGCCATCATTTATTCCTCTCCCTAGATGCTGTCTGATCTGCCGAGTTCCTCCAGTATGTAACAACGTTTGTAACAATGACCAATTTTTCCTCAGTAATTATCGTTGAGGCAAACAGGTGAAGACGGATCTCTGAAGTGGTGCCCTGGGATCTGCTCCTTCCTGCCGGGGTGATTTAATATCTCAACTAAAACAAAAAGTCTCTCCAGCCGTGTCACCTTCCAACCAGATTTTGAATCACTTGCAGAATTAGAGAGAAGAAGAAAATTTTTCTGAGGGTTAATAAAGATCCGGCTTTTAAAGATCTAGGTTGAAGATCTGGGTTTTAAGGAGATGTTGGCGAGTCAAACAAGATTCCACAGATACATCATGGAAACAAAGTGGTTAACGCATCGCTTTCCAGCAGGCAGCTGTACGGTTAGGGTTTCATTACCACTGCGGTCTATCAGGAATTTGTACGTTCTTCCCCTGACCGGGTGCGTTTTCTCCGGTTTCTTCACGTGCACGGTTAAGGGTGCTGAGTTGTAGATATGCTCTGCTGCCACCAGAAGCAAGCCAACACTTGCAGGCTGCCTTGCACAATCCCCACTGATTTCATTTGATGCAAACCAACGCATCCCACTCCATATTTGATACACATGCGACGACTAAAAGCTAATTGTTAATCTTTCAAAAGACAGACCTGTTCAGAAAGGACGAGCTTACACACAATTAGGATAAAGCTAGGGCGTGGGGCTAACTTGAACAGCTTTCTCAAAGAGCCTGCAGAGAATCAAATGAACCTCCTCGGGTGCTGTAAAGTGCTATGATTCTCTACCTACCTCATTTGCCTTGATGTGTTTTATGCAGGAATCTGGCTTATTCAGGATATCATCTAATGTCACCGGACCGGCCTTCAGCTCCATTGTGAAGGCCGTGCTGGGGATAGACTGCGTTTGAAAATGATGCACTAGAGCGTTTTTGAGACTGCCTCTTTCGTAACTGTGCAGAAACTTCCTGCATTTTACTTCCTCTGTGAATTTCAGCTGAAGTCCAAAAGCACTTCTGTAAACTTTCAGGATTTCATAACCTCCACTACCGCCAGTGGCATCTGCAAAGAGAATTGCAAAAGATAACTCTTTACACAAACTGCACATAGATTTGGTTTGCCTCCTAAAGTTGCATGCAAAGGGCTTGGAATTTGTAGCTGGACACACGATAAACTACAACTTCCAAGCTCTTTGAAATGAACAGATGCAATCCCATTTGCCATTTCTCAGTCAGTTCCCTCCATTTTGTTCTCCTTTGGGCTTCTAAAGGAAGTATTAATTTTTATTAGGTGAAACATTAATTGTAAGTCTCAACACCCTCTTGACCAAATCTAAAGTTTCTTTCCTTCACATTCTAAAAAAATTGGCACTAAGGTTTGTACCCGAGTAATTTTTGATTAGAAACTTAATTCCTGTACCTTAATTTTTTAAAATCTCCCATGCGGTATCTTATCCAAAGTATGTATATGTCATCTTATACTACATTGAGATTTATTTTCTTGCTGGTATTTACAGGAAAATTAATTACAGTAGAATTTATGAATAACTATTCATAAATAGTCTGACACACAACCAAATAAATAAATAAATAAATAATACCAAGATGATGAATGTTGAGTCCTTCAATGTGAGTCTGTAGGTTGTGGAAGAGTTCCAATTTCAAAGTAAACTTTATTATCAGAGTACATACATGTCACTACGTACAACCCTGAGATTCTTTTTCTTTGCAAATGGATTTATGCATGAACTGTAAACTGTAAACAAACTCTGTAAATGCAGATATAAATAAATAGCAATAAATAACAATACATTTTTTCTGGCAGACAGAGTGAAGGTGCTCGGCGAAGTGGTCTTCCAATCTACGTCTGGTCTCACCGATATACAGAAGGCCACACCGGGAACACCGGACACAGTAAACTGACCCCAACAGACTCACAGGTGAAGTGTCGCCTCACCTGAAAGGACTGTTTGGGGCCCTGAATGGTTGTGAGGGAGGAGGTGTAGGGGCAGGTGTAGCACTTGTTACACCTGCAAGAACTGCCAGGAGGGAGATCAGTGGGGAGGGACGAATGGACAAGGAAGTCGTGTAGGGAGTGATCCCTGCACTAAACAGAATGTGGGCGGAGAGGGAACGATGTGCTTGGTGGTGGGATCCCGATGGAGATGGTGGAGGTCTCAGAGAATTAGGTGCTGGGCGCGGAACTGGTGGGGTGGTAGGTGAGGACAAGAGGAACCCTATCCTTGATAGGGTGGTGGGAGGATGGGGTGAGAGCAGACGTGCGTGACATGGAAGAGATGTGGTTGAGAGCAGCATTGATGGTGGAGGACGGGAAGCCCCTTTCTTTGAAGAAGGAGGATATCTCCTTTGTTCTAGAATGAAAAGCCTCAGCCTGAGAGCAGATGCAGGGGAGATGGAGGAATTGAGAGAAGAGGACGGTTATTTTACAAGTAACAGGGTGGGAAGAGGTATAGTCCAGGTAGCTGTGGGTTTATTCCTTCAGCATTTTGTGTGTGTTGCTTAGATTTCCAGCATCTGCAGATTTTCTCTTGTTTGATCTCTGGAGCTTTGCTTTTTAGGCTGTGTCTGTATGCAGGTAGTAGGAGTACAGCCAAGTGATCTGACATGCTAAGATGCGGTCTTGGGAAGGAACGATACACACTCCTTATCGTACTGTAGCAGCGGTCTAGTGTGATGGGACCTCTGGTGCATGGTTACATGCAGGTGATTATCTTCAAACAGACCTGGTTAAAGTCGTCGACTATAATTTGAAATGAGTTGGGATGGGCTGTTTCTTGTTTACAGACAACATCATGCAGTTTCACGAGTGCTTGCTTATAATCACCCGCTGGTTCAGTGTTGCGGTGAGCGAAGTTATCCACGCCATCTCAGAAGCCTGATGGTTATAGGGTAATAACTGTTCCTGAACATGGTGACATGGGACTTGCGGCCCCTGTTCCTCCTATCCGATGGTAACAGCGAGAAGAGAACATGGCCGGGATGGTGGGGTCCTTGATGACGGGTGCTGCTCTCCTGTGGCAGTGCTCCTTGTAAATGTGCTCAGTGATGGGCAAGGGCTTTGCCTGTGACAGACTGGGCTCTATCCACTTCCTGCAGACTTTTCCATTCCTGGGCGAGGGCCTTCTAAATTATATCATTGCTGCTACTTTTTAATAGCACACCACAAGAAACAGGATTAGACCATCTGCCTTCTCATGCCTGCTCCACCACGTAACTAAACTTTTACCTCATCCCCATCGATGCACTGAGCCCTTATTCCTTAAATATCCAACCATGCATCATCTGACCTGAACACACTCAGTGACTGAGCCTCCATCAGTTGTTCTTTCTCCACTGATGCTGTCTGACCTTCTGACTATCTGCAGCAATTTGGTTTTGTTTTCCTCAACAAAAACAAAGGCATTTTCCTGCAATTCTTCCAGCTTGTCTCCCACCAATTGCAGTCAGCAGCTCCCTACCTGTATTCATTTCCTGTTTGGTCACATCCATTTCTGCAGAAAACTTTAAGAATCTCTCTTCCTCCCCAAATTTCTCCAGTCAAGATGGCGCCTGCATACAATGCTCCTTCGGTCGACATCTTCTGGATAAACCACAAAACTACTTATTTTGCTTCTTTTACATCTGCTTTTCATCCTCAATGTGTTTCTGGAACTGCTGAGGCCTGCGATTTCCAGTTAGGAGACCAACTGAGCATCCAGCGCTTTGCTGTCTCCGAGAAGATTCCAGGAAGCAGCGAGTGCAAACTCTGAGGCATAGAAGCTGCGAGATGGAGCATGAGCTGTTGTTTGACTCCATTTCGCCAACTGAACCTTCCACTGTTCATCGATTAAAACAACGAGGATGAGTGAAGCCTCGAGGCGAATGCGGAGGGGGAAATGTTGATGACCTTCTGATCACTGTGGGAAGGGGATGTCTGTGTTGCCTAATGCTGTGCCCAAAGTCTCTCTCTATTGATAATGCTGGTGAATGTTACCGAGGTTTCTGTGTATGAAGTTTGGACTATGGACTTTTTTTCAGTCTCATGGTTTATATAGTCTGTGTTTTCATCATTCTTTCTCATTGTTTGTTTGTGCAGGGGAGAGGAATTTGGGGATTGAGGATCTTGTGGCATTTTGTGGGGGGAGGGGGGATCTGAGAGTCGATGTTCTTGCATTCTTGTTAACATTTTGTGTGGGGGAGGGGGATTTGGAGATGAATGAATGAATGAATGAAATTTAATTTGGTCAGTACAAACATAACAAAAAGCATCATTTTCAACGATGATTTCATAGGACAAAATTACAACAAAAATGTTTTTGATATTTTGTTGCATTTCTTGTGGGGGGGGATACGAGTTTAGAGGCCAATGTCCTTGTTGCGTTTTGTTCGGGGGGGGTTGTTGATTGTTTTAGCATTTTTTTTATGTGGGGTTGGTGGGTTTGCTATTTCTCTTTGAACTGACTTCCACAGTGCTTCTTTGTTTCGTGGCCATCTGGAGAAGACGAATCTCAGAGTTGTATACTGCATAATAAATGAACCTTTGAACTATACTTCCTCTCCCTGCTATTCTTACAAGTGATGACATTGAGGTAGTTGACAGGGATAAATGCGATTGACTGTAAAATAAAAAATCTTCCAATAAGGTTGTCACGTTGTGAACATGAGGCTATAGCCAGAGCGAATGGATGGCCAATATGGAAGCCACTGACCATGTGCACAATTCGATACAGACTAGCTCAGTGACAACATGATGCTTAAAAGGTTCTTCACATGATTAGAGAGAGCAGAAATTTTTAAAGATTAATAAAGAATCTTGGTCACTGGACAAAGTATTTTACAACTTGCAAAGAGTAATCTGACCAAGAGCTCATAAGAGGTACTAGATTGTGTGATTATAGCTTGCTTCCCCTGAAGAGGGAGGGCTGATCAAGATTCACACTTTCAATTTATGCAAAACCAAACTCGAAATCCGGTGTGGTTTTTATCCTGGGAGAACAGTGAACTGCTGGTACAAGTTGCCTGTACGTGCTGAACCCAGGTGCCGATTTACTCCAACAGAGGCCAGGCCAGCATCTATTTCCAGCTAGAATCAAGATCAGCTTGTATAGAAGATGCACAATGTCATCTACGACAGGAACCATCTCTTACAGAAGGCCTGATTGCCTGAAGTAACTTTCCAGGCTTTATCTCCACATGGACAGTTTTTTTTACGTCATTTCTCCCAAAGGCCAACAAGCCGTTTTGGTGGTGTGGGAGTCTGCACAGTGAAGCACAGGATGCTTTTAATGGGGCAGGCTGGACCTTCTCCTCAATACAATTACTCACATCTTGTCAATCGCTAACACGTGTGATTTTGAAGAAAATTCCCGCTGCAATGAATATATCCACCTTTTAAAGAAAGTAAGACCTGTAAACTATCTCCCAACAACCTCTTTTCTCAAAATCTAAAAGCTGATTTGGAACACCAAACTTTAGACCACAGATCCTAAGACCATAAGACATAGAAGCAGAAATAGGCCATTTGGCCCATCAAGTATGTTCCACCATCCAATCATGGCTGACTGATTGTCCATCTTGACCTCACTCTCTGGCCTTCTTCCCATAACCTTTGACACCCTGACTATTCAAGAACCTATCAGCCTCTGCTTTAAATATACCCAACAACTTAGCCTCCACAGCCTTCTGTGGCAATAAATTCCACAAATTCACCATCCTCTGGCTAAAGAAATTCCTCCTTATCTCTGTTCTAAAGGGAAGTCCTTCTATTCTGAGGCTGTGCCCTCTCATTCTAGACTCACCCGCAGTAGGAAATATCCTCTCCACATCCACTTTATCTAGGTCTTTTAATATTTGACAGGTTTCAATGAGATCCCCACATCATTATTCTAAACTCCAGCGACTAGAGGCCCAGAGACAGCCGTCCAATGCTAAAACCTATTAACTGTAATATTCATTCACCTCCCCCCTCACCTCCATTCAGGCCCCAAACAGTCCATCCAGGTGAGGCAACACTTCACCTGTTGCTGACATCTACTGTTCTGCCAAGCACCTCAGCTCCAGCTGAAAAAAATGGAATTTCCCAGTGGTCAAAGATCTTAATTCCTATCCTCATTCCTGTTCTGACATGTCGGGCCATGGCCTCCTCTTCTGCCAAGATGAGGCCACACTCAGGTAGGAGGAGCAACATCTCAAATTCCATCTAGGGAGCCTCCAACCTGATGGCATGATTTTTCCTTCCAGTAATTTCTTTCCCTTCCCCATTCCCTCTTCTTCTACTCCCCAGTCTGGCCTCTTATCTCTTCCCCTCACCTGCCTTTCACATCCCACTGGTGCCCTTTCTTCCATGGTCCACTGTCATCTCCTATCAAATTCCTTCTTCTCCCGCCCTTTGGCTTTTCCAATTGTCATCTCCTAGCTTCTCCCTACATTCTTCCCCTCCCCTCCCCTTCTTATTCTGGCATCTTCTCCCATTCCTTTCCAGTCCTGATGAAGGGCATTGGCCTGAAATGTCGACTATTGATTCATTTCCATACATGCTGCCTGACCTGCTAAGTTCAGCCAGTACTTTTTGAGTTGAACTGTAATATTCTGATACTTTGTCTGCTTTAATAAATTACAATCAAAATGTTCCTTCGAGATGTATTAAAAACATGGACTGAAATAACTCTTGCTCTGTTTATTTCAGATATACAATTGGCTCTCAATAGCAAACACCTCACTACTGGAAAAAAAACTTAGATCACCTTGCAATGCATTTACATTAATCGGTATAAAAATCAAGGGTTCGAGTACAGGCACAAGAAAGCTGTAAATTACCTGCAAGAGATAGCTTCAGCGCTTTATAAATCTTTAGCTGCATCTGTGGATCTTGGTAGAGGTTTGACAGATCAACCTTGTCTGAATAGATGAAAAGAAACACACTGCCCACCCAGCATGGTGCCACGTGCTCCATCGTCGGTCACTGAAACAGTAAAAGTTCAGCAGTTATCCACATTGATGAGGCTGCCCTTGTGTAGGGATCACACAAAGACTGGGCCCGGCTGGGACCAGCGACATGGTAGGCAGACTAAATCAGCAACGGCTTGATTACAGTCATCACTATAGAAGCAGATAGCATCAAGCATCGTCACTACAAGTGCTGTTACGATACTCAGGCATGACTCTGAGGTTTGCCTACAATTAGTTATTTTTTTAAATTTAAAGATACAGCGAGCACGGAACTTGGCCTTCCAGCCCAACGAGCCCTACCCCCCCAGCGAGCCACCTATCTAACCCTAGGCAGTTTACAATGACCAATTAACCTAATAACCGGTACACCTTTGGACTGTGAGGGGAAACAGGAGCACCTGGAGAAAACCCACACGATCACAGCCGAACACACAAGCTGCTTACGGATGGCCCCAGAATTGAACTCTGAACTCTGCCACCCCAAACTGTAACAGCGTGGCGCTAACCACGACAGTACAGTGGCGCCAAAGGCGATGCCGTCAGCAATAGGCGCCTTGACAAAGTTCTTTCAAATCAACGAGCTATCTTAATGCAATGCTTGAAGGCTTGTCCCACCATCAAGGACAGATCCTATCCACTTAGAGATACAGCGTGGAATAACCCTTTCCAGCCCTTTGAGCCGCGCCACCCGACAGCCCACCAATTTAACCCTAGCCTAATTACGGGACAATCTACAATGACCAATTAACCTAATAACCAGTACGTCCTTGGATTGTGGGAGGAAACAGGAGCACCTGGAGAATTCCCCTGCACCCCCCCCCCAATCCCCCCACGCGCACGCGCACCAACTTTCTTACAGAGTACACCGGAATTGAACTCTGAACTCCAGCGCTCTGAGCTGTAATAGTGTAGCGCGAGCCGCTATGCTACCGTGGCACCCTACATTCCACTGTTATAAGACTACAGAATATGGACTTCTTGTACGATAAGATGGACTCAACCTCACAGGCTATACAGGCTATCTTTTCATGGCCTTGTCTGCCTGTACTTTTCTAGACAAGTAGAACACTATTTTCGCCATTTT
Organism: Mobula birostris; assembly: GCF_030028105.1. Classification (NCBI taxonomy): domain Eukaryota; kingdom Metazoa; phylum Chordata; class Chondrichthyes; order Myliobatiformes; family Myliobatidae; genus Mobula; species Mobula birostris. Next base: position 19,614,418 of record NC_092384.1, read on the forward strand.
CTTTCATGCTGCCACAATGCATGGAAGTGATGAAAAACATCTGTATGGATGGCAGGCCTAGCAAAGTTGTTCCATAGTACAGGCCCCTTGGCCCAAGATGTTGTGGCAACCTCTTAACCCTCTCTAATATGAATCTAACCCTCCCCTCCTACAAAATCCACCATTTTCCCATCATTCATGTGCCTATCTAGGAATTCCTAAATATTCCTAATGTATCTGCCTCTACCAACACCCTTGGCAGGCATTGCATGCACCCACTACTCTCTGTCTAAGTAATCTACCTCTGACATAACTTCCTCCAATTACCTTGAAGTTATGATACAATAATAATCCAATTCAATGTTCACTCAACCCTTCATTTCCTCCCCAAACACACCTGTGATATTCTCCATGTGAATCAGCAAAATGGCTGAGATTTCAGCATGCCAACAGCGCACAAGGGCAGGTTCAGGCATGTGCCTGGCTGCCTCCACATTAAATGGTTAAATGTAAAACAGAACTTGTGAATACTGGGCCACACAGGAAATGTAAATGATCAGTCTGAAAGATTGCTACTGCAATATCGCAGCTTGGTTAAACCCAGCCATGTATTTCTGTGACACAGTAAACAACCAAGTCTATGACCAAACCGTCAGGCAATTACATAAACACCAGACCAAGAACCTCAACAGAGTGCAAACCCCGCAGCTTATTGGAAGAATGATATTATCTGGTAAAAATCTGTGCACTTTAAATGCAATTAACTTTCAAGAGACAATAAAGCTACAGAATTAATTTTAATTTGAAACAAGAACCTTAACTACAGTGTGCACCATGAACTCTGTACTCAGCCTAAATCATATGGAACTATTGAACTACTGACCAAACAAGAGAGAATCTGCAGATGCTGCAAATCCAGAGCAACACACACAAACTGCTGGAGGAACGCAGCAGGCCAGGCAGCATCTATGGGAAAGTGTACAATCGACATTTCGGGCCAACACCCTGCTGTAGGACTGGAGAAATAAAGCGTAGGAGTAGATTTTAAAGGTGGGGGAAGGGGAGAGAGAAAAACACAAGATGATAGGTGAAACCTTAAGGGGAAGGGATGAAGTAAAGAGCTGGGAAGTTGATTGGTGACAGAGATACAGGGCTGGAGAAGGGGGAGTCTGATATAAGAGGACAGAAGGTCATGCAAGAAAGAAAAGAGGGGAAGAGCACCAGAGGGAGGCGATGGGCAGGCAAGGAGATACGGTGAGAGAGGGAAAAGGGGATGCGGAATGGTGAAGAAGAGGGCGGGGGGCATTACTGTAAGTTCGAGAAATCAATGTTCATGCCATCAGGTTGGAGGCTACCCAGATGGAATATAACATGTTGTTCCTCCAACCTAAGCATGGCCCCATCATGACAGTGAAGGAGGCCATGGAGAGACATATCAGAATGGGAATGGGAAGTGGAATTAAAATAGGTGGCCACTGGGAGATCCCGCTTTTTCTGGCGGATGGAGCATAGATGCTCGGCAAAGTGGTCTCCCAATCCATGTCATGTCTCACCAATGTACAGGAGGCCACACCGGGAGCACTGGACACAGTAGTTGACCCCAACAGACTCACAGGTGATGTGCCACCTCATCTGGAAGCACTGTTTGGGGCCCTGAATGGTAGTAAGGGAGGAGGTGTAGGGGCAGGTGTAGCACTTGTTCTGCTTGCAAGGATAAGTGCCAGGAGGGAGATCGGGGGAGGGACGAATGGACAAGGGAACAATCCCTGCAGAAAGCAAAAAGTCAGGTGGCGGAAGGGAAAGATGTGCTTGGTGGTGGGATCCTGTTGGAGATGGCAGACGTTTTCGAGAATTATGTACAGGGCATGAAGGCTGGTGGAGTGGTAGGTGAGGGCAAGAGGAACCCTATCTCTGGTAGGGTGGTGGGAGGATGGGGTAAGAGCAGATTCATGTAAAATGGAAGAGATGCAGTCGAGGGCAGCGTTGATGGTGGAGGAAGGGAAGCCCCTTTCTTTGAAGAAAGAGGCCATCTCCTTCATTCTGGAATGAAAAGCCTCATCCTGAGAGCAGATGCAGCAGAAACGGAGGAATTGAGAGAAGGGGACGGTGTTTTTACCAGTAACAGGGTGGGAAGAGGTATAGTCCAGGTAGCTGTGAGAGTCCGTGGGTTTGTAATAGATATCAGCAGATAAGCTGTCTCCAGAGATAAAAGACAGTACAGAGAGATCGAGAAAGGGAAGGGAGGTGTCAGGAATGGACCAGGTGAATGTGAGGGCAGGGTGGAAGTCTGAAGCAAAGTGAGAGAAGTCGAGGAGTTCAGCATGGGTTCAGGAAGCAGCACCAATGCAGTCATCGATGTAGCGTAGGAAAAGTGGGGGACGGACATCAGTGTAAGCTTGGAACATGGACTGTTCCACGTAGCTGACAAAAAGGCAGGCATAGCTGGGACCCATGCGAGTGCCCATGGCTACCCCTTTTGTTTGAAGGAAGTGGGAGGAGACAAAGGATAAATTATTTACAGTGAGGACAAGTTCCGCTAGGCGGAGGAGAGTGTTGGTGGAGAGGAACTAGTTGGGTCTGGTGTCCAGAAAGAAAAGGAGAGCTTTGAGGCCTTCCTAGTGGGGGATGGAGGTGTATAGGGACTGGACATCCATAGTAAAAATGAGATGATGGGGGCCAGGGAACCTGAAATCATTGAAAAGAGAGTGTGAAGGGTCATGGATGTAGCTAGGAAGGGACTGAACTGGGGAGATAAACAATTGGGGTAAGCCGATATGAGTTCAGTGGGGCAGGAACAAGCTGAAACAATGGGTCTCCCTGGACAAGTGGATTTGTGGATCTTGGGTAGGAGGTAGAAACGGGATGTGGGGGGTATGGGAACTATGAGGTTGGTGGCGGTGGATGGGAGATCCCCAGAGTCCATAAGGTTGGTGATGGTGTGGGAGACGATGGCCTGGTGTTCCTTAATGGGGTCCTGTTCGAGGGGTAAGTAAGATGAGATGTCTGAGAGTTGTCACTGGACCTCAGTCCGCCAGACTACTACAACACTCACTTTATCTGTGGGTTTGATGGTGAGGTAAGGATTAATGCGGAGGGAGTGGAGAACCACAGCCTTCGGAAGGAATTATTGTTCAATCAGATCATGGCTGATCTGCCACCCAACTCCACATACCCACTATACGCCCTTATTTCTCAGTCATTTTGATAGTCTTGCTCACTGAACCTAGGTTTCAAATTAACGACTGACCCAGCATCATTTATGTTCCAAATTTCTACTGTTCTTTGAGTGCTGCCCTCTGGGTTTGACCTGGAGGCTCCTCCGACTATGAAATTGAATGGGTTAGGAGAGCACAGAGGGAGGCTACAGGAGGCACAATGTCCATGCTGGCTCGTTTCATCTTCTCCTTCTGCAGGTCTGGACATTACTTGCCCTCAGGAATCTATGAAATCCCTTTTCAAAGCCTTGGTAGTTTTGTTTCCGGCATTTCCATAACTGCATAAAAAGTTCTGCCCTTACATTCCCCTTCCAAAGCTCTGGTGCTCTTCACTCTACTTGAGGGAAGTGAGGATGGAGAACAAGAAATACTTGCTAGAACCTTCTAAACCTCTTGACCTGCACCATCTGAGCCAGTCACGACTTTGTAGGCCTCTCCAACCTTCAGTTTTCTCTGTTCCGGGAACAACCTCGGCCTCACCACGCAGCTGAAATCTTTCTTCCCTCTCCAGGATCCAAGAGCGGCCACAAGAATCCAATGCAATTCTCCAGTTGTGGTCTAAGCAGCGTTTTATAAATATTCAACTTCACCAGCCTGCTTTCGGATACCCAGCAGCCAATGTATTTTTACCAATCAATCATAACATGAACAGTTCTTTCAGAGTAACAGAAGTTAAACAATCAGTTCCTGTTTAATAGTGTGGCAACCAGCCCACGTTTCTCCTTTGGTCACTGTCACACTCAACAGAGTTGTACAGCATAGAACAGGCCCTACAGACCACTCCCTCAATGTTGGCAATCATGCCTGCTCTCACCTCATCCCATCTGCCTACATTAATTCTTCTTCCCTCTTTCCTTCCTTCTACAAAACCTCCTCTGATGGCTCACTCCAGGTACCAACTACACTGTGTGTGAGAAATTTACTCTGTTAACTTCTCCGTATTAAAATTTCAGCTGTCTCTTACCTGCCCAGTATGCTGTTTCTCCACATCCTCTTGCAGCAGAGTACTAACCTCAATGTGATGCTGTCTGCAGATTTTGATATTTCACTTCACACGCCAAACTTCAAGTCATGAATGCGGATCAAAGAAAGGAAATGGCCCTGACGCACACCCCTGGGGAACCCGCAGACGACCATCCTCCATTCCGAAAAACAACTGTTTACCAGAGTACTCTGCTTTCTGCCTTCGAACCGATTTTTACTCAAGCTACAGCCAACCTCCCTATTTCATGGCTTCAGCTTTGCCAATTGGGCTGTAGGACTTTAGAAAAATGCCTTCTGAAAACCCATACATGTAGATATTAGCTAACTTAACCTTCCCCAAATGCCTAGTAATTCTTTCCCCCCACATAATTTGTGAAAGCTTCCCCAGCACAGAGGGTAAACTGGCTGGCTTATGGCTGTTAGACAAGTCCTTGCACTCCATTTTGAACATAATCCTCGAGTACAAGGGTTTTTATATCATGGACCAACACCATTAAGGAAAAGGCCTATGTCCCAGGTGGGGAACTCCTACTCCAGTACCTCCCTGACAACTGGAAGATGAAGGCAAATTCTCTTGCATTCAGTACCCACACTTCCCTCAGCAACCTGGGATGCATCAGCTCCAATCAGGTAACTAATTAAACCGACCTATAATATCCTCCTCATCAATTTTCACTTCATCTAGCATTTCTCCTTCCAAGATAATAGCAGCCATTTCCGGGTGAAGCCCAGCACAAAGCTATTTAAATGTAAGCTCTCTGGCAAAGAGCACGGTGAGCCAGGCAATCCGGAGTGGAGATCGGATACAGAATGCTGTTGGCACACACGAAGCAGCCGTGCACACAGATGAAGCACAGCCATCTGTAAGCATTGTGCCCTTACACAGGTTTGGTCTCATCTCTCACCCCAGCCCTTTTACCAGATGCCACTTCAATGCATGTCGGGCACTCTTTGGAATCAGCTTTATTATCACTGACATGTCATGAAATCTGTTGTTTAGTGGCAGCGGTGCAGTGCAAGACATTAATGATAAGTTATGGTGATGACATCGACTCAGGCCTGAGAGGCCAGCGCTGGGCATTTTCATGCCTTTCAATGTGCCGATCGGAAGGCTGTGTGGGGCGCCACTCCTCGCACAGACATTTCACAGTATTATTTTACGAGGCCGAGTTGCGGGCTCAACATCAACCCGGCACGGATGGAAAGCGCGCTCTGGGGAGGTCTGTCACTGGATCGAACTCGGGAATCTCTGTTCTCGAGCACGGCGCTGATCTCACTGCGCCACCAGCCGACCAAATGAATAGTGCAAAAGACAAGTTTGTGGTGCTCATGGACCGCTCAGATATCCGATGGTGGAAGGGAAGAATCTGTTCTTAAATCATTGAGTATGGGTCTCCTCCCCGGTGGCAGTATCATGAAGAGTGCATGTCCCGGATGGTGAATCTTCAATGATGGATGGCACCTTCTTGAGACACGGCCACTTGAAGCTGTCCTCAGTGTCGGTGAGGGCTGGGCTGATAGAACCGGCCGAGTCTACAATACTCTGTCCTCAGTGGCGGTGAGGGCTGGGCTGATAGAACCGGCCGAGTCTACAATACTCTGTCCTCAGTGGCGGTGAGGGCTGGGCTGATAGAACCGGCCGAGTCTACAATACTCTGTCCTCAGTGGCGGTGAGGGCTGGGCTGATAGAACCGGCCGAGTCTACAATACTCCGTCCTCAGTGGCGGTGAGGGCTGGACTGATAGAACCGGCCGAGTCCACAATACTCTGTCCTCAGTGGCGGTAAGGGCTGGGCTGATAGAACCGGCCGAGTCTACAATACTCTGTCCTCAGTGGCGGTGAGGGCTGGGCTGATAGAACCGGCCGAGTCTACAATACTCTGCAACCACCTTGCTATCATGTGCACTGGCGGCAGAGATGCAACCAGTCGGAATGCTCTCCACCGTACATAAGACACAGGAGCAGAATTAGTCCATTCGGCCCATCGAGTCTGCTCCGCCATTTAATCATGGCTGATCCTTTTTTCCCTCCCCAACCCCAATCCTCAGCCGTCCCCCTGTAACTTTTGATGCCGTGTCAAATCAAGAACCTAACAGTCTCTGCCTTAAATACACCCAACGACCCAGCCTCCACAGCTGTCTGTGGAAACAAATTCACCACCCTCTGGCTAAAGAAATTTCTCCACATCTTTGTTTTAAACAGACGCCCCTATATCCTGAGGTTGTGCCCTCTTGTCCTCGACCCCCTTTCCACATCTACTCTGTCTAGGCCTTTCAGCATTCGAAAAGTTTCAATGAGATTTCCCCTCATCCTTCTGAACTCCAGTGCATACAGACCCAGAGCAATCAAATGTTCCTCATATGATAACCCTTTCATTCCCGGAATCATTCTTGTGAACCTCCTCTGAACCCTCTCCAAAGCCAGCACATCATTTCGTAGATGAAAAGCCCAAAACTGTTCACATACTCAAGGTGAGGCCTCACCAGTGCCTTATAAAGCCTTAGCATCTGGGGAAGGTGGGACCTGTATAGATTGGATGGGTTGCACCTGAACTCGAGGAGGAGCAATATCCTTGCAGCTAGGTTTGCTAGCATGGTTCGGGAGGGTTTAAACTAATTTGCGAGGGGGATGGGACCCAGAGCGATAGAGCAGTGAAAGAAATGCATGGAGTAAAGCCAGATCTAACATACAGAGAGGCTTTGAGGAAAGAGAAGCAGAATAAACAGTGTAAAGACAGTAAGGTAGAAGGGCTGAAATGTGTGTACTTCACTGCAAGAAGCATCAGGAACAAAGGTGATGAACTGAGAGCTTGGATACATACATGGAATTATGATGTAGTGGCCATTACAGAGATTTGGCAGGCCCCAGGGCAGGAATGGATTCTCAATATTCCTGGGTTTCAGTGCTTTAAAAAGGATAGAGAGGGTGGAAAAAGGGGAGGAAGGGTGGCATTACTGGTCAGGGATACTATTACAGCTACAGAAAGGGTGGGTAATGTAGTAGGATCCTCTTTTGAGTCAGTACGGGTGGAAGTCAGGAACAGGAAGGGAGCAGGTACTCTATTGGGGGTATTCTATAGGCCCCCTGGTAGCAGCAGAGATACAGAGGAGCAGATTGGGAAGCAGATTTTGGAAAGGTGCAAAAATAACAGGGTTGTTATCATAGGTGACTTTAACTTCCCTAATATTGATTGGCACCTGATTAGTTCCAAGGGTTTAGATGGGGCAGAGTTTGTTAAGTGTGTCCAGGACGGATACCTGTCACAGCACGTGGACAGGCCGACAAGAGGGAATGCCATATCACCGCTCCCTGGACTTCAGCATTATCAGGGTAAAGGATAGAATCAGAGAGGATAGGAAAATTTTTAATTGGGGAAGGGCAAATTATGAGGCTATAAGGCTAGAACTTGCAGGTGTGAATTGGGATGATGTTTTTGCAGGGAAATGTATTATGGGTATGTGGTCGATGTTTAAAGATCTCTTGCAGGATGTTAGGGATAAATTTGTCCCGGTGAGGAAGATAAAGAATGGTAGGGTAAAGGAACCATGGGTGACAAATGAGGTGGGAAATCTAGTCAGGTGGAAGAAGGCAGCATACATGAGGTTTAGGAAGCATGGATCAGATGGGTCTATTGAGGAATATAGGGAAGCAAGAAAGGAGCTTAAGAAGGGGCTGAGAAAGCCTTGGCGAGTAGGGTAAAGGAAAACCCCAAGGCATTCTTCAATTATGTGAAGAAAAAAAGGATGACAGGAGTGAAGGTAGGACCGATTGGAGATAAAGGTGGGAAGATGTGCCTGGAGGCAGTGGAAGTGAGTGAGGTCCTCAATGAATACTTCTCTTCGGTATTCACCAATGAGGGGGAACTTGATGACGGTGAGGACAATACGAGTGAGGTTGATGTTCTGGAGCATGTTGATATTAAGGGAGAGGAGGTGTTGGAGTTGTTAAAATACATTAGGATGGATAAGTCCCCAGAGCCTGATGGAATATTCCCCAGGCTGCTCCACGAGGCGAGGGAGGAGATTGCTGAGCCTCTGGCTAGGATCTTTATGTCCTCGTTGTCCACGGGAATGGTACCGGAGGATTGGAGGGAGGTGAATGTTGTCCCCTTGTTCAAAAAAGGTAGTAGGGATAGTCCGGGTAATTATAGACCAGTGAGCCCTACGTCTGTGGTGGGAAAGATGTTGGAAAAGATTCTTAGAGATAGGATCTCTGGGCATTTAGAGAATCATGGTCTGATCAGGGACAGTCAGCATGGCTTTGTGAAGGGCAGATCGTGTCTAACAAGCCTGATAGAGTTCTTTGAGGAGGTGACCAGGCATATAGATGAGGGTAGTGCAGTGGATGTGATCTATATGGATTTTAGTAAGGCATTTGACAAGGCTCCACACAGTAGGCTTATTCAGAAAGTCAGAAGGCATGGGATCCAGGGAAGTTTGGCCAGGTAGATTCAGAATTGGCTTGCCTGCAGAAGGCAGAGGGTCATGGTGGAGGGAGTACATTCAGATTGGAGGATTGTGACTAGTGGTGTCCCACAAGGATCTGTCTGGGACCTCTACTTTTCGTGATTTTTATTAACGACCTGGATGTAGGGGTAGAAGGGTAGGTTGGCAAGTTTGCAGACGACACAAAGGTTGGTGGTGTTGTAGATAGTGTAGATTGTCTAAGATTGCAGAGAGACATTGATAGGATGCAAAAGTGGGCTGAGAAGTGGCAGATGGAGTTCAACTCAGAGAAGTGTGAATGGGACACTTTGGAAGGACAAACTCCAAGGCAGAGTACAAAATAAATGGCAGGATACTTGGTAGTGTGGAGGAGCAGAGGGATCTGGGGGTACATGTCCACAGATCCCTGAAAGTTGCCTCACAGGTGAATAGGGTGGTTAAGAAAGCTTATGGGGTGTTAGCTTTCATACATCGAGGGATAGAGTTTAAGAGTCGCGATGTAATGATGCAGCTCTATAAAACTCTGGTTAGGCCATACTTGGAGTACTGTCTCCAGTTCTAGTCGCCTCAATATAGGAAGGATGTGGAAGCATTGGAAAGGGCACAGAGGAGATTTACCAGGATGCTGCCTGGTTTAGAGAGTATGCATTATGATCAGAGATTAAGGGAGCTAGGGCTTTACTCTTTGGAGAGAAGGAGGATGAGAGGAGACATGATAGAGGTGTACAAGATAATAAGAGGAATAGATAGAGTGGATAGCCAGCGCCTCTTCCCCAGGGCACCACTGCTCAATACAAGAGGACATGGCTTTAAGGTAAGGGGTGGGAAGTTCAAGGGTGATATTAGAGGAAGGTTCTTTACTCGGAGAGTGGTTGGTGGGTGCATGGAATGCACTGACTGAGTCAGTGGTGGAGGAGACACACTAGTGAAGTTTAAGAGACTACTAGACAGGTATATGGAAGAATTTAAGGTGGGGGCTTATAAGGGAGGCAGGGTTTGAGGGTCGGCACAACATTGTGGGCCGAAGGGCCTGTACTGTGCTGTACTATTCTATGTTCTATGTTCTATCACATCCCTGCTCTTGTATTCAAGACCTCTTGAAATGAATGGTAACATCTGTAGAAATTTGACAGGGTTTATATTAACTGCACTCCTTTCACCTTCTCTTCTTACCCATCTCATCTACCTTCTCAAATTATTACATTTAGCCTTCTCGAGTGAAGCATTCACCATTTGAGTTCTCTTTCCTGTGTCAACCACACAGCTCTGGCTACAGTACCCTTACGTTGTGTTTGAAATATCCCCTGAAACAGTTTAATTGTTCCCTCATGGAGTTACCTGTCAATTTTTACTGCCGCTCTACCTGGAACAGATCTTCCCTCTTCCCATTGCAAGTTCTTCTTCAGCTTATACCTTGCACTTCTCCATAACCACAATCGAATGCCCCCTACACCTGGGTCTCAGGGGATCTTTACACTCGCTCTGGATCACCCAGCCTTACAGCTGGACAGGCATCAATAGCAGCCCACTGCACAACACAGCTAACTAGAAAAGCTCCCTGACACCTTCCCGAGAGACACAGCTCCAGTACTTGCATTATACCCTCTTATCGTTAACTCACTATTCAGCCAAATATACTTCTATCTACTCTCTCAATTCCCTTCAATACCATGAAAACTTCAATTAAATCCTCCTCATTTAGGGAAAAGAAGACTGCTATCTCTAACCAAAATTAGATTCTTAGCTTCATTCTGGCAAATCTATAGAGTCATAGAACAATACAGCCCAGAAACAGGCCCTTTGGCCCATCTAGTGAATGGTGACCTGATATTCTGCCTAGTCACATCGACCAGCACCCAACCATATCCCTGGAAACACTTCCCCTCCAAACTTCTCTTAGTTACAATTGAACCATCATCTACCATTTCGGCCAGCAGCTTGTTCCACAGTAGCACCACACTCCGAGTGAAGAAGTTTCTTCCCAGATTCCCCTTAAATGCTGCGACCTTTAGTTACAGTATCACCCAACCTGAGACAAAACAGCCTGCATGCATTCGCCTTATCTGTACCCCTCATACTAAGAACTAAGTCATAGGCTATTCAGCCCATGGTGTCTGTCCCGTCATTTGATCATGTCTGATTTAATTTCCCTTTCAACTCATTCTCCTGCTTTCTACCCTTGACCTTTGACACCCTAATTAAGAACCTATCAACATACCCAATGACTAAGCCTCCATAGCCGTCTCTGGTAATTAATTCCACAGATTCATCACCCTCTGACTAAAGAAATTCCTAAAAGTGCGTCTGTCTATTCTGAGGCTGTGCCCTCTGGTCCTAGACTCCCACATCCTCTGCAGGTCCACTCTATCTCGGCCTTTCGATATTTCAATGAGATCTAATATAGTTCGAACGAACGGCCCTGCATTCCAAGTAACCCTACACTAAGCCTTTCGACATGATGGCTTATGTTAGGTCAGGCCTGCCACTGCTGCTCGTTATCAGGAAACCATATGGTGTGTGGAAAGTGAAGTTGCTATCCATGTGGAATTAGTGCCCTGAAGTGAAAGGCTTGCTAAAACAAACACTCAACACTTGCAACAGGATAACAACGAGCAGCAAAGAGTTCAACAAATTAAAACCCACCTGCATTGTCTCACCAAACCCTGTGTCAGTCACACAGTGCAGTTTTCACAAATACGCAAGTGCCGGCAGTTTCCAGCGGCAGTCTCAAATCTCCCGTCAGTGTGCAATGTTTGCACAGGCCCTTCCTGCTCTGGGTATATCCGGTAACGGAATGGAGCAAACTTCCTGCAGACAATGTTCTTTCCACCTTTTCAACAATTCCCAGTTACAGCGAGCACGCCAACTATAATTCCCACTCCCTCTTCAAACACTAGGGCACATTCATTACATTTAAGACACAAGGCTCCCTTATTCTTGGCCTTTTCTCAGTGGTGTATAATTAATTTCCAGCTTCCTCAGTTTGGAGCGTAATGCTGACAGGCCAGCTGAGGTCAAGAACATGTAAACGGCACTAGACAAACCGCTCGGTTTAACTTTATTTGCCATGTGCTGTACATTTATGTGTACTGGGTATTTGCTGCAGTGTGTTGGTCAGGACGCAACATGCAACAAAAACAACAGTCAGCAATTATAAAGAATAAGTTTGAAACTAAAGGACAGGTATGGAATAATATGTGCATAAAATTACAAACAGCATTACAAAAAGTCGTTTAAAATGTTTACAGTGCAGGATAGTGACAGGGGTCATAGATAGAGGGGGGTGGGGGGCTAACTAGAATGATTGATCAGATTAACTGGCTGGGGAAGAAACTTTTACGATAGTGTGATGTTTTTGTTTTAATAGCGCTATTGTGCTTTCCAGAAGGAGCGACTAGGAAAGACTGTTTGCAGGGTGGGTACTATCCACAATAACTTTTCCTGTCCACCTCTTTGTCCTGGACACAGACAAGTCCAGCAGTGGTGGTAGACGCAGCTAATGACCTTTTCAGCTGACCTGACAGTTCATTGTAGTTTTCGTACATTGTGAGTGGATGGTGCACCAAACCAGACAACACTGGCTGATGTGAGGATGCTCTCTATGATGGCAGTGTAGAATTGCACCAGTGTGTTCTGACGAGGATAGAGTTTTACCAACTGCCACAAGTAACACATCCTCTGCCAGGCTGTTTGGTTAATGAAGGAGATACGTTTCTCTCACATGCAGTCCTGTGAAATAATGATGCCCAGGAAGCTGAAAGTTGAAATGATGCTAACTGCAGAGTTATTGACGATGAGTGGGTGGAGAGGAGACACATTTCTCCTTAAGTCGATATGCTTCTCCACTGTGTTGAGGGCACTGAGCTCCAAGTTGCTGTGACTGCACCAGGACAAGAGCTTTCCTACTTCCTGGTGGTACTTGGATTCGTCACCTCTGGTGATTAGCCAAATGGCAGCGGTGTTGTTCGCAAACTTTGTCCGGTTTAACAGCTAGATCACTGGAGACACAGTCACTGGTGTATAGAGAAAATAGGAGAGAGGAGGAAACACACCACTGCAGACTGCGCAGGGCAGGATGTGGAGATGTGCTTGCCTGGTCTCACATACCGTCCCCTACCAGATCATGATCCACCTGCCGATCAGACCTTGTACATTAGGGTTGGAGAGTGTCTCTTGCAGAAACTCAGGGATGATGGCATTGAAGGCTGAAATGAAGTTAACAAAGAGAATCCTTACATATATGCCAGGGGAGCTGAGGTGCTGCACTGTGAAGACTAGATCAATGTCTATTGCATCATCTACAGATCTGTCAGCTCTGTAGGCTAACTGCAGTGCACCTAGAAAATTTTGAGTTATGGATTTGAGAAATGACATGAACAGCCTTTCAAAAGTCTTCATTATGTCTGATGTGCGTACATCTGGCCTGTAGCCATTGAATCAAGTGATCTTTGATTGTTTTTGAGAGGGCTGGAATAACAGCAGATTTCCTGAAACATGCTTTAAGGGTTGAGCTCAGCTCGACTGGGGAAACATCGAGTTTGAGTAAGTTTGTCCAGGCTGACTTCAGGCAGCATGTCAGTCAGCAACTTCCCTGACTCATAAGAACATAAGAAATAGGAGCAGGAGTCGGCCATCTGGTCCATTGAGTCTGCTCCACTATTCAATAGGATCATTGCTGATCTGACCATGGACTCATCTCCACCTACCTGCTTTTTCCACATAACACTTAATTCCCCTACTATGTAAAAATCTATCCAAGCTTGTCTTAAATATATTTACTGAGTGCTTCATTGGGCAGAGAATTCCACAGATTCACCGCCCTCTGGGAAAAGCAGTTCCTCCTCATCTCCGTCCTAAGGTAGAACGGTAATACAGTACTTAAGGCGTGGGGGAATTCAAATCAACATTCATCAAAATCACCAGAGCTGCTTCTGGAGGCTGACAGCAGGATTGCTTTTCCCACCCACAATACACTTCGATCTGGTTCCTTTCAGAATATCACAACTACGTAGTGTAGCAACTGGCCTGGTGCTGTTAAAGAGCCAGCGACCCAGGTTCATGTGCTGCCACTGTCTGTAAGGAGCTTGCACGCTCTCCCCGTGACCACGTGGGTTTCCTCCGGGTGCTCTGGTTTCCTCCCACATTACAAAGGTGTGTAGGTCAGTGGGTCAATTGGCCACATGGGTCCAACTGGGCGGTGTGGTTCATTGGCCGGAAGGGCCGGTTACTGTGCTGTATCACAAATTTTAAAAAACTGGGTGCCTGCAGTTGTCAGCTTTGCAAAGGAAACTGTGTATGTACGTGAACTCCAACTGGGTAACACTGCGGAAAGTGTAACTTATAAGCAACCTGCCATGGGACTGTATATTTTCTTCCTAATCCTAAGTTCTTCTGTGCTCTTGGCCCTTAACTGCTCAATCCTCAAAGATGTTGCTCTCAGTCACTTATGTTTAAGTTTCCTTCACATCACTTTTGGCTACCAAGCCATCAGCATGTCTCTTCTCCTTTATGATATTCCTTAATGAAACGGAGGACAAGGGTTTAGGCTTCTGGTTTTCCGGTTCTTAAACAACAGTCAGACTTTGTTAGACACAGCCTCACAAACATACAAATTAAGAGCAGGAGCAGGCCGCTCAGCCCGTCAATCCTGCTGTACTCTCCAATAGGACCATGGCTGAACTGATTGCAGTTTCAACTCAACGTTCTCACCCTTCGTTATCGTGTATCTATCTATCCATCCATCCATTTACTTAATTAGAGATACAGCACGGTAACAGACCCCTCTGGCACAGCAAGGCCTCGCTACCCAATTACACCCATGTGAACACTAACCTGCTGACCCTGACACCATTGGAATGCGGCAGGAAACTGGAGTGTCTGGAGAAGAGCCACAGGGTTATAGAAGAATGTACTATCTCCTTACAGAGAATGGTGTGGCTGGAGATGTAGCGGTATTACATTAACTGTTGCACTACCTTGCTGCCCCATTTCTGCCATACTCCTTCGAGGAAGAGAGGGTTCTAAAGACTCAAGGTGACAGAAAAAAATTCACCTCATCTATCTCGAATGGGCAGCCTCTGGTCCTGCATTCTTCCAGAGGAAACAGCCCTGTCAAATCCACTGTGAGGTCTCCTCAGGATCTTCTACGTCCCAATAAAGCTCTTCTATACAACAGTCTTACAAGCCTAGCTGAGCCAAGCTTTCTGCCTAAGGCAGCTTACCCGTTCCAGCTATCTAGCTTCCTTTCAACTGCATCCAACACATTAGCACCCTTCCACAGATAAGCAGACCGACAATGTGCACAGACTGAAGTCTATATTACACAAGAATTTAAAAAATGTTATTATCTTTAAGATACTATGTAAATACATGGTATACATGGTAAGTTCTCCGTTTTGGCATGCATAGAGGCTTCTTTCTATACAGCAGTCTCCCTAATTAACACAGTTAGGCGTTCTGCAGTACAATCTCTGCTGTTCAGCTGAACACCACCCTAAAATTTGGTTGAGGGAAAATTCCTATCCCTGCTAAATAGCTACAATTCCTGGGAGGGGCAAGTCAGGAGCTGCAGAAAGATTCTTTTTAAAAAAAAACAAGCTATTAATAGCTCACTTCTCCAGACTCCACGCCAGATTTACAGCAGACCAACAGTGCCATCTGCCAGGAGGGCGACAGAGTTACAGCCCCATCCCAAGATGCGATGACATTCTTGCAGGAATTATGTACTTCAAAGTAAATTTATTATCAGAGTACGTATATGTGACCATATACAACCCTGAGATTCATTTGCATGTGGGCATTCATAGTAAACAAAAGAAACGCAATAGAATCAGTGAAAGACCCCATCCAACAGGACAAACAACCAATGTGCAAAAGACAACAAACTGTGTAAAAACAAAAAGGAAGAAAAAATAAACAAACAATAAATATCCAGAACATAAGATGAAGAGTCCTTGAGAGAGAGTCCATAGGTTGTGGGGTGAATGAAGTTACCTCCTCTGGTTCAAGAGCCTGAAGGTTGAGGGGTGGTTACTTCCTGAACCTGGTGGTGCAGGTCCTGAGGCTCCTGTACCTTCATCCCGATGGCAGCAGCGAGAAGAGAGCAAGTCCAGGTTGGTGTGGGTCCTTGACGATGGATACTGCTTTCCTGCAACAGTGTTCCATGGAATTGGACTTAATGATCGGCAGGGCTTTACCTGTGATGGGCTGGCCAATATCTACTACATTGTGTAGGCCTTTCTGTTCAAAGGCATTGGCGTTTCCATACCAGGCTGTGATGCAACCAGTCAATACACTCCCCACTACACATCAAGTTTTAAACGACATGCCGAATCTTCGCAAACCTCTAAGGAAGTAGAAGCACTGCCATGCTTTCCTCATTATTGCACTTACATTCTGGACCCAGGACAGATCCTCTGAGGACACTCTGCCTGGTATGGGAACTACACTTCCCCCAATCGCAGGACCCTGCAGACAGCCCAGCGTGTCTGTGGATGTGAACTTCCCACTATTCAGGGCATTTACGACAGGTGCGTAAAAAGGGCCTGAAGAATCATTGGGGACCCGAGTCACCCCAACCCTGAACTGTTCCAGCTAATACCATCCAGGAAACAGTACAGCAGCATAAAAGCCAGGACCAACAGGCTCCGGGATAGCTTCTTCCACCAGGCCATCAGACTGATGAACTCATGCTGATACAACTATATTTCTAAGCTATATTGACTGTTC
Source organism: Mobula birostris (assembly GCF_030028105.1). Classification (NCBI taxonomy): domain Eukaryota; kingdom Metazoa; phylum Chordata; class Chondrichthyes; order Myliobatiformes; family Myliobatidae; genus Mobula; species Mobula birostris. Next base: position 19,630,769 of record NC_092384.1, read on the forward strand.
AGTTGTATACCTTACTGTACATACTGTTTATTACAAAGTACTATAAATTGCACATTGCACATTCAGATGGAGACATAACATAAAGATTTTTACTCCTCATATGTGCAGGATAGAAGAAATACAGTCAATTCAATTCAATTCTGAAATGTTAACATTGAGGAATTGAAAGTTGCTGACTTTCTCCACCTCAGATCCCCCGATGAGGACTGGCTCATGGACCCCCAGTTTCCTCCTCCTGAAATCAATAACCTGCTCCTTGGTCTTGCTGACGTTGAGTGAGAGGTTGTTGTTGTGGCACCACTCAGACAGATTCTCAATCTCCCTCCAATATGCTGATTCATCACCACCTTTGGTTCGGTAATGACGAACTTAAACTTAAATACTGTATGGCATTAGAGCTGTGCTTAGCCTCTCAGTCATAAGTGTAAAGCAAGCTGAGCAGGGGTTAAGCACACGGCTGTGCTGATAGAGATTGTGGAAGAGATGTTGTTACCAATCCAGACTAACTGAAGTCTGCAAGTGAGAAAAATTGAGGATCCAGTTGCACACGGAGGCATTGAGGCCAAGGTCTTGTAGTTAGCTGATTAGTTTTGAAGGGATGACAGTATTGAATGCCGAGCTGTAATCAAGGAAGAGTGTCTTGATGTAGGCATCTTCACTGCCCAGATGTTCCAGGGTTGAGTGAAGGACCAATGAGATGGCATCTGCTGTTGACCTGCTGCTCTGGTAGGCAATTTGGAGCGGATCCAGGTTATTCCTCAGGCAGGAGATAATACGCCTCGAAACCAAACTTTCAAAGTACTTCCTCGCGGTGGATGTAGGTGTTTCTGGATGATAGTCATTAAGGCAGGTCACCACGTTCCTCTTAGTCAGAAGGGACGGCATTCAAGCTCTGCTGCAGCTGTCCAGCATCCTCAAGTTCAGTCTGGAGTTTCCATACCGCACATGAGGTGGCTTTCTGGAGACCGTACCTGCATCTATGGTACTTTACTTGGTCGCTAGACTTGAAAGCCACTGATCTGGCCCTCAGCAGATTGTGGATCTCATGGTTCACCCAGGGCTTCTGGTTGGAGAAGATTCTGAATGATTTTGAGGGGACACACTCGCCTACGACTGTTTTTATAAAGTCCATTACAACCATGATGTTTTCATTCAGATCCTCTGTAGTGCTTGAACATGGGCCAGTCTACCAACTTGAAGCAATCTCACAGCCACTCTCCTGCCTCCTGCGACTACCTCTTCATTGTCCTTACTTCTGGATTCTTGCACTTTAGCCTCGGCCTGTATGCAGGTGGGAGGAGGACAGTCAGATATCAAATTTCCCAAAATGCAGGCTCGGGATTGGACAGGAGGCATTCCTTATCTTCGTACAGCAGTGGTCAAGTGTGTTGGGACCCCTGGTGCTGCAGGTGATATATTGATGAGATTTATTCAAACAAGCCGGACTGAAATCCCTGACAACGATTTGAAAGGCATCGGGGTAGGCTGATTTTTTTGTTTGATGATGGCGGCACTCAATACCCTGAGTGCCTGCTTAACACTGGCCTTTGTCAGTATGTAGACTGCAGTCAGGATCACAGAATGAACTCTCTTGATAAGTAGCACAGTTGGCACTTAATCATTAGATGTTCCATGTCAGGGGAACGAGAGTGTGTTAAAACCGCTGGATCCAAGCACCACAAGGAGTTTATTATGAATCACAGATCTTTTGCCTTCTCTAAATCAGCAGTCTGATCCATCCTGTGTATCGAGAAATCTCACATCTGACCACTGAATCTAGCAAGTCTGGAGTGAGCCATGTCTCCATGAAACACTTAATACAGCAATTCCTCATTTCCCTCTAATACAGCCAACCTGCCCTTACATCCTCAGTCTTGTTCTCCAGCATCTATACATTTGCCAACAAGATTCTGGAAAAAGGAAATTTCAAACCCCCGTGATTTAGTCTGGCTTGGAGTCCTCCTCTCCTCCCTTATAGCCATGGTGGTGTACCTTCGCCTGCCTAAAGGTGTCATACCTACTCTCCTTAGAGTTAAGTCCACCAAGTCCTTTGGAAGATTATAAAATCACCAGTTTGTTAAGATGGTTCAAAACTATGTTACTTAAATGGAAATTACAGACTGCACTGAGAGCATTTCAGAAGTATATTTAGAAGTTTTATAAGCTGCCTGCAAAGCATCACGATTTTCAACTGCACCATCTTGTGTAACAGTTTACATTACAACTTCAAAGGGAAAGATTTCCTCGATGTGCAAAACAAAATAGCAGACATCTCACCTCTCCCGGAAGTTCCAGGAGTCTCCCGCATATTGGTAGCAGCTCCTGATGCCCGCAAATTATATACAATATCCTGGAAATCGATTTCTTTGAGAGCAAGTGAGAGAGTGCGTGAGAGCGAGAGAGAGAGAGAGAGAGCACGCCATGGCAGAGTTTTCCAAAAAAAGAAAATATAAAACGTTCTTCACCCCAGACTTCACTAAAGTATACCCCTGCCTAATAGGGGTCAAAAATAATGACAGTATTGCTCACTGCTTTGCAACAGTGACCTTCTATTGCCCATGATGAGTTAAATGACCGTAAAAGAAATGTTGAGGTGAGTTTACCCAGTGTCATTCGTTCATTTGCATAGCTAACGTTACTTAAACTAGCTGGCTAGCTGCTAAGGAGCTACTCTATTGCAGACATCCCACCTCTCCAGGAAGTTCCCATAGTCTCCCGCAAATTGATGGTGCAACCTCCCTGAAATGAGTTTTTGCAGGGTGGGATATCTGAAATAGCTTAATCAATCCCTTAATATAGTTAAGTGACTTGCAAATAAAATTTCTGGGTTAAAAAGAACTTAATAAAAAAAATCTTTAAAATCCATTAAAAATCTTAACTAGCATAAACAAGGGGGCTGCCAAATATCTGACTAACAGATAGCCGGAAATTAAAACAAAGATCAACAAATGGCTTAGTAGTAAACAGTACTGATGACTAAAAGGACACAAGCTAACTGTGGCCTCATCAAGACAGGAGAGGCGGCCTTGGACAGGTATGTCAGAAAGAAAATGGGAAGTCATATTTAAATAGTGGCTACTGAATCTTCTCTTTATGTACCCAGTAGGAATTTGTCTACAACTAAAACAGCTGAATGTTTCTAGTTCTGTTGCTTTCTCAAGCCAACAGAGGACAGTTATGTAAGAGTGTGCAGGCCATTGGGATCCTCTCAGCTGCCTCCTCATGATGGGATACAGATGATGGAGACAATAGTGCCATAGATTTCTGGAAGTATCCTGACTGACTACATTATGGTCTGCCTGAGTGCAAGACGGTGTGGAAAGTAGTGGACTCTGATCAGTAGATCGCAGGCACGTCCCTCCTCACCATTGGGAGTATCTACAGGAACCACTGCCTCCAAAAGGCAACAGCAATCATCAAAGATTCCCACCATCTCAATCACGCCATCTGTTCACAGCTCCAATCAGGCAAGAGATACAGAAGCCTTCAGTCCCACACCTGCTTCTCTTCAGCCACTTTCTACTTGCAAATATTGTTTAAGTGTGTGTTTAATTTTTGCTTTTCTTGTGAACGCTGCTTGTATGATGCTATCTGCTGTGATACTACTTCAAGTGAGGTTCTTCTTTGCACCTGTGGATATGTGTACTGGTACATATAACAATAACTCAATTTTGAAAATTCATTTTTTTAAATACATGTAAACTATGCAAGCACTTACATGAAGATTCTAGCCTGTAGCTCATTTCAAGATTTTTCACAACTTCATTTATAAACAAATTTCCAAGTCAACACATACAAAATGCTGGAGGTAATGCACAAAATCAAGCAGAATCTATGAAGGGGAACAAAAAGTTGACATTTCTGGCCAATACCCCTCATCACGACTGGAAAGGAAGGGGGACGAAGACAAAATAAGAAGGTGGGGGGGAGGAGTACCAGTTGGCAGGTGATAAGTGAGGCCAGGTGAAAGAGAAGGTAGGTATGAAGTAAGAAGCTAAGAGATGATAGGTGAATGAGGTAAAGGGCTGAAGAAGAAGGAATCTGATAGGACAGGACAGAGGAACATGAAAGAAAGGGAAGGAGAAGGGGTACCAAAGGAAGGTGATGGGCAAGTGAGGAGAAGAGAAGGGATGAGAGGGAAATCAGAATAGGGAATGATAAAAAAAGAGAAGTGGAGGGGAGAAATTACCAGAAGTTAATGTTCATGCCATCAGACTACCCAGACAGAATATGAGATGTTGTTACCCCAACTGTGGCCTCATCATGACAGGAGAGGCGGCGTTGGATAGACATGACAGAAGGAAAATGGGAAGTCGTATTTAAATAGTGGCTACTGGGAAATCCTGCTCTTCACAGCAGATGGAGTGAAGGTGCTTGACAAAGTGATTATCCCATCTCTATCAGGTCACACCGGCGTAGAGGAGGCCACACTGAGAGCACTGGATACAGTAGATGATCCTGACAGGATCGCAGGTGGAGTGTCGCCTCACCTGGAAGGATGTCTGAAGCCCTGAATGGTGGTGAGGGATGAAGCGTAGGGGCAGGTGTAGCACTCGTCCCGTTTGCATTGATCAGTGGGGATGGAGAATCACCGAGAAGGTGATCCCTGTGCAAAGACGTGCTTAGTGGTAGAGTCCCGTTGCAGATGACCTAAGTTACAGAGAATGATGTGCTGGATACAGAAGCTCATGATAAGGGCCAGGGAACCCTATCTCTGTTATTGAGTTGGGAAGATGGGGAGAGGGTGGATGTGTAGAAATGGAAGAGATGTCGCTGAGGGCAGCATTGATGGTGACGAAGGAAAAACCTGTTCTTTGAAATAGTTGGATATGTAAGATGGCGGTGGAAGGGAAACCCTCTGCCCTCACCCTATCACTCAGCTGCCATAACGTCTGCCCCTGCCTATCACCTAGCTTGTACTCCTTCTTCTCCCCGCACCTCCTCGTTCTGACTCAGCCCATTTCCTTCCCAGTTCTGATGAAGAGCCCCAGCCTGAAACACAACTGTTTATTCCCCTCCAGAGATCCTGCCTGACTTGCTGAGTTCCTCCAGCATTTTGTCTGTGACACTCAAGATCTCCAGCATCTGCAGAATCTCTTTTGTTTAAAACTTCTAGTCAGCAGTTTTGCAAAGTTGAGATGCAGGTATCAAACTGTCATTCACCAAATTAAACCACTACCAAAATATTATCAATTTCCAACGCATTAGTATACAAAACTACACTTCATAGGAGTACTGTCACAAAAAAAAACAGCTAATGCAGAGCTAATTTAGGGTGGAAAAGCAAGTACACAGGTGTACATAAAAGCGGCACTTTAAAGGATAGGAAGAAAGATGCAGAAGTTCTGGAAAGGAATTGCAGGCCTTCAAAGCTGAAGATATAGTTAAAAAGGGTCTCAGTCCAAAACATCAACTGACCTCCAGCATTTTGTTTGTGTTACAGTCAAATTTGGGGATACTTAAAGAAAGTGGATAGACTTTGACTCATTGTGCTGCAGTAAGCTGAAGAAGTGAGGGCAGAGGCAAAGTGAAACAGGGGACGATTATTTAGTAAGCAAGGCATCTTTTGATCAAGTATAAGGTACTGTGTAATTTATCATGCAGCAGCAGCATTTAAGCTGACTTCATGTACATCATAAATCAACAAGTTGTTTGTTATGTCTCCCCTCTCGCTGTGAAATGGGGACACCCCTTTGTCCCCTATTAGGGAGAGAGAGAGACTGTGGTGTGTCCAATCACCAGGTGAATGAGTAGTTTTGGGGTACTGCAAGTCTGTGTCTTTATTGATGCTTTGCTGTACACTTGAGTGCTCGGTGGAGGGTGCTGATGCTATTTGCTGGTGGGGGTGGGGGGGGAGTTTGTTGCCTTGCTGCTGTGGGAGGGGGTGTTGGGGGGGAGGGGTAGCTGGGGGAGGGGGAGGGGGAGCTGGGGTTCTAACATTTAATGTCATTCATTCTTTGGGAAAACTCCTCTGTTTTTGTGGACGTTTGCGAAGAAAAAGAACTCAGGTATATTGTATACATTTCTCTAACGTTAAATGTACCTATTGAACCTATTGAAGTATACAGTGACTAGGCAACTAGGCTCAACTCAGCTATTCTGATGCAACACCATGGGCAAACAGTTTCAGTGAGAGAAGAGATCAAGTAACAATTTATTAGCCGTAAGCATTTATATACATTAGGAATTTGCTGTGATGTGTTGTTCAAGGTGCAGCATGCAACAAAAAACTACATTTAACAAGAACAAAGAATTATATAAAAATATAGAATTATATATAAATAAGTTTAAAAAGTGGTTAAGGAACAGATATTAAATAAAATGTGCATATATAAATAAACACCAGCATGTATTTATAATGTAAACAGTTTCATAAAAAGTGGTTTAAAATGTTTACAGTGCAATGTTTAAGGTACGGGGATAATAGATAGAGGGGGTGGTGAGTGCTAACTAGAATGGTTGTTCAGATTAACTGCCTGGGGAGAAAACTTTAAAAATGGCATGAAGTTTTTGTTTCAATAGCCCTATAGAGCTTTCTAGAAAGGACCTTTCGAGAAAGGCAGTTTGCTGGTTGAGTAATTATGTGTTTGGTAAGAACTGAGGCAGGGGCACAAGGATGTTAGGGAAATGGAAAAAGAGAATCTAAACAACAGAGATAAATGCTGCTGCCAGGGTCGAATATGCAACCTAGATTGCAGGCCAATTCAGTTCCAAGTGACTTCCAGAAAGCAGGATGAAGTAGGCGGCCAGGGAGCTCTTCGAAGAAGCAAACAATCTACTGGAAGAACTCAGCAAGTCAAGCAGTACGTGTGGGAGAAAGGCACTATTGAGCCATGGAGTTCTTGCAAACTTATTGCTCCAGATTCTAATATCTGTAGCCTCTTCACACCGGCTTCAGTCATTCTGATACACAGTTAGAGGGTCTCCTGTCCATACAGTGCCATCTGTTAAAGCAGGTTGACGTTGGAGAGATCAAGTGAAGTGCTGGAGAAGGCATGTTAGACATGATCACCTCTCAAATTGGAATTGGCACCACACTCCTGACAGGCAGCATGCAGATGGGAAGTAGGAAAGAGCTAAGGATTGATACCGGGGTTGCAGAATTCAATATTGAGCCCTTGAATACTGAGAACTCGCTGTGAAACAGAGACACCCCTTTCTTCCTTATTAGGGAGGGAGAGAGAGCCTGCGGTGTGTCGAATACCGGGTGAACGAGTAGTCTTTGGGGTACTGCAAATCTGTGTCTTTGCTGTTGCTCAGCGGTGGGTGCCGATGCTTTTTTTTGCTGGTGGGGGGGGAGGGAGAATCATCGCTTGCTGCCACTTATGCGCAGGAGGGAGGGGAGCTGGGGGGGGGACTTTGGGGTTCTAACATTTAACTGTCATTCATTCTTTGGGGGCACTCTTCTGTTTTCGTGGATGGTTGCGAAGGAAAAACATTTCAGGAAGTATATTGTATACGTTTCTCTGACATTAAATGTACCTTTGAACCTCAGCTGACTTCATTTCTCTGTATCAATTGTCCAACTACGATATAGGTTCTGTTCACTTTTGTTTTTTCTTCCCTTTCCCCTCTGGGAGTATAGAACATGCCTAGCCTGACCTGCTCTACATTTCACAACTCCTACATTAATTTGATTTACTATGTTCTCCCAATCCAACTGCTTCCATTCACTCAATACTTACGAAGCTGGAAAAAATCCAGACCTCAGGCAGCATCCTTTCCCCATCCTTCCTGCAGCTCAACAAGCTTCACTTGTCTGACAAAGGTCTTCAATCTGAAACATTAACTCTACTGCTCCTCTCACAGATGCAGTTTGGCCTGCTGAGTATTTTCAGCACTTACTGTTTTAATAATAAAGTTACAGAAACTTGCAAAACAGTTGAAGCTAAGACTTGTGAGTTGAGTTGGTCCATTTAAATAAGAAACTTAAATAAGGATTAGTTAGAAACATAGAAAACTTACAGCACAATACAAGCCCTTTGGCCCACAGTCGTGTCGAACATGTCCCTACCTTAGAAATTACTAGGCTTACCCATGGCCTTCTATTTTTCTAAGCTCCATGTACCTATCCAAAAGTCTCTTAAAAGACCCTATCGTATCCACCTCCACCACCGTTGCCGGCAGCCCATTCCACGCACTCACCAATTTCTGCGTAAAAAACTTACCCCTGACATCTCCTCTGCACCTACTCCCAAGCACCGTAAACCTGTGTCCTCTTGTGGCGACCATTTCTGCCCTGGGAAAAAGCCTGTGACTATCCACACGATCAATGCCTCTTATCATCTTATACACCTCTATCAGGTCACCTCTCATCCTCCGTCACTCCAAGGAGAAAAGGCCGAGTTCACTCAACCTGTTTTCATAAGGCATGCTTCCCAATCCAGACAACATCCTTGTAAATCTCCTCTGCACCCTTTCTATGGTTTCCATATCCTTCCTGTAGTGAGGCAAACAGAACTGAGCACTTCTCAGTCGCGTCCAAAAAAAATCACAGCAATCCTTGGTATGCCTCTTTAATGATTCATACCAAATCTATTTCAATTTCATTCTTCAGCTAAGATATTTGCTTTGTAATTTAGAAACTGTAGGTTGAGTATTCCATAATTAGCTTGACATTTCATTGCAGCGTTATCCCAGGGATAGGAACATGAAACTAACTGACGTACAGGGATTTTATCTGCCCCAGGGTTTCAGCCCGAAACGTCGACTACTTTTTTTCTATGGATGCTGCCTGGCCTGCTGATTTCCTCCAGCATTTCGTGGGTGTTGCTCGGAATTCCAGCATCTGCAGATGTTCTCTTGTTAGCGATTTATCCTCCTAACGTTCTCCCCTTCACTAAAAACGCTGACATTTCTTAGAAAATCATAAACTGTTACACAAACGTAAATTTGATTAAAAAAATCCAATCCCAATTTTTCCAAAAACAATTTACAAATTTTGAGATTATAAAATTGGAAATCGTATGAAAACATTTTTTCGTTAAAAACTATCGAATTCAGACAAAAAAAGACTAAATAGTTTTTTTATTAGAGTAGACGCTTTAAACCAGCATGATGAACCAAAAAAAATAAACGCTGATAACTGATAAAGCAATCCCCTACCCGTTCATTCTCCTATCACAATAATCGGCCTCCAAGAGGCTTTCCCCTGGGAATCCGGAACAATGTGCGGTTTTTGTTCTAGAAACCACAGATACTTCTTTTTCTTCTGTCTTTTTATGGCGGTTGGCAGTCCAATTTAAAGATGAACCGCAGTTTCGCCTGGCCTCTAGTGGTTAAATTAACCCGGGTGCTTATAACCCCATTTACTCACCGTACTCTCTCCACCGCCCTCTTAGCTTCACGTCCGCATGGGTCATTTCCGTAGCTGCGTAGTTAGACACCGCTGACAATCTTTACTTGGTTTCAAATTGCTGTGAGTTATTTGATTGAAAATTTCTTTAGAGCTGCGAGCCCTTTACAAATTTCAAAATAGTAATTTGCAATATTGTATGCAGGTTGTCAAAATCCTGATCAAAAGCAGTTTGAAGTCTAGCCTACTACCTTATAGAAATATACCAATGGTGGACTGTAAACCCATAATGCAAAACGACTTTGCAGCCACTCTATAACAACGTACCGATCTTGGACTGATGTGTTGCGCATGGGCAGCTCAGGGTCGACTGGATCGCCGACCGCAAACGGGTACGAGCTGTCATCTGCCTTAGGCTGAACCAAACAAATCTTCATCATAAGACAGTGGGACAGTAGCCCATTCAGCCCATCAAGTCTGTTCGGACTGTAGAGAAACTCGTTTGTTAACAATGCATTATGTTGTGATACAGTGGTCCGGTAAAGAACACTGGCAAATATAAGCCATCGATGCAAAAACTATTATGAGGTACCTAGAGTTGTATAAAGTGGATAGATCTCTTCAAAACTTCTACTACTCCTCAGTCCTCCCTGCATCTTTCCTAACTCTTAATATGGTTTTATCATAAACAAGAGAAAATCTTCTGATGCTGGAAGTCCAAGCAACGCACACAAAATGTTGGAAACGTCGACAGTACTTTTTTCCAAAGATGCTGCCTGGCCTGCTGAGTCCCTCTAGCGTTTTGAGTGTGTTGCTATGATTTTATCATGTTTGGGTGTGTAACCAGATGACCCTTGAATATCTTTTTTTATTGTTAAAGTACCCTTATGTATTTACCTTGGTAATGCTCAAATTGACTTTATTACTATAAAGCAAAGATTTAGAACTTCAGTGACTCAATGCAAAACATATCCAGGTGCAGACTGTAACAGTGACCATAATCCCAGTAGTATGTCATGTAAAAGTAAAACTTAAAAAACTACAGAAGCGAAAACCTGAACAATCCCTTGACTACTCGCAATTAATTAAAGAAGAAAACTTAAGACAAAAATTTACAATTGAAGTAAGGAATAGATTTCAAAGTCTAGAAATAGAATCTGTTGAAGATGATAGCAATCACGTAGAAGTGAAATTTAATTCTCTAAAGTCTAAAGGATGCCTTGGTAGAATCAGCAAAGTCAGTGATTCCTAAAAAAGAAAAAAACACAAAGAATAAATGGATGACAGATGAAATCAAAAATCTAATGGAAGAAAGGAGACAGAAGAAAGCAACTCCTATAGAATATAAGTCCTTAGATAAAAAAGTTAAAAGCTTATGTCAAAAAGCCAAAGAAGAACGCTTAAACCAGGAAAGTGAGCAACTAGAAAGAATCCCTATTACTGATCCAAAAGGGTTACATCAACAAATGAAGAATATCACTGGTAAAAAGCTCCTCTGTTCTTCAGGTGGATGTTTGAAACCAAAGAAACCATGGAAAAAGATGAGATTATGAACAGATGGACTGAGTATAGTCAGGAATTGTTTGAAGACCAGAAATTAGGAAGAACATTGAAGGTCCAAGTATTTTAAAATCTGAAGTTCATGATGCAATAAATAAGATGAAGAAAGGAAAGGCAGCAGGTCCTGATGAATTAGTAATAGAACAAATTATCGCCCTTGAAGATTATGAAATTGAAAACCTTACTGATTTAATCAATGACATTTATGAGACTGGAATAATACCAGAAGAGATGAAAAAAATCAGTATTTATCACTTTTCCTAAGAAACCTGGAGCAATATAATGTGAATTACATAGGACCATAAGTTTAATGAGTCATATCACGAAGATACTTATAAGAATTTTGATGACCAAAGCTAAAAGTAAGATCCAAGCTGAAATAGCTAAAGAATAATGTGGTTTTGTGAAAGACAAAGGTACAAGAAACACAATATTGATGTTAAGGATACTATCAGAATGAGCTATTCAAGTGCAAAAAGATTTGTTTGTTTTATCAACTACACAAAAGCATTTGATAAAGTGAAGCACAATAAGTTATTCGAAATATTACAGGAAACTCCAGATCTAGATTCAAAAGCCTAATCAGGAATCTGTACTGGGAACAAACTGCCACTGTAAGAATAGATGGAGAAGAGAGTCAGTTTACGAAAATCAAGAGAGGCGTTAGACAAGGGTGTGTTTTCTCCCCTGATTTGTTTAATGTGTACAGTGAAACAATATTACAAAAAATAAGAGACATCCTGGGCATCAAAGTTGGCAGTGAAAACATTAATAATTTCAGATATGCCGATGACACTATGTTAATTGCAAGTACAGAGGAAGAACTACAAAGCTTAATTGATATAGTTGTTGAAGAAAGTGCAAAAGTGGGTCTATATATCAATTGCAAAAATACAATATATAGTGACATCCAAAAAGAAGGAGAATCCTATCTGCAGGCTGAGAATAAACGGGAAAGACATAAAACAAGTACAGAACTTTTGCTACTTAGGAAGCTGGGTGACATCAGATGGCAGGTGCGACTTGGACATCAAAAGAAGAATAGGGATGGCAAAAGACACCTTTACGAGAATGAAGAGTATACTGACCAACACTAAACTAAGCATGACAACCCGCCTCAGAGTACTGAAATGTTATGTTTATCCAGTTATGTTATATGGCTCAGAATGTTGGACAATATGTAGTAACATGAGGAAATGAATTGAAGCAGAAGAAATGTGGTTTTTGAGGAGGATGCAAAGAATATCCTGGATGAAACGAATATCTAACGAGCATGTCATGAACAGAGCAAGCAGAAAAAGAGAAATAACGTATGAGATCATGAAAAGTCGACGTAACTTAGACCATAAGACCATAAGACAAAGGAGCAGAAGTAGGCCATTCGGCCCATCGAGTCTGCTCCACCATTTTATCATGAGCTGATCCATTTTATCCTATTTAGTCCCACTGCCCCGCCTTCTCACCATAACCTTTGATGCCCTGGCTACTCAGATACCTATCAATCTCTGCCTTAAATACACCCAATGACTTGGCCTCCACTGCTGCCCATGGCAACAAATCCCATAGATTCACCACCTTCTGACTAAAAAAATTTCTTCGCATTTCTGTTCTGAAAGGGCGCCCTTCAATCCTGAAGTCATGCCCTCTCGTACTAGACTCCCCCATCATGGGAAAAAACTTTGCCACATCCACTCTGTCCATGCCTTTTAACATTCGAAATGTTTCTATGAGGTCTCCCCTCATTCTTCTAAACCCCAAGGAAAACAGTCCAAGAGCGGACAAACGTTCCTCATATGTTAACCCTCTCATTCCCGGAATCATTCTAGTGAATCTTCTCTGTACCCTCTCCAATGTCAGCACATCCTTTCTTAAATAAGGAGACCAAAACTGCCCACAGTACTCCAAGTGAGGTCTCACCAGCGCCTTATAGAGCCTCAACATCACATCCCTGCTCCTATACTCTATTCCTCTAGAAATGAATGCCAACATTGCATTCGCCTTCTTCACTACTAACTCAACCTGGAGGTTAACTTTAAGGGAATCCTGTACGAGGACTCCCAAGTCCCGTTGCATCTCAGAACTTTGAATTCTTTCCCCATTTAAATAATAGTCTGCCCGTTTATTTTTTCTGCCAAAGTGCGTAACCATACACTTTCCAACATTGTACTTCATTTGCCACTTCTCTGCCCATTCTTCCAATCTATCCAAGTCTCTCTGCAGACTCTCCATTTCCTCAGCACTACCGGCCCCTCCACCTATCTTCGTATCATTACACATGTGATTAGGAAAGAGGAGTTAGAATGTACGGTAATTATGGGAAAGATTGAAGGGAATAAATCAAGAGGAAGGCAAAGACAAATGATAATGGAGACAGCAGCCTGAGAACTGGAAACAGGTACCAATGCTTGACCCAAAACAGGAGTGTGTGGGCCATGGCAGTCAAAGCTCAAACTGGGCATGGCACATGATGATGATGATGAGGAATGCTAAAATAGTTGCCTGTGCCTTTAAGAAAATGGTGATGTCATTATGCATGTATGGAATAGAAGCATTGCCATGTTTGAGGGAGAACGATGTTCGAGTGCTTTTACCAGGTTTGGTGAGGAAAGGTGAATAATATTTGATAATATCCATGCAGATTTGTTTATACTTGTTTGTAAATCTAGAATATGATAATTTGACATGTTTTACATGTGGATACTTCAGATTTTCGCGAGTAAATTTATCCGCGCTGGAATAGCGTGGTTGTGCGAAGTTCCTTCTCGGCCTAGCAGGTTAGTCCTTTTAGTTATTCAACTACAAGGCAATATATTGTAAAGGTTTATTTTTGTCTTTCTTTATTGTTTCATGACCGAATGTGAATGTAACAGAGTATTGTGAATGTCTTAATCTCTGTTCACGTAGCATGAGCGAGGAGCACTCGTTTCAGGGTCTAGCCTGTATGTGTTTGGATGTTAAGCATGTCTGTGCCAAATAATTCGCACTACCATATTGGTTTTGTATATTTTTTATTTATTTTCGTACTGCATACGTTACAAGGGTGTGGTCGGAAATTAAGTTGAGATTGTAACAGCAGGAACCGTTTTTAATTCATTCTGTCGTTTTTATTTGATACCCTCTTTCTGCATGAAAACGCCTAAACAGATAAACATAGAAACATAGAAAATAGGTGCAGGAGTAGGCCATTCGGCCTTTCGAGCCTGCACCACCATTCAGTATGATCATGGCTGATCATCCAACTCAGAACCCTGTACCTGCTTTCTCACCATACCCCCAATCCTTTTAGCCACAAGGGCCATATCTAACTCCCTCTTAAATATAGCCAATGAACCGGCCTCAATTGTTTCCTGTGGCAGAGAATTCCACAGATTCACCACTCTCTGTGTGAAGAAGTTTTTCCTAATCTCGGTCCTAAAAGGCTTCCACTTTATCCTCAAACTGTGACTCCTCATTCTGGACTTCACCAACATCGGGAACAATCTTCCTGCATCTAGCCTGTCCAATCCCTTTAGGATTTTATACAATTCAATCAGATCCCCCCTCAATCTTCTAAATTCCAGAGAGTACAAGCCTAGTCGATCCAGTCTTTCATCATATGAAAATCCTGCCATCCCAGGAATCAATCTGGCGAACCTTATTTGTACTCCCTCTATGGCAAGGATGTCTTTTCTCAGATTAGGGGACCAAAACTGCACGCAATACTCCAGGTGTGGTCTTACCAAGGCCTTGTACAACTGCAGTAGTACCTCCCTGCTCCTGTACTCGAATCCTCTTGCTATAAATGCCAGCATACCATTCGCCTTTTTCACCACCTGCTGTACCTGCATGCCCACTTTCAATGACTGGTGTACAATGACACCCAGGTCTCGTTGCACCTCCCCTTTTCCTAATCAGCCACTATTCAGATAATAATCTGTTTTCCTGTTCTTGCCACCAAAGTGGATAACCTCACATTTATCCACATTAAATTGCATCTGCCATGAATTTGCCCACTCAGCCCACCTATCCAAGTCACCCTGCATCCTCTTAGCATCCTTCTCACAGCTAACACTGCCACCCAGCTTCGTGTCATCTGCAAACTTGGAGATGCTGCAATTAATTCCCTTCTCTAAGTCATTAATATATATTGTAAACAACTGGGGTTCCAGCACTGAGCCTTGCGGTACCCCACTAGTCACCGCCTGCCATTCTGAAAAGGTCCTGTTTATTCCCACTCTTTGCTTCCTGTCTGCCAACCAATTCTCTATCCACATCAATACCATACCCCCAATACCGTGTGCTTTAAGTTTGCACACTAATCTTCTGTGTGGGACCTTTTCAAAAGTCTTTTGAAAATCCAAATATACCACATCCACTGGTTCTCCCCTATCCACTCTACTAGTTACATCCTCAAAAAATTCTATGAGATTCGTCAGACATGATTTTCATTTCACAAATCCATGCTGACTTTGTCCGATGATTTCACCGCTTTCCAAATGTGCTGTTATCACATCTTTGATAACTGACTCTAGCATTTTCCCCACCACCGATGTCAGGCTTACCGGTCTATAATTCCCCGGTTTCTCTCTCCCTCCTTTTTTAAAAAGTGGAGTTACGTTAGCCACCCTCCAATCCTCAGGAACTAGTCCAGAATCTAAAGAGTTTTGAAAAATTATCACTAATGCATCCGCTATTTCTTGGGCACTCTGGGATGCAGACCATCTGGCCCTGGGGATTTATCTGCCTTTAATCCCTTCAATTTACCTAACATCACTTCCCTACTAACATGTATTCCCTCAGTTCCTCCATCTCACTAGACCCTCGGTCCCCTACTATTTCTGGAAGATTATTTATGTCCTCCTTAGTGAAGACAGAACCAAAGTAGTTATTCAATTGGTCTGCCATGTCCTTGTTCCCCATGATCAATTCACCTGTTTCTGACTGTAAGGGACCTACATTTGTCTTAACCAATCTTTTTCTTTTCACATATCTATAAAAGCTTTTACAGTCAGTTTTTATGTTCCCTGCCAGCTTTCTCTCATAATCTTTTTCCCCTTTCCTAATTAAACCCTGTGTCCTCCTCTGCTGAACTCTGAATTTCTCCCAGTCCTCAGATGTGCGCTTTTTCTGGCTAATTTGTATGTTTCTTCTTTGGAATTGATACTATTCCTAATTTCCCTTGTCAGCCACAGGTGCACTACCTTCCTTGACTTATTCTTTTGCCAAACTGGGATGAACAATTGTTGTAGTTCATCCATGCGATCTTTAAATGCTTGCCATTGCATATCCACCGTCAATCCTTTAATTACCGTTTGCCAGTCTATCTTAGCTAATTCACGTCTCATACGTTCAAAGTTACCCTTCTTTAAGTTCAGAACCTTTGTTTCTGAATTAACTATGTCACTCTCCATCTTAATGAAGAATTCCACCATATTATGGTCACTCTTACCCAAGGGGCCTCGCACAACAAGATTGCTAATTAACCCTTCCTCATTGCTCAATACCCAGTCTAGAATAGCCTGCTCTCTAGTTGGTTCCTCGACATGTTGGTTCAAAAAACCATCCCGCATACATTCCAAGAAATCCTCTTCCTCAGCACCCTTACCAATTTGGTTTACCCAATCTATATGTAGATTGAAGTCACCTATTATAATTGCTGTTCCTTTATTGCACGCATTTCTAATTTCCTGTTTAATGCCATCCCCAACCTCACTACTACTGTTAGGTGGCCTGTACACAACTCCCACCAGAATTTTCTGCCCCTTAGTGTTATGCAGCTCTACCCATATCGATTCCACATCCACCCAGCTAATGTCCTTCCTTTCTATTGCGTTAATCTCCTCTCTAACCAGCAATGCCACCCCACCTCCTTTTCTTTCATGTCTATCCCTCCTGAATATTGAATATCCCTGAATGTTGAGCTCCCATCCTTGGTCACCCTGGAGCCATGTCTCTGTGATCCCAATTATATCATATTCATTAACAAAAATCTGCACTTTTAATTCATCCACCTTGTTACGAATGCTCCTTGCATTGACACACAAAGCCTTCAGGCTTGCTTATACAACACTCCTAGCCCTTATACAATTATGTTGAAAAGTGGTCCTTTTTGATTTTTGCCCTGGATTTGCCGGCCTGCCACTTTTACTTTTCACCTTACTACTTCTTGCTTCTACCCTCTTTTTACGCCCCTCTGTCTCTCTGCACTTGTTCCCATCCCCCTGCCACATTAGTTTAAATCCTCCTGAACAACAGTAGCAAACGCTCCCCCTAGGACATTGGTTCCAGTCCAGCCCAGGTGCAGACCGTCCTGTTTGTACCGGTCCCACCTCTTCCAGAACTGGTTCCAATGCCCCAGAAATTTGAATCCCTCCCCCTTGCACCATTTTTCAAGCCACGTATTCATCTGAAATATCCTCCTATTTCTACTCTGACTAGCACGTGGCACTGGTAGTAATCCAGAGATTATTACCTTTGTGGTCCTACTTTTTAGTTTATCTCCTAACTCCCCAAATCCAACTTGTAGGACCTCATCCTGTTTTTTACCTATATCGTTGGTACCTATGTGCACCACGACCACTGGCTGTTCACCCTCCCACTCCAGAATGTCCTGCAGCTGCTCAGAGACATCCTTGACCCTTGCACCAGGGAGGCAACATACCCTCCTGGAGTCTCGTTTGCGGCCGCAGAAACGCCTATCTATTCCCCTTACAATCGAATCCCCTATCACTATAGCTCTCCCACTCCTTTTCCTTCCCTCCTGTGCTGCAGAGCCACCCATGGTGCCATGAACTCAGCTGCTGCTGCCTTCCCCTGATGAGACCTCTTCCCCAACAGTATCCAAAACAGTATATCTGCTTAGGAGGGAGATGACCTCAGGAGACTCTTGCACTACCTGCCTACTGCTACGCTGTTTAGTGGCCACCCATTCCCTTTCTGCCTGTGTAGCCTTTACCTGCGGTGCGGCCAACTCACTGAATGTGCTAGTCACGACTTTCTCAGCATCGCGGATGCTCCAGTGTGAATCCAGTCACAGCTCCAGCCACTCAGTGCGGTCTGCCAGAAGCTGCAACTGGACATATTTCCTGCACCCCTAGTCGTCAGGGACACTGGGAGTATCCCTGATTTCCCACATGCTGCAGGATCAACAAACCACGGGGCCGATCTCAACTGTCATGACCTGCCTAGTATGCTACAGCCTCGCCGCCTTCCTTGCTTCAAATAAAATACTGCTGCAGACCGTTTTCCTTTTAAAGGAACTTACCCGACCTCACCTCACTTGGGGTGAAGCCCGTCCTCAGCCTCTGCTCGCCGAAGCCTCTTGAGACAAAGCCTTCCTACTCTGTCTCCCTCTACTCCGTCACCCGCTCCGTCAAACTGCTCTCTTTTAAATACTCCTGCTGCCTCACAAACTGATTTGCACACGCTTGCGCAGTCCTGTCCCGATCAACCGCCAAGAAAAAAGGAATTAAAGACCTGAAAAAGTAGTTGTTCTGCATGTGTATTTTTCCCCCGGCTACAAAATTTGGTACCAGTTTAGAGGGTTTTTGATTTTTGTATGCAGTACAATATACAGTACATTATACGGTAGTGGGGAAAGATGGGTCAGCCGTTCCTACGGGACGAAAGGAGAGCCTGTTACCATGCGGGGACCGTGGTAGGGCCCTGAGACCGGGCTGGGACAGCAGGAATGACGACAGGACGTCGAACTGTGACGGTGATCCAGAGCAACTGTGGCCGTGAAGTCGTCGTGTTTTCTGCCAGAGACGTCAGCAACCACTTTCCCGGGCTCGTTGTAGAGACTTTAAAGACTTGAGTTCTCATATTGTTACATCCAGATGGTGGACAAACTGAACCTGATGTGAATGAACAAATTAGAGTTGTGTAGTAGGCAGGAGGAAGCCATGGCAACTATAGAAAAATCAGGCAAAAGCTCCTATGTATATGTCCTAAGGGAAAGATGCGTTGCTCCATTTACAGGGAATTTTGATAAAGATGGGAGGTCTGTTGATGACTTTATTGAAGAAGTCGAACGGGTGCTTCGTGCTAGAAATCAGTCTGACCAGGATCAGTATGATTTTGTTATGTCCCTGCTCAGGGGTGCAGCTCTAGAAGAAGCACGCATGCGCAGAGATGCTGAGGAAGAGCAGGCTTGTTCACCTATCTCCGGGAAGCTTTTAATGACAACAGTAGTATACCCCAGCTGTCGCATAGCTTCTATAGTCGCAAACATAATGAGGGTGAAGTCACGTGCCCTAGCCCGAGCTTTTTGCCTGCTACTGAAGCGATTCCCTGATGCTGTGGCCAATAAGAAGGTGGCGCTCAGAGATCCTTCCCTTAGAAGGGAGCTCCACAGGTTCCTGCGGAATAACCCTGAGTCCTCAGTGATAAAAGTGCGAAAGGAGGCTCGTCTGTGGTATTCAGGAAATACAAAGACTGTAAAGTGAAAGTGTAGCAGTAACCAGGCACAGTGCTCAACTCTCAGAGCTCAGGAATCTAAGTCTGTCACTCTAGACGATGTCCTTAAAGTAGTTGCAGAGCGGGGCAAAGTCATTAGTGAGTTGATTCAACCATTGAAAGATCTTGCCATACAAGGAGATGTTGCACGTGCTACTAGCAGTAGACCTAAGTTACAGCATAAGTTCACAAAGGATGGGCAACCAATATGATTCAACTGTCAGGTGGGAGGGCATATG
The DNA here is from genome assembly GCF_030028105.1 of Mobula birostris. Taxonomy (NCBI): domain Eukaryota; kingdom Metazoa; phylum Chordata; class Chondrichthyes; order Myliobatiformes; family Myliobatidae; genus Mobula; species Mobula birostris. The sequence goes on from NC_092384.1 coordinate 19,650,299, forward strand.
GCCAGGAATTGCCCACAGAAGTAGTGCAAGGGAAGTAGAGCCTGAATCCTCCAGCCCTCACATTGAGAGTCGGGCAATTCAGGGGAACCTCATAGACTCAGATAATGTACAGCCTTCCCGTGCCCAGCTGCTGTGACATGCCGTGTCCTGTTGTTGAGCTTAAGACATCAGGTGTCGCTGTCCATCGTCTGTTAGACACAGGTAGTCAAGTGACTGAGCAGTTCTTTCCACAACACTTGAATGGAGAGGATGATATGTTGTCCACTGCTGGCTGGCTTAAGTTAACAGCCTCTAATGGTCTTGATATTCCTTATCTTGGGTATCTAGCTCGAGGTTCAAGCGATGGGCATGAAGATATCAAATTGTGGCTTTCTAGTAGTCAGAGATCCTGTCGGCACTGAACCCATCCCATGCGTTGTAGGCATGAACGTTATAAGCCAATGTAGATAATTTGTCTACACCGAATTTGACCCGACCTTAGAGGAAAGTTGGATTCTGATTGGGGATGTTTTCTAGAAAGTGCAGATGTGTACTACTGAATAGAAAGCTGTAGTCCGAGTATAGAGAAACAATACCGAGCACATGTCTGCTGTATCTGTAGTTGCTATTGTGGCTAGGAAGGCCACTGGAGATGCTGGGACTGACCATAAGATGTTGTCTGAGCCACTTAACACCTCTCTACCGGGTGGTCTTGTAGTTATTCCTATGCTTGTTGACTCTCATTGTCGTACACTGCCACTACAGGTTTTAAACCTCTCTCGAGGGGGTGTATGGCTCTCACCCAGGACCCGGCTGCATATACTGTCAAAGGTAGAATGCGTAGATAGTGATCAGCAATGTGCGGTAAGATTTCAGCAGGTTTCAGCTGGCATTGAACAAGTGACAGTTGGTGTAAGAGAGGAGGGTAGTAACCCCAAGTTAAAGTCAATTCTAAGTAAACTCAATGTTGGGGGTAGCGAAGAGCAACAAGCTCAGCTAAGAGCTTTACTGGCTAAGTACCTGGATATCTTTGCAGTCGAAGATGAAGACCTTGGATACACTGACAAGGTCAAGCATGAAATTCAGCTAATGGATGATGAGCCCATTTCTTAGCCGTACCGTCGCGTTCCGCCGAATCAGTACAGTGAAGTGAAAGAGCACATCTCAAAGTTGTTGAGGAAGGGCGTGATTCAGGAGAGCGATAGTGCGTCTGCCTCGCCTGGGGTGTTGGTCCGGAAGGCGGATGGTAGCATAAGGCTGTGTGTAGATTATCGGAGATTGAATCCTAAGACCAGAAAGGACGAGTTCCCGCTCCTGCGTGTTGATGAGGGTTTTGATGCTCTGCAGGGAGTGCAGTTTTTCCTACGATAGACCTTGCAAGTGGTTACCACCAAGTGGCGGTAGAGGAGCGTGATAGGCATAAGACTGCTTTTTTGACCCCGTTTAGTCTGTATGAATATCTTCGTATGCCATTTGGGGTCTGCACAGGGCTGGTGACTTTTCAAAGGCTCATGCAGGCAACCATGAATGATTTAGTCTTCCAAGTTATGCTTGTGTAACTGGATGATATTCTGGTGTATTCACAGACTTTCCAGGAACACTGTGGTTCAGTACCGCAAGGAGACTGATCTGAAGATGAAATTGGAAAATGTCATTTTCTGCAGTCAGAGGTCAAGTTCATAGGACACCAGGGTTGTTCAGCAATGGCCAGTACCATCTACAGTCAAAGACTTTAGATCATTTCTTGGCTTTTGTAGTTGTTATAGACTGTTCATTCAAGGATTCTCAAAGATTGCAGGTCCGCTGCATGATGTACTGAATTTGTGTCTTGGTGCAGGGAGTCCTAGTAAAACAAATTAGCTGTTAAAACAGTCTTGGATGGAAGACTTTGACTTGCTCAAAGAGAAACTGACCAGTTCACCTATCCTTGGCTTTGCCGATTTCATGCAGCCTTTCATAGTGGATACCGATGCAAGCAGTCACAGACCAGGAGTTTTATACCAGCAACAGGGAGAGACAGAGGGTTATTGCATATGCAAGCTGACGATTGAGAGATGCTGAAAAGAATGGTAGGAGTTACAGCAACGTGAAATTAGAGCTGCTTGAAGTGGGCTATAGTAGAGAAGTTTCATGCTTACTTATCGGGTTCCAAGTGCACCGTGGTAACTGATAATAATCCGTTGTCCCACTTGAAAACTGCCAAGTTGGGAGCAATTGAGCAGAGATGGATCTCACAGCTGTCAGTGTTTGACTTTGGTGAGCAGTATTGTCCGGGTCAGAGGAATGCTGTGGCTGGTGCTCTCTGTAGGGGAGCCTGAGCCTGTCTCAGAGATGCTGAGTTTGACGGGTCTGTGGCGATCTGTTGTGCCTGTATCATTCTGTAGTCTGGTCAATCACGGCACTGCTCTTGACCCGGCACTGGTAACAACTGGTCTTAAAAGCTGTAGGGTTAAGCGAATTCGAGCTGTTGAAGCTGGTACTAGCAATGTAAGTGGTCTGATGCAAGGAAACACTCCAACCCTCCCAGGTTATTCTGCTGGGGACTTGCACACTTTTCAGCAGCAAGACCCTGTGTAAGTGTCTTCAGAAACTTGTGGGACAGAAAAAGAAAGCCAAATGGCAGGGAACGTGGAGCTCTGCCTGAACTGGTTTTGTCTCTGTTAAAACACTGGGATGGTATCAGAGACTGCAAGGGGTTACGGGTATCGTGTAGTTGTGGATGAGGACCATGGGGAGTGTGATCAGCTTGTGGAGTAAGGTGTTAGGGTGTGTACATGACTCAGTGGGCCTTCAAGTGTACTTTGCACTTGTTGAAAAGCAGATGTTTTTGGGTGGGCATGCACGAGGATGTGGCGCAGTGGATCAAAAATTGTCCACGTTGTGTGTTAACTAAAAAGCCACACCCTAAGATCTGTCCCCCCATGAAATGATGTCTTGCTTCTAGGCTGCTCGAAGTTGCTGCTGTAGATTTCACTGTGCTTGAGCCAGCAGCTGATGGACATGATCACATCTTGGTAGTCACAGACGTCTTGACAAAGTTCCCCCAAGCATTCCCAGCTCGGGATCAAAAGGCGGATACCACAGCAAAGGTGCTCTTAATGGTTTATGAAGTACGGTGTTCCTGAAAGGTTGCATTCTGACCAGGGCCGTAACTTCGAAAGTGAGGTCATCACTGAGCTTTGCAAGCTGTACGGGGTAAAGAAAAGCCGTACCACACCTCATCATCCTACTGGAAACGCGCAGTGCGAGCGTTTCAACAGGACGGTGCATGATTTGTTGCGTACGTTGCCTCCAGAAAAGAAACTCAAGTGGCCAGAGCATCTACCCGAGTTAGTGTATGTGTATAAAGTGACGCCTCACGCCACCACCAGATATTCCCCATTACCAACTGTCTGGTGTTGATCTCCACTTGCTAGTGGATGCTCTGCTGAGGTGAGAACGGTCTGTAGATAGGAAATATGATGGGTTAGCCACACGCCAGAAACAACTGAGTGATGCTCATGCCAGAGCAAAAGAATACTCTGAACAGAAGGCTGCAGAATGCATTGCCATACAGGAGGATAAAATTCCTTGTCCTAAGACTGATGTAAATGCACTGGTTTACCTCAAGAACAGACCATTAGGGTGTAATAAGATCCAGGATGTTTGGAAATCAATTGTCTACAGGGTGGTAAGGTACTACACAACACATACGCTGTGAAACCTTTGGGAGGGGGGCCTATCAAGAGGGTGAACAGGGTAGTCATCAGGCCCCATGAGAAGGTTCCCACCCCAGATCCTCAAAGGAGACTGCAAGTTCCTGTTGCATTGCCCCACAGGGGTAAAAGAGTAAATGTTGCACAGCACTCTAACCCACATCACGAACCAAGGTCAGCGCTAGATGTTCCTCCATATGCAGGGGAGAATGTAACTAGGTGACCATTGAATATCACTTTTATTGTTAAAGTACCCTCATGTATTTACCTTGGTAATGCTAAAATAGCTGCCTGTGCCTTTACGAGAACACGATGATGTCATTTTGCATGGGTGGAGTAGAACGAAGAGTTGCCATGTTCTAGGGAGAATGATGTTCGAGTGCTTTTCCCAGGTTTGGTGAGGAAAGGTGAATAATATTTGATAATATCCATGCAGATTTGTTTATACTTGTTTGTAAATGTAGAATATGATAATTTTACATGTTAGTAAATTTATGTAAATTTAGTAAATTGACATGCGAGTAAATTTATCCGCGTTGAATAGCATGGTTGTGCGAAGTTCCTTATCGGCCTAGTAGGATGGTCTTTTTAGTAATTCAACTACAAGGCAATATTATTGTAAAAGTTTGTTTTTGTCTTTCTTTGTAACAGAGATATGTGAACATGTTAATCTCTGTTCACGTAGCGTGAGCGAGGAGAACTCTTTTCAGGGTCTAGCCTATATGTGTCTGGATGTTAAGCATGTCTGTGCCAAATAATTCACACTACCATATTGGTTTTGTATATTTTTTATTTATTTTCGTACTGCATACGTTACAAGGGTGTGGTCCGAAATTAAGTTGAGATTGTAACAGCAGGAACTGTTTCTTTAATTTATTTTGTCATTTTTATTTTGATACCCTCTTTCTGCATGAACATGTCTAAAACAGATAAAGGAATTAAAGACCTGAAAAAGTATTTGTTGTCCTGCATGTGTATTTTTCCCCAGGCTACAAAAGGTGTTAATACCCCAAAGGCTTCTAAATATGTTAAAGCTTTGAAATTCATATTTTCCATTTTATTTCAGACTTCCAGCAGCTGCTGATATTTTGCTTTGTGTTTAATGTCTTCACCCTATCACAGACATTGTCTTGGCCATCTCTACCTGCGCCCACATACCAATGAATTTAAAACAGCCCATCCTCAAAGATTCAAAGATTCAAAAAACTTTATTGTCATTCTAACCGTACATCAGCTCTGCAGGGCAGAATGAGACAGCGGTTCTCAGGGGCAGTGCAATCATAACATAACAATGCAACACTAAATAATAAACATAACAATAAATAGTAAAACACAACAGCCACATGTCAGTTAAAATCAGTTATAAGTGTCCAGTGCAAGTTAAAAGTGTCCAAAGCAGAGTCAGGTAGAGCAGCTATTTAGCAGTCTGACTGCCTGTGGGAGGAAGCTGTTTAGTAGCCTTGTGGTTTTAGTTTTGATGCTCCTGTAATGTTTGCCTGATGGCAGAAGAACAAACAGTTCATGGAGAGGGTGTGAGGGCTCTTTAATGATGTACCGTGTCTTCTGGAGGCATCGACTCTGAAAGAGGTTTTGGACAGAAGGTGGGGAGACCCTAATAACCTTCTCTGCTCCCCTAATCACCCTCTGCAAGACTTTTTTGTCGACAGCACTGCAGCTGGAGTACCAGGTTGTGATGCAAAAGGTCAGCACACTCTTAACCACGCCTCTGTAGAATGTAGTTAAGATGTTAGTGGGGAGTGATGCTTGTTTAAGCTCCCTCAGAAAGTGCAATCTCTGCTGGGCCCGTTTCACAATCCCAGTGGTGTTCCTGGACCAGATGAGATTGTCCAAGATCTGCACCCCAAGGAACCTGATGTTTTCCACTCTCTCCACTGTGGAGCTGCTGATGCTGAGGGGTGTGTGCTCAGGCTGAGACTGTCTGAAATTGACGATCATCTCCTTGGTTTTGGTGACATTAAGCATCAATTTGTTATCCCTGCACCAGCTCTCTAGGTGTTTGACCTCCTCCCTGTACATAGATTCATCATTTTTGCTGATGAGCCCCACCACTGTGGTATTATCTGCAAATTTAATGATCAGGTTCTCCTTGAATCTGGCTGCACAGTCGTGTGTTAGCAGTGTAAACAACAATGGGCTAAGCACACGGCCTTGTGGGGATCCAGTGCTCAGTGTGATGGAGTCAGAGATGTTCCTGCCAACACGGACTGACTGTGGTCTCTCTGTCAAGAAATCCAGAATCTAGCGACACGTGGCAGTGTTAAGGCCAGGCAGCGACAGCTTCTCCACTAGTCTCTGTGGGATGATGGTATTGAACGCTGAACTGAAATCAATGTACAGGATTCTGGCATAAGTGTCTTTGTTGTCCAAGTGAGAGAGAACTGTGTGCAGTGTGGTGGATATTGCAACCTCCGTAGAGCGATTTGGACGATAAGCAAACTGTAGAGGATTCAGTGATGAGGGGAGGCTGGCTGTGATATGAGGCTTGACAAGCCGTTCAAAACATTTCATCACTATGGGGGTCAAGGCAACAGAACGGTAATCATTCAGACAGGCGACAACTGATTTCTTTGCTACAGGGATGATTGTGGAGGTTTTGAAGCATCTGGGGACAATAGCTTGACTAAGGGAGATGTTGAACATTCTCTGAATGTTCCCAGTTTAGGAGAAGGATCATCAGCCTGAACTGCTAACGCAGAGGTTCTGTCTGGCCTCAGTGATTCCAGTGTGCCATGCCACTGGAGAAGTAGCCTCCACTGGGAACAGATGGTATGGAGGGAGAGGCATGGGGTGCGTGTGGTTTTGTATCATAGAAAAGCACCAACTACTTGGATTGTCAGACAGACGTGCACAAAAACACTAAGTAGTTGTGAAAGCCATCATTATCACCAGAAAAAATATACTAATGAGGCTAAAGAGTGACACGTCCCTTAGACGATGGCCTGTGTCCAATGTCTTAACGAGGTGATTGCAGGGGTGGTGGCAGTAATGATTGTGGCTTCCAGAATGTCCTTATTTCGGGGGAAAAAGGACCAAACTAATGCCGTCCAAATAAGGAGAAAGTGAAAAGTTATAAACCAGGTTAGAATGGCGTGGGTTTTACAGGTGGATTATTCATTTAGAATATCATTAAAAACAATTGAACCGAATCAGCATGGCTGTAGAAAAAGAAAATACTGTTTGGTAGATCTATCAGTTCTTTTGAGGACGTAACTAACTAGGAGAATAAAAGTAGGTAGTGGATGAAGTATATCTGACTGTAATCAACAGGCAGGAAACCGTGCACCCTGACACCTTCACCTTCATTTTGGAGATTTTAACCAGACCAACTTGAAAAAGTCACTAAATAATTATCACTTGCTACCATACTGGACCATAGTTACACCACCTTCAAGAGTGCTTACCGTGCTATTCCATGCCCACATCAGGAAGTCTGATCACCTGGCTTGCTTCTACTCCCTGAGTATAGGCAGGGGCTGAAGACTGCAGCACCAATTGCAGATGCAATCTCAATGGCTTTTCTCAGGGCCCCGAACAATACAAACACCTATGTCAGGATGTGGTTTGTTAACTGTAGCTCAGCGTTTAACACCATCATTTCCACAGTCCTGATCGATAAGCTACAGAACTTGGGCCTCTGTGCTTCCCTCTGCAATTGAATCCTCAGCTTCCTAAGCAGAAGACCACAATCCGTGCGGATTGGTGTTAATATCTAGTCCTCGCCGATGATCGACACTGGTGCACCGCAGGGGTGTGTGCTTAGTCCACTGCTCTACTCTCTATATACCCATGACTGTGTGGCTAGGCATAGCTCAAATGCCATCTATAAATTTGCTGATGATACAACCATTGTTGCTAGAATCTCAGCTGGAGATGAGAGGGCGTACAGGAGTGAGATATACTAGGTAGTTGAGTGGTGTCACAGCAACAACCTGGCACTCAATGTCAGCAAGACCAGAGAGCTGGTTGTGGATTTCAGGAAGGGTAAGACAAGGGAACATAAACTAATCCTCATGGAGGGGTCAGATGTGGAGAGAGTGAGCAATTGAAAGTTTCTGGGTGTCAAGACCTCTGAGAATCTAACCTGGTCCCAATATATTGATGCAGCTAAAAAAAAAATGGCAAGACAGCGTCTATATTTCATTAGGAGTTTGAGGAGATTTGTTTTGTCACCTAAAACACTCAAAAACTTCTACAGATGTACCATGGAGAGCATTCTGACAGGCTACATCACCGTCTGGTATGGGGGTGGGGGGGGGGGGCTACTGCACAGGATCAAAAGCAGCTACAGAAAGTTGTAAAACTAGTCAGCTCCATCTTGGGCACTAGCCTCTGTAGTATCCAAGATGTCGTAAAGGAGTGGTGCCTCAGAAAAGCGACATCCATTATTAAGGAACTCCACACCCAGGACGTGCTCTTTTCTCATGGTTACTGTCAGGTAGGAGGTACAGAAGCCTGAAGGCACACACTCAGCGATTCAGGAACAGCTTCTTCCCCTCTGCCATCCGATTCCTAAATGGACATTGAACCCATGAACACTAAATCGCTTTTTAAATATTACTTCTGTTTTTCCACTATTTTATGTGTATGTTACTGTAATTGATTTACTTATTTGTTTTTTTCTGTATTATCATGTATTGCATTGTACTGCTGACACTAAGTTAACAAATTGCACAACATGTGCCAATGATATTAAACCTGATTCTGATATAGAAACATAGAAAACCTACAGCACAATGCAGGCCCTTCGGCCCACAATGCTATGCTGAACATGTACTTACTTTAGAAATTTCCTAGGGTTACCCATAGCCCTTAATTTTTCTGAGCTCCATGTACCTGTCCAGGAGCCTCTTAAAAGACCCAATCGTATCTGCCTCCACCACCGTCGCCAGCAGCCCATTCCCCACACTCACTACTCTCTGTGTAAAAAAACTTACCCCTGACATCTCCTCTGTGCCTACTTCCAAGCACCTTAAAACTGTTCCCTCTCAGGCTAGCCATTTTAGCCCTGGGAAAAAGCCTCTGACTATCCATATGATCATTGCCTCTCATCATCTTGTACACCTTTATCAAGTCATGTCTCATCCTCTGTCGCTCCAAGGAGAAAAGGCCAAGTTCCCTCAACCTATTCTCATAAGGCATGCTCCCCAATCCAGGCAACGTCCTTGTAAATCTCCTCTGAACTCTTTCTATGGTTTCCATCATAAAGAACATCCTGATTCTTGCATCTTCACTGTCCAGATGTTCAAGGATTGAGTGAAGAGCCAATGAAATGGCATCGGCTGTTGACTTGTTTTGACAGTGGGCATATTAGAAGGGATCCAAGTCACTTCTCAGACACGAGTTGATATGTTTTATCACCAACTTCTCAAAACACTTCATCGCTGTGGATGTAAGTGTTAATAGACAATGAGGCCGGTTGCCATATTCTTCTTAGTCAATGGTATAACTGAAGCCTGATTGAAGCAGGTGTGTACCTCAGATTTCTGAATCGAGAGGATACAGATACTGGTGAAGACTTCATCCAGTTGATCAGCACAGATCTTTAGTACTCGGCTATGTACCCCATCTGGGCCAGGTGCTTTTTGTGGGTTCACACTCTTGAAGGATGCTGTCACATCGACCTCAGTGACTGAAGTCATAGGATAATTGAGGGCTTTGGGAGTTTGCGAAGGTTCCTCCATGTTTTGGCAGTCCAAGCAAGCATGGAAGACATTGAGCTCATCTGGGACTTAAACCTGTTGTCACCAATATCACTTGGTCTCACTTTGTTGTAGGAGGTGATGGCATTGAAGCTCTGCCACCGCTGCTGAGCACCCTTCAGTGATTCGAGTTTGGTTCAGCATGTACACTTCCCATGTAAAATGGCTTTCTGGAGATCGGACCAGGATCTGTTGTATGTGAGTTGGTCACCAGACCTGATCTAGCCCTCAGCAGATTGTGGATCTTACAGTTCATCTAGTTCTTCCAGATGGGGAAGACTGAATGACTTTTGTGGGGATACCCTAGTCTACGAATTTTTCTAAAGTCTGTGTCAACTGTGGAGAGCTCATTCAGAAAGAACGAATACTCCACAGTTGTAATGAATTTTCAAAAACAGAGTGCTGGCGACCCTCAGCTGCTCAAGCAACATCAGTGAGCACGGAAATAGTGGAGTCAAGGACCCTTCCTCAGATCCGAAAAAGTGAAGTCAACTGCGTTTTAAGTTGTAGAAATGGGAGGGTGAACAGAACTGAGGGAATGTCAGTGACAGCTAATATTTCCAGGATAATTAGTCTTTCTAAAAATAGTAGAAACCAAAGAAAAAAAAATAAAGTTGCAATAGAAGGGGGTTGACTGAAATTGTTAAATATGGCACTAAGCTGAAAGACCTAAAGTATACCCGAATAGAAAATGAGGTGCAGTACCTTGAGCTTCATTGGAGCTGATGTCGGAGAGGTCAGAGTGAGAGTGGGATGGAGCAGCGATTTGGAACTGGAAGCTCAGGGTCATCCCTGTGGACAGAATGGAGGGGATCAGCAAACTGCCCACATGATCTGTGTTTAGTTTCATAGTGCAGAGGAGACAACACAGAGTGTGCTGAACACAATATACTAACTGTAAATCACAGCAATAATGTGGTTAGTCAAATTGAGTTTCTGCTCAATGGTGACTCAGGATGCTGCTCTTGTGGCTCGTATCAGCCTGAATTTGAAAGTTGCCTTGACCTTGCTCCCGTGCAGGTAAATTGCTGAGGAGCTGTGAATGGGATTGGACATCGTGTGAATATCATCAAACATCTCCACCCCTGATGTAAGGATGGTCAATGAGGAAAGACCGTGCACTGTCCTGCAGTGATATCCGGAAGTTGATTTGTCACTCTGGACGCTAAGGGGCTGGTTCTAATGACGACAGGACTCTAGACTGTTGACTTTCCAGACAGGTGCTTTGTGGTTACTGCAGTGCATCTCTCTTTACATACCTCCTGCAGCTCAGAATGTGGCTTTCTCTGCAATCAAACCTCGCCTCCTGTGTGTTTGGGTGGAGTGTGCTCATTTCCCTGTAACTGGGGTGGGGGGTGCTCTCATTTCTGCCCACATCCCAAAAACATGCTGCTTGGTAAGTCAACCAGATACTGTATGATAAATTGCCCCGAAAAGGTGTCAGAAGAATGATGCAGGAGGAGGGTGGAGTGGGGAGCTGATGGGATGCATGTGGGTGGTGGAGATGGAATTAGTACAGAGAGATAGCATGGAAATCAAACAGCATAGAAACAGACCCTTTGGCCCAATGAGTCTGTGCAGCCCACCAAGCTCCCATTTACTCCTGAATGTAGCTGTTTCAGAGCATGTCTGTTCAGGAGTTTCAGAGTGGGGCATCATTTTAAGGTTATTAGAGAAGATGTCAGAGGCATATTGTTTTACACAGGGGCAGGTGAGTGCATGGAGTGCCCTGACAGAGGTGGTGGTAGGGGGCAGATACATTACGGGCATTAAAGAAACTCTTAGATAGGGACATGGATGATAGAAACATGAAGGGCTATGTAGGAGGGAAGGGTTAGATTGATTTTAGAGTAGGTTATAATGCCAGCACAACATCGTGGGCCAAAAGGCCTGTACTGTGCTGCATGGTTCTATGTATGCAAGTGCCATTTTATTCACTACATCTACCCCAAACCCCAGATTTTAGTGCTCACCTACACCTGAGAGGCAATCTATAGTGTCAAATTCACCTACCAGTCCATATGGTTTTGGAATGTGGGAATAAACCGGAGCACCCTTTGGAAATCCATTTGGTCAAAGGGAGAGCATACAGGGAGCGCCAGAAGTCCGGATTGAACCTGGATCTCTGGAACTGTGAGGCATTAGCTCTTTGAGCTGCACCACTTTGCTTGATAGTTTCATGCTGGAAGGCCTTTATCCATGCTCTTTAACTGAATGATGAGGTAGAGGATTAAGCTTCCCCTCTAATACTCCATCATCAGTAATGTTCTTATAATCTAATCTTTGATAATTTCTTCCCTATCCCTCCTTCCCTCATTTTCCACTCCTCATTCTGACTTCTCTTTCACCCCTTTTCTCACCTGCCCATCTCCTCTCTCTGGCCCCCCTCTTCCTTTCCTCTCCTCCACGGTCCACTGTCCTCACCTATTAGAATCCTCTTTATATAACCCTTCACCTCTTCCACCTCTCCCCTCACAGCTTCTTACCTCATCCCCTCTCCCCCACCCATCCAAATTCCCCCTCACCTGGCCTCAGCTATAACCTGCTTGCATGTACTTCCCCTCCCCTAACCTTTTCATTCTGGTCCCCCCCCCCCCCCATTGCAGTCGGGATGAAGGGTGTTGGCTGGAAACGTTAAATGTTTATTCTCCTCCATAGATGCTGCCTGACATGTTGCTCAAGATTTACGGCATCTGCAGAATCTCTTGTGCGTATATTGTATACATTTCTCTGACATTAAATGTACCTATTGAACCTGGTGGATTTTGCTGTAATTTGCTGTGCTGGGTGCTGACTTCGGGTTTTGAAAATGTATGTACATTGGACATGAGATTGAGGCTTGGAACAATTCATTGGATTTGCTCGATTTTACTTTCACTTTGTTTAAATAGCAAATCTAATCAGTAATATTTAAGTTCTGGCTGTTTTTATGCTTAGAATTTAAAACAATATTCAAAGCAGCCAGATGAATATTAGAAGCCTGTGGAGAAGGAAGCTTGAGGGTGTCAGTTTGAGTGAGTCTAATTTAGTAGGAATGTGGTAATACTGGCTGACAGTCATTGCATCCGAAGTTCTCTACTCCCAGGCTATTGTTGAGATTCCACAGTTGGTTGGGTGAAGCTGAAATGCAGCATTTGCATGTAATCCTTTGTGGAACTGTTGTCCTATGAAATCTCTGCCGTGTTGGAGCCATTGTTCGGGCCGGATGACTGTGCAGGAGTGGGGCTGATGGCTCGCTGGGGTCAGGTGGTGTGTACTGGGTCAGTGGCAAGTGCCATTGTGTTTGGGAGCAGTGTTATTATCCTAAAGTCAGTGTCAGATGATATACTGCTGCCATCAGGGTCAGTATCGGATGCTGATGCATTGGGGGAGTTTTAGAGCCAGCTGATAGTCAGTGTGATGAACCCAGCCTGCATTTTTGGAACATGGATGGATACAGCAGCAGTGTGCCTGCCTTCCTCACCAAGCTGTGGACTTTAGTGGAAGACCCCGAGACCAATGACCTGATATGCTGGAGTGTGGTGAGTCTCTGGGATCAGAGAACTTGTGAATTGGGGAAGGAGCTCGCAATAGTGTAGAGCGAACATCCAGCTGCAAATCTAACTAATGATTCACTTTGTAAATGGACTACCAACAGATCAATTTTTTAAAATTGTTATATATTTCAAACCTTTGTTGTTGAATGAGGCCAAAGACAAGAAAGTCTTTTGTCTCCCTCTGTCAGATTACTTGTGGATGAAATGAGATACCCCCATTGGTTTTGACTGAGGTTATGATAATGTTAGGTGAAGGTTCATGGTTCAGTGCGGCAGCACAAGTATGTAATGAATGATAAGTGTGGGCACTGCCGTCTTTCAATAGTTGTGTACAGTGTCCTGGCATTGTGGCTCTGCCCACTTTCTTTCCAGGCTCGACCAAGGGTTTTGATCAGCTGTTTATTCCCCTCCATAGATGCTGCCTGACCTGCTGATTTCCTGCAGCATTTTGTGTGTTGGTAAAGATTTACAGCATCTGCAGAATCTCTTGTGTGTATTTTGCTAGATTATTTTGCTATATTCTGCTGTGTTGGGTGCTGACTCCGGGTTTTGAAAATGTACATACATTGGACATGAAACGGAGGCTTGGAACAATTCATTGGATTGCTCAACATTGCTTTCACTTTGTTTAGATGGGAAATTTAATGAGTAACCCTCGATCAATTGAGTCCAAGAAAAAAGAAACGATTGATTTCCCTATTTTATGCCACTTGGGGGACAACCAGATTTTCAGGAGTTCCTAAACTTGTGGAAAAGACACTAAAGGCGGCGGGGAGAGAGGGGGATATCTGGTTAACTTAGTCAATAGCAACATTATAACCTCATCTCTAGAAAACATTGTCACTTGGACCTGAAAAACTACCTCATTAATTACATAGTAAAGACAGAAACATCTTGCCTGTTTCAAAAAAATGTAAAAAAAAAACCACAGGCGATGCATTCATCTTAATAATTGATAATTTTTTTGTCCATCTCATCATATTTAAGTAATCTTGTCGCTGGATACATCCTTGGCACCAAACCTGGTTTAAACCACTCTCAAATGTTATATGCACAATTCCCTTCCTGTCTTTGTTACCAACAGTTTCCTCTATTATGACAGTCACTACACTTCACTCAGTAACACACACTAAATGCTGGAGGAACTCAGCAGGTCAGGCAGCATCTGTGGAGAGGAATAAACAGTCGATGTTTCGGGCCAAGGCACTTCATCAGGATCACAAAGGTATTCGTCTGACTGTGGAATATTCTGGGAGATTCAGAGCATATGAAAGTGGTATCTAAGTGTAAATGCATTGTTTTTAATTTCCTCGCTTTCTCCTTGCTTCCAGCATGGCAGAACATCAGCTGCTCTTCTAAGCTTTTGAATGTGGCTTCCAAAGCTTTGGCTTTAAGGCTCCATCTGTGGCAGGGTTGCACTGTCCTGTCCCCACCTCTTTCCCACAAGTGACAGATAATTCCTGACCTTGCTCCCTTCTCTGCAACACAACCAGCATAACAGTGCACTTGGAGACCTGGTGATGATGAGGGTCATTCCCTGAGTGTAGGCTTGAAAGAAAATCATAGAGATCAGTTACTGAAAATCTAGTGTAAACAGAAAAAAACCCAGGCAGATCCACAACTAAAGCAGTGGGACTAACTTTGCTCTTGCTCTAATACTCTCTGGCACTGAGCTTTGTGCACATATGAGCTGTGAACATTGGTTTATTATCGTCCCCTGTATCTGAAATGTTACTGTGTGGTCAGACATAAATGTACTTTCACTGATGTTACAACAAAATCTGTCAGGGTGGTGGTAAAGGCCAGCGTTAGGGGAACTGAAGAGGTGCGCATTTGTCTTTAAAGCTATGTACCGTACATAATCATGTCTGGTATTAGGCATTGACAGTTATTTAAAAGGCTTTTCCTTCCTCTCTTCAGAAGATAGGCCCATATGTTGCCCTGACAGGACTCCCTCATATACATTCCTCTCTGCATCGTTGTGGTACAGTCTCCCTCATTGTCTGTTATTTTTGTTTCAGTGTTTCTAACAGCTTTTCATTATCTTGGCATGTTTGTTCAACTATTTCCAAATGCTTTTGCCATTTTTTTAAACTTCAGTTTTATAATTCCCTTTCACAGGGTCTGTTCTTAAATATATGAAGAGCTTGTTTGAATCTCAAACACATTTTAAAATGCTGCAAGAATGATTTAAAAGAAAGGTGTAATTTCTTGTGCAGTGATGAAGAACAGCTAGGTTGAGAAAAGTTCCTTCTTCCAAATGCCACATGCTGAAGCCCCTCATCTACCTATTCAGATAACGTACAAAGTTAGAAGACCCGGCTTCAGTCAACTTTCTTCTAAACACAAAATGAGCAAAAACAAACAGAAAATGCAGGTAATACTCAGCAGGTTAGGCAGCATCTGTGGAAAGAGAAACAGAGTTAATATTGAAGGGTCTTCACTTCCTGTTTATAATCTGGATTTGAAGCATCCAAAGCTTTTTGATTCTTCCTAAACCTTCATTTCGTCTTAATGTAGTGTAATAGGTCAGCTAAATCATACATGTTGAATGCCGTTGAATTGCAATAATTGCTGTTACCTGATTATTCAAAGTGACAGTCGTTGTGTAAAGTGCTTGGAGACATTTTCACCTGGAAAGAGGGAGAAAACTGAGGGAAAAGAATATTTTTAAGAAAATATTATCATAGATCTGTCACACATACACATTTCTACACGTATCATTTTAGCTGATGTTAAAGCTCACGACAGCACAAGCTATGTTCACGCTTCTGAAACAATCCAGAAAGAAAACATGGCTCTTTCTTCAGAAATGAGTAATTTCTTTTTTCAGGTTAATTCCATCTGGTGACACTGCCCTACAAATTCTATCTTGTACATGTTTTCTTTACTACGCAACTGAATGCAGATGTAAAATTGACACGGCTAAAAGTGACATCTCAGTGGCCAAACCACATGTTGTTATTTTGAATTGCATTCTGAGCTAGAGAAGGTCATCCTCTATGTTACGGCCATGAAGAATTCCTTCCTTCCTGATCTTTACCCACAGACACTGTATGTAATTAACACCCAGTACAGGTTGCACATGTCAATACAGGTCATAAACAGCAGAAATGAGCTCTGCACCTAGCCTATTTTAAGAGATCACCAAATGAGAATGTGTCACAAAGAAAACATCATAGGATTACGTGGGCAGGAAGAGATGAAATTCCTTCCAGCTATCTCATCAGGAAATTACTTGCAAGTTATTGGGAATTGTCCATGAGGAGAGCTCGTTGCATTTATTGGAGGTCATAGTTGTTGTTCTTGGGGAAAGTTTAGCTGTGCACAAACTTCAAGGATATGTTTTGTACCTGAATGTTCAGAGATCCTTGGCAATGGTCCTGCTGGCAGTACAGTACAGCACATTTGAGAACAGGAGGAGAGGGGCCAAAAAAAAAGGCCAATGATAGAGAGGGTGAAGGGCTGGGAGCAGTCTGGTCAGAAAGACTCCTTCGCTGGCAGTCTTGAGAGAGGCACACCAGAGTTGCAATCATTCTAGAGGCACTGGTGATAAAGTTTAAGGCAAAGCACCAGCTGGGCATCTGCAGTAGATATAGAGATGAAATTGGAATCCCTCTGGGCCACGATTACTGCAGGCCATGGTAACTGATAATACATCCAGGATGTGACTGATCTGCCATCACCAAGGGGAAGGATTTCATCTTCTGCTATTAGAACAAAACCAGCACTCAATTACTGCAGCTATCAATAAAGATAGAAAGTTAACAGAATCAAGCAGGTACTGAGAGCCTGAATTTACTAGGTTTGTGGTGCCCCAAAGGTTATGGGAATGAGGGAGGGTGTAAGACTCATAACCAGCAGAGGTATCACTGCTTGAATATACAGGGTATGTGTAACCAACAACCAAAATCGTGCTTCCTTGCATAATGTATTCACCCTGAGGCTGTAGCTATTGCATTGCAACTACTATGCCAAGCAGATGGATGATAGACTATTTCATTTCATAGGCTACAGTGTGCTCGATAATTCAAAGATCAGGTACAAAGAGACACTTTGAGCCTGAATGCAGAAAGAGTTTGCCATATTTGGACGGTGGCTGAGCAGTGGATGGCACTGAACATCCCCACTAGGTTTAAGTCTCAGCAGTTCTTCTTGCTACTCAACAAGGTTACCACAAGGCTTCTCTCTAGCAAAGACATCCTGGGAATTCCCAGCAAAATACTAGAACCGGGCACTCACTGCATCTATCTATAAGATTGAAAAAGAGCAGTGAAAACTTACAGGATGTAATTGAGACTTGAGAACCCGAGTTATAGGGAGAGGTTGAATAGGCTAGGACTTTATTTCCTGGAGCGTAGGAGATCGAGGGGAGATTTGATGGAGTTATACAAGATTATGAGGGGCATGGATAGGGTAAGTGCAAGAGGACTTTTTCCACTGGGTGAGACCAAAGCGAAAGGTGAAGTATTTACGGGGAACTGGAGGAGGACCTTCTTCACACAGAAGATGATGTGGTTTGGTGCAGCATCCTCTCATGACGTACAGCCTGCAGTGAATTGTCAGTTCCACTGAAAAGGTCATTGGCTGAAGTCTGCCATCACTGTACGACTTGTATGTGTCTAAAACAAAGGAGTGGGCAGGAAAATCATTGCAGGAACTACCCACTCTGCAAAGTACCTTTTCCAAAAATTTCCTCCTGGAAAATGTGATAAGGCTATTAAATCAAAAACTTCTTGTCATCTCAAAAGTTTCTTACCCCAGGCAATTAATCTGATATACCATTCTAGTGGCCCCCCCCGCCTCCCCGTCTATTTATTACAACCTACCCACCACATTGCTCCCCTCATCACACTGCGCTGTAGACACTAAGCTACTTTTTACAATGCTGTTTATATTGCAAATACATTCTGGTATTTGTGCGTTTATGCACATATTATTCCATATCTGTATTTTAACCTCTAATTTTAATGTTTATATAACTAATCGTTTATAATTGTTGAATGCTGTTTTTGTTGCATGTTGCCCCAACACACTGCAGCAATTTCCTGATTCATGTAAATGTATCTGGTGAATGAAGTTAACCCTTGATTGTCTTTCGAGCTTCAAAGTCTTTGGAGACTGTGGGATGCACGGTTGCGGTTAGAGCCGATGAGGCAGCAAGCTGAGCTTTGACTGCAGCACCTGGAAGTTGGGAGTCAGCTGCCTCTGGCGCAATGGAGGCGGTGATATCTGATAGCAGGCACTGCCCCGTAGTTGGGTTCCTGAGTGTTGATGCCGCCTTGCTGCTGGAAAGGATCGGCCCTGGGTTCTGTGCAAGGTTGGAGCTGCCTGCTGTGCTCAGACCTCCCACACAAGTTCCCAGGCATGTGTATATGGTTTCTCTTCAGCTTTCATTAATAGACTGCCCATTGTCAGTCATATCAGAGTACAGACAGTCCCCAGATTATGTAAGGGTTCGGATCGTGAGAACTGTCCATTGTGAGTTTTCTCTGTAAGTCAGAAACATTCCTTTTCTGTAATAACCCTTATCATATCACTCCACGTGCACCTGTTATAACTACTTTGAAAAGTCACCCTCTCACTTGCCAGAACTAAACTATTGGAATATACAGTGGCATGCAAACGTTTGGGCACCCCGGTCAAAATTTCTGTTACTGTGAATAGCTAAGCGAGTGAAAGATGACCTGATTTTCAAAAGGCTTAAAGTTAAAGACATCACATTGCTTTAATATTTTAAGCAAGATTACTTTTTTATTTCCCTCTTTTACAGCTTCAAAATAACAAAAAAGGAAAAGGGCCCGAAGCAAAAGCTCGGGCACCCTGCATGGTCAGTACTTAGTAACACCCCCTTTGGCAAGTATCACAGCTTGTAAACGCTTTCTGTAACCAGCTAAGAGTCTTTCAATTCTTGTTTAGGAGATTTTCGCCCATTCTTCCTTGCAAAAGGTTTCCAGTTCTGTGAGATTCTTGGGCCGTCTAGCATGCACTGCTCTTTTGAGGTCTATCCACAGATTTTCAATGATGTTTAGGTCGGGGGACTGTGAGGGCCATGGCAAAACCTTCAGCTTGCACCTCTTGAGGTCGTCCATTGTGGATTTTGAGGTGTGTTTAGGTTCATTATCCTGTTGTAGAAGACATCTTTTCACCTTCAGCTTTTTTACAGACAGTGTGATGTTTGATTCCAGAATTTGCTGCTATTTAGTTGAATTCATTTTTCCCTCTACCAGTGAAATGTTCCCCGTGCCACTGGCTGTGACACAAGCCCAAAGCATGATCAATCCACCCCCCTGCTTAACAGCTGGAGAGGTGTTCTTTTCATGAAATTCTGCACTCTTTTTTCTCCAGACATACCTTTGCTCATTGCAGCCAGAAAGTTCTATTTTAACTTCATCAGTCCCCAGGACTTGTTTCCAAAATGCATCAGGATTGTTTAGATGTTCCTTTGCAAACTTCTGACACTGAATTTTGTGGTGAGGACACAGGAAAGGTTTTCTTCTGATGACTCTTCCATGAAGGTCATATTTGTGCAGGTGTCTCTGCACAGTAGAACAGTGCAGCACCACTCCAGACTCTGCTAAATCTTCCTGAAGGTCTTTTGCAGTCAAACACAGGTTTTGATTTGCCTTTCTATCAATCCTACGAGCAATTCTCTCGGAAAGTTTTCTTGGTCTTCCAGACCTCAAATTGACCTCCACCATTTCTGTTAACTGCCATTTCTTAATTACATTACAAACTGAGGAAACGGCTACTTGAGAACACTTTGCAATCTTCTTATAGCCTTCTGCTTTGTGGGCATCATTTATTTTAATTTTCAGAGTGCTAGGCAGCTGCTTAGAGGAGCCCATGGCTGCTGATTGTTGGAACAAGGTTTGAGGAGTCAGGGTATTTATAAAGCTTTGAAATTTGCATCACCTGGCCTTTCTTAATGATGATTGTGAACAAGCCATAGCCCTAACAAACTAATTAAGGCCTGAGCCCTTGGTAAAAGTTATGAGAGCTCAAATCTCTTGGGGTGCCCAAACTTTTGCATGGTGCTCCTTTCCTTTTTTTCCACTCTAAAATTGTACAAGACAAAAATAATACACTAATCTTGCTTAAAATGTTGAAAAGAATGTTTTGTCTTTAACTTTATGACTTTTGGAGATCAGTTCATCTTCTACTCGCTTAACTATTCACAGTAACAGAAATTTTGACCAGGGGTGCCCAAACTTTTGCATGCCACTGTGTGTAGTTCAGGTGCCTAATAGTTTGTACAGTACACAGCATGCAAGTGCAGATGTTTTCCAAAACCAAGCCTATTATAGCGATATACCTATTGTGAGTGCTTATGGTGAGAAACACTTTGGACTCTTCCATCTCCATCTGTAGGAGTAGACCTCAGTTAATTCCACATTGAAAATAAACAGAGAAGAGTACAGCACAGGAACAGGCCATTCGGCCCTCAGTGTTGTGCCGAAGCAGCTAAAAACCAATCAAAAACACACAAACACGGAAGCGTCCTACCTACACCATGTCCCTATTCCTCCATTTTCCTTACATCCATGTGCCTATCCAAACACCTCTTAAAATGCATTTGCTTCTACCACCATACCAGGCAGCACATTCCAGGCACCCATGACCCTTTGAGTAAAAGGTTTAACCCTGACATCCCCATTGAACCTTTCCCCTGTCACCTTCAATGCAAATGCCTCTGGTATTAGACATTTCTACCCTGGGAAACAGATACTCTCTGTCCACTCAATCTATGCCTCTCATAATTTTATAAACCTCTATTAGATCCCCTTTCAGCCTCCAAGACTCCAGAGAAAACAGCCCAAGCTTATCCAGATCTTCATGCTAGCACATGCCTCTAAACTAGGCAGCATCCTGGTAAACCTCTTCTGCTCTCTCTCTAAAGCCTCAACATCTCCACAACTCCACTATTCTCAGTATCATCCGCAAACTTACTAACCCACCCATCTACATTTTCATCCAGGTCATTTATATACATCACAACCAGCAGAGGTCCCAGCATAGATCCCTACGGAACTCCACTAATTATAGAGTCCAGCTTGAATAAGTCCCTTCAACCACTACCCTCTGTCTTCTGTGTGCAAGCCAGATCTGAATGTAAACAGCCAATTCGCCACAAACCCAGTGTATCTTAATCTCCTCGATTAGCCTCCCATGAGGGACTTTGTCAAATGCCTTACTAAAATACATGTAGACAACATCCACTGCCCTACCCTTATCAACCTCTTTCATCACCTTGCCAAAAAGCCTCAGTTAAGTTGGTAAGGCACAACCTGCCTTGCACAAAGTCATGCCAGATCTCCCTAATTAGGCCATGAGTTTACAAATGCTCATCCCTAAGAATTTTCTCCAGCAATTTCCCAACAACTGATGTAAGACTCGCCAGTCTATAGTTCCCAGGATTTGCCCTTGTTCCCTTGTTAAATAGAGGTAAAACATTCACCATTGCCAGTCTCCGGGATCTTGCCTGTGGCTAGAGAGGACATAGTGATACTGGTCAAGGGCCCGGCAATCTTGGCTCTTGCCTCCTTCAATAACCAGTAATTCCCATCAGGCCCTGAGGACTTATCCACCTTAATCCTCATTAGGAGACGCAACACATCCTCCTCCTTGATGCCTAAACGCCCTAACATATTTATACCCTCAGCACTGATCTCATGGTCCTCCATATCCTTTTCCTTGATAAATACTGAAGCAAAGCACTCATTAAGTACCTCACTCACATTCTGCACATCCAAGCAAATCTTCCTCCCTTTATCCTTGAGTGGTCTCATCTTCTCCCTCGTTAGCCTCTTGCTTTTGATGTGTGTATAGAATGCCTTAATTGTACTTGCCAAGAACTTTCTGTGGCCCCCTCCTGACTTTCCTAATTCCCTTCTTCTTTTCTGGCTTCTTTATACTCCTCGTGCTTCGTTTGATCCCAATTTCCAAACCTTTACATCCTTTTCCTTTTTCTTCTTGACTAAATTCATCACCTCTCTGGACACCCAAGGTTCTCTTCTCCTTCTGTCCCCATCCTTCCTTCTAACAGGAATGTACCTTTCCTGTACCCTGTGCAACTGATCTTTAAACACCCTCCACAGGTCTAATGTGGATTTACCTGAGAAAAGGTGTTCTCAATTAACGCTCCTTAGTTCCGACCTAATGCCCTCATAATTTGACCTCCAATTTAAAACTGTCCTACAAAAACCATACCTATCCTTACTTATAACTATCCAGAAAGATGAGGATTTGAGATCACTGTTCCCTAACTTTTCACTCCCTGAAAGGTCAGTCACCTGGCCAGACTCACTATCCAGCACCAAGTCCAGTTCAGCCCCTCCTCTCGTTAGACCGGCCACATATTGATTTAGGAAAACTTCCTAGATACACTTAACAAATTCAACCCCATGTGAACCCCTAGCACTAAAAAGGTCCCAGTTTATATTGGGGAAGTTGAAATCCCCCATGACAATAACCCTATTATTTTTAGACATTTCCTTAATCTGATTATGTATCCATTCCACAATGTCCCGGAGACTATTGGGGGCGGGGGGTGAGGATGGTCTGTAGTACAATCCCATCAGTGTGATTACACCCTTCCTATTCCTGAGTTCCATTGAAATGGACTCAGTGTCTGACCCCTCCGTTGTGTCTCCCCTGAGAGCAGCTGTCATACTATCCCTCATTAGTAGTACACCTTCACCCCCTCTCGTTTACCTCCTCTGTCTTTTCTAAAACTTTGAAAATCTGGTACATTAATCACCTTCTCTCAACCAAGCTTTAGTAATGGCTACAACATCGTAGTTCCATGTACTGATTCATGGTCTAAGTTCGTCACCCTTATCCATCGTACTCCAGTGTTGAAATATATACACTTCAATCTATCTGACTCAATGTACAGTACCAATTATTTTGATTTTAGCCTTCCAACACTTTCCCTGACAACTATTTTCCAGTCCAATCCCTAGCTGACCTGGGGCTCTGGTTCCCACCCCTCTGCAAAGGTATTTCAAACTCTTCCGAGTAGCCTCAGCAAACCTTGTGGTCAGGATATTGGTTCCCCTCCAGTTCAGGTGCAACATGTCCCTTTTGTACAGGTCACCCCTTCCTCAGAAATGGTTCCAGCGTGCCCAAACTTTTTCATGCCACTATGTTGTTTCCAGTCGCTAACAAATGCCATGAAATATTTTATTGTTATTAGCTTGAAAAATGTCTTAATACTGATATGGGAGAATTTGCATAATATCAGATTTCCGTAAGTCAAATCGTTTGTAAGCTGGGGAGCTTCTGTATGATGAAGCAGAACTGGTGGGTAACTTTTCCAGTTTACATATGAGCTAAACACAAGAGATTCTGCAAATGCTGGAAATTCTGAGTAACACACATCAGAATCAGGTTTATTATCACCGGCATGTGTCATGAAATCTGTTAACTTATCAGCAGCAGTTCAATGTAATACATAATCTAGAAGAAAAAAAATAATGAATAAACAAGTAAATCGGCAGCTCAGTCTAGCCAGAATTGCTCAAATGTAACACACAGAAAATGTGAGAGGAACTCAGCAGTCAGGCAGCATCAATGGAGAGGAATAAGCAGCCGACTTTCTGGTCTGAGACACTTCACCAGGACTGGAAAGGAAGGGGAAGAAGCCAGGATAAGAGGTTAGGGTGGGGGGGAAGGGGAAAGGGGAAAGGGGAAGGATTACAAGCTAGAAGGTGATTGGTGAGGTCAGGTGATGTTCATATGACACGAACATCAATTTCTCTAACTTCCTTCCCTTCTCTCGTTTCCATTCCCCATTCAGGCTCCCCTCTTACTCCTTCTCTTTTCACCTGCCTATCACCTCCCTCTGGTGCCCTTCACCCTTTCCTTTCCTTCATAGTCCACTCTCTTCTCTCGATTCCTCTTTCTTTTTCAGTGCTTTAACTTTTCCACCTATCACCTTCCAGCTTCTCACCCCCCCCACCCACATGAATTTACCAATCTAAATCCTTCTGTGGCCTCTCTACTTCCTCAAAGTTACCTGCCCCTCTACATATCTTTGTATTGTCTGCAAACCTTGCAACAAAGCCATCAATTCCATCATCCAAATCATTGACATATAATGTAAAAAGAATCGGTCCCTGTGGAACACCATTAGTCACTTATAGCCAACCAGAAAAGGCTCCCTTTATTCCGATTCTGCTCCCCGCCAATCACCCACTGCTTTATCCATGCTCATGCCCACTGCATGGGCTCATAGCTTGTTAAGCAACCTCATATGTGGCACCTTGTCAAAAGCCTTCTGAAAATCCAAGTACGCAACATCAATCAATTCTCCTTTGTCTATCCTGCTTGTTATTTCTTCAAAGAATTCCAACAGATTTCAATGCTGACTACAAGTGCTCTGAGATCTCATCCTTAAAAAGTGACTCCAACATCTTCCCAACCACTGAAGTCAGACTAACTGGCCTATAGTTTCCTTTCTCTGCTTCTCCCCCTTCTTGAGAAGTGGTGTGACATTTGCAATTTTCCAGTCTTCCGGAAGCATTTCAGATTTCTCGTGATTTTTGAAAGAATGCCTCCACAATCTCTTCAGCCATCACATTCAGAATCCTGGGATGTACACCATCTGGTCCAGGTGAGTAAATTATCTTCAGGCCTTTCGGTTTTCCAAGATCATTCTCTCTAGTAATGGTAACTTCACGCACTTCATGACCCCTGGCACCTGGAGCTTCCACCAAAATGTGAGTGTCTTCCACAGTGAAGACTGATGCAAAATACTTATTCAGTTCCTACGCCATTTCCTCGTCCCTCATTACTAACTCTTCAGCATTGTTTTCCAGCAATCCAATATCCTTTTCAATTTTGTCCGCCTTTTAAGTTGCAACTCTCTTATTGACTGCAATTTTGCCCGATCATCAGCCTCTCCTTGCTAGGAGCCTCACTACACAATGCCTCTGTTTGTAAACTACCTCATCCTCAGCACTGTCACTCTGGTTCCCATCCCCTGCCAAATTAGTTTAAACCCTCCCAAACAGCTCTAGCAAACCTGCCCACAGGGATATTTGAATCATTAAGACACCTTATCCAGGAGGAAGGGCGTTTGACCACATTTGACCTCACTGGATGGCTTGCAACATAGGACCATGTCTTCAGGTTGGCTTCACTCACTGACACCTCACTTTTGCCCTTGGTATCATGCTGGATTCCGTAGAGCAGACATTGTTCCTCCCAGTGTCTGCTTCTTCCACTAAAGCCGACAACGCTGCCTCTGTGAAGTGGGGTGTGCCAGCCTGAGTATTTCCTGCTTGAGATTGCTCCCCAGGCTGTGCAGTGACTACCAACAGTGGTTGGATTCAGAAGTCACCACCATCTTAAGAGGCCCAGAAATGACTACAGTTAGTACTATTCCCAGGGTGCACAGGACTTTTCAAAGGACTCGCTGTTGGCAATCCTTCTAGGCACTTTCATTAAAAACTCCACTAAAGAAGTACTTGGGCTCCTGCTTTTAGAGAGGCAAATCGTGAGAGGTTGGCAGATTCATGCTCTGCATTTCTCCCATTGCACACAAATGGGATTAATTTAGTTAGATACAATCGGCAACTTGGGCTTGGTGGACAGAATGGCCTGCTTCTGAGCTCTATGACTTGTGTATACAAAAATCATGTAGAAAATACTAAAAGGACAAGCTTGTATAGATTTATTATTGTCACGAGTATCGAGATACAGAGAAAAGCTTGTCTTGAAACATGACAAAGCATTACACACTGATCTGAGGTGGAACAGGGGTAAAACAATAACAATGCAGAATAGAGAGTAAAGACTACAGAGAAAGTGCAGGTAAATAATAAATTGCAAGATCATAAGATAGCTTGTGAGGTGAAGGATCCATCATATCGTACGAGAGGTGCATTCAAATGTCTGACAGCGGGATAGAAGCTGTCCTTCAGCCTGGTGGTATGTGCTTTCAGGCTTATTTATCTTCTGCCGAATGGGAGAGGGGTGGGTGGGGTCTTTGACTATGCCAACTGCTTTACCGATGCAGTGAGAAATCTAGAGAGAGTCCATAGAGGGGAAGCTTGTTTCCATGATGTGCTGAGCAGTGTCCACAACTCCCTGCAGTTTCTTGTCACATGCAGCGCACTTGCCATGCTATGATATTATGCATCCAAATAGAATGCATTCTACGATGCATTATTAAAAATTGGGAAGGGTTGACAGGAACATGTCAAATTTCATTAGCCTCCTGACAAAGCGGAGACATCAAGCTTTTGGCTGTGACATCAATGTGGCTGACCAGCACAGGCTACAGGTGATATTCACCCCTAGGAAATTTGAAACTCTCAACCTCTACATCGTTGATGTAGATAGGAGCATATGCACTGCCCCCTTTCCTGAAGTCAATGACCAAACTTACGCTGATCCTAAGGAAAACTAAACCATGTTTCCCACTTGGCACCATGTTCTTAAGGCGGTTGTATTCTTGGCTGGCTGTGTGGAACAAAATTAAATACATCTTCTCGATATACAAAGTAACAGAAGTAAAAAGCATTTGCCTTCGTTTTATATTCCAGCTGCTTCCACAGTGACAGGCTAGTTAATACAAACTATGCAGGATTATTGAACTCACCATGTAACAGTATGACTATATAGTGATAATGCTCATTTATGTGAATAGCTGCCAAATAGACAGATGGAGGGGAATTAAGTAGAAGTATTACTATTTGAGTTTAAGATGCCAACATTGGCTAAGAGATGGTGCCCTGTCTCAGTCCCAGTACGGTCTGATCCTGCAGTGTGCAAATGTTGTGGAGTCCTTTGTTGATCATAAAACAGTAAATTATAATTATTTTCAGATTTGTCATAATTTGTATTACAGCAATACAACTAAATTTGTCAATTATTAGGCCTTCTTAACACTTTTATAAGAGTACTTTCCCTGTTTATTATGGCGTGAGCTTAATTTTAAGTGTTAAATTTTAAGGAGCAAGAGTGAGAATCTCAACAAATCATTGGGTAATATATTTTTAATTCATCATATTTGCAGTAAAAGGTTTATTTTCAGAATTATAAATGGCTGAAAGTTTTGGGACAGAATTAAGTCATTAAAGGAATTGAAAAGAATTTAAAATGAGCAGTTTTTATCTAATGATGAAGCCTGCCTTAACCAGTATGAAAATCTTTTACTGTTGAAACAGTAAGAAGATATTTTTACTGATTCATTTTGGTTCCAGCTGTTCTGGGAACCCTGGGATGAAGTAATTGTCTGGATATTAAGTTTTCTTCCTTTTGAACTCAGTTAACCTTCATAGTAACGCTCGTAGTGGTTTATAAAGCAGAGACAAATGCACTCTAATCCTGGCAAGGGCTCCAGCAATTCAGTCCAAAAACAAGAATGCTGCTCTGAAGAATACTTAAGACACCCAATGTAAGAGAAGAATATTGTGTGATTACAGTCAAACCTACTGGACAGAGACCAAACTCAGATAACAGTTGAGCATGGATGAAACTGGCTACAAATTTGGACACTTGTGAATATTGTTCTGTTGTTTTGGTGATGTTCGACATTACAACTTTAAACCATGCTTTCCTCCTCTCCACCCAGCTTGTAATTTTCCAACTAGACCGCTAATTGAACTGTTGGCAGGCACCCAGTGTTCACGGAGATTAACAGAGGCACTGGTGCAGTTCAAATTAAACAGCTAGTTCACTGGGCAGAGTGCAGACATACACTGCATTTCACCAGTGCTTTAAGCTGCACTCATAGAACAACAAAGTGCAGAAACTGACCTTCGGCCCATCTAGTCTGCCTAGTCCCATCAACCTGTAATTGAGCTCTCATGTTAGCAACACCATTTCATTTTGAATTTTATGCAGTGATGGTAATGGGAAAATCACATAAGCTGGTGAAAATTGTTGCACTTTAAAAATGGCCCTGGCTAAAAGTCTTGGACACAAGAATCTGCAGAAGCTAGAATTGGGAACAGCAAACTATCTGCTGGAGGTACTCAGCAGGTTGAGCAGCATCTTTGGAAGGAATGGAGGGATAAAAGACTGAAGTTGCTGGAATCTGGATCAACAACCAATCTACCGGAGAGTCCTGATGCAGAGTTTCGACATGAAATGTTGATATTTCTGTCTCCCCACCACAGAGATGCTGCTTCAGCAGATTGTTGGCTGATGGGCCAAAAGTTTGTAGCACAGTGGTAAAATAGTACAGCATGATGCAGTGGAAACATCACATTAATGCAAGGTGATTCAGACTTGCCAGCATTTCAGACTGTCATAGTGCCAGTTACTGATGCCTTCGTTCCATCCTTCATTCACACCAGTCTGATAAATGACAGATGCAGCTCACTCATGGAA
This sequence comes from Mobula birostris, assembly GCF_030028105.1. Taxonomy (NCBI): domain Eukaryota; kingdom Metazoa; phylum Chordata; class Chondrichthyes; order Myliobatiformes; family Myliobatidae; genus Mobula; species Mobula birostris. Next base: position 19,678,574 of record NC_092384.1, read on the forward strand.
GAGACAGCTCCGAGGAGGCAGGAGCAGCGTTATTTAAAGGGACAGTCCCTGTCAACCCGTTTGCTATACTGTATCCTCCATACAGGCTGACAGCTTACCGAAACTGCTGTGCTGTGGACAGGACTATGAATGATATGGACTGGAAAACATGTCTACAAAGCACACAGTGAAGAGGACATTGGAAGCCCATCAATTAGATGAAGTAGAGACATGATCAAATTCAGGCCTTGAGTTGGAAACATACAAGGTCAGTTGTACAGAAAGGACATCTACATCGACAATGAGCACCCAATGCAATGGAAACCCAGAGTAGCAGGCAACTCCAAGGTGCGTTCTCGTGACTGCTATGGAGACACTTAAAGCCATATTGGGCAAAGTAACTGAGCTGAGGATAATGGCCTCTAGCACCTGAGTGTTCAGTTTGGTGCATGCTGAGAAATCAAGTGGCAGGCTGAGATTGTGAAGATGATTGACTACATTGAAGATATTTCGGAAAAGCAATAACTAAAATTGCTGGAAATACTCCACAGGTCAGTAGCATCAAGGGAAAGAGAAAACATTAAAGTCTTAGATAAAGGATTATTGACCTGTTTCTTTCCCCGTAATGTTATCTAACTTACTGATTTAATTCCAACATCTTTTATTTAGAAACATCGAAACATAGAATACCTACAGCACAATACAGGCCCTTCGGCCCACAATGCTGTGCCGGACATGTACTTTAGAAATTGAGTGTCCTATGGACTCGGACCCCAAGATTCCTCTGATCCTCCACACTGCCAAGAACTCCATCTGCTACTTCTCAGCCTAATTTTGCATCCTATCGATGTCCCGCTGTAACCTCTGACAGCCCTCCACACTATCCACAACACCACAAACCTTTGTGTTATCAGCAAATTTACTAACCCATCCCTCCACTTCTTCATACAGGTCATTTACAAACATCACAAAGAGTAGGGGTCCCAGCACAGATTCCTGAGGCACACCACTGGTCACCGGCCTCCATGCAGAATATAACCATCTACAACCATTCTTTGCCTTCTGTGGGCAAGCCAGTTCTGGATCCACAAAGCAAGGTCCCCTTGGATCCCATGCCTCCTTACTTTCTCAATAAACCTTGCATGGGGAATCTTATCAAATGCCTTGCTGAAATCCATATACACTACATCTACTGCTCCTCCTTCATCAATGTGTTTAGTCACATCCTCAAAAAATTCAATCAGGCTCATAAGGCATGATCTCCCTTTGACAAAGCCATACTGACTATTCCTAATCATATTATACCTCTCCAAATGTTCATAAATCATGCCTCTCAGGATCTTCTCCATCAACTTACCAACCACTGAAATAAGACTCACTGGTCTATAATTTCTTGGGCTATCCCTACTCCCTTTCTTTAATGAGGGAACAACATCTGTAACTCTCCAATCCACCGGAACCTCTCCTGTCCCCATTGATGATGCAAAGATCATTGCCAGAGGCTCAGCAATCTCCTCCCTCGCCTCCCACAGTAGCCTGGGGTACATTCCGTCCAGTCCCAGTGACTTCTCCAACTTGATGCTTTCCAAAAGTTCCAGCACATCCTTAATGTCTGTATGCTCAAGCTTTTCAGTCCGCTGTAAGTCGCCAAGATCCTTTTCCGTAGTGAATACTGAAGCAGAGTACTCATTAAGTACCTCCTCTACCTCCTCTGGTTCCATACACACTTTTCCACTGTCACACTTGATTAGTCCTATTCTCTCACGCCTTATCTTCTTGCTCGTCACATACTTGTAGAATGCCTTGGTGTTTTCCTTAATCCTGTTCACCAAGGCTTTCTCATGGCCCCTTCTGCCTCTCTTAACTTCATTCTTAAGGTCCTTCCTGCTAGCCTTATAATTTTCTAGATCTCTATCATTACCTAATTTTTTGAACTTTCCGTAAGCTCTTCTTCTTGACTAGATTTTCAGCAGTCTTTGTACAGCATGGTTCCTGTACCCTACCATCCTTTCCTTGTCTCACTGGAACGTATCTATGCAAAACTCCACACAAATATCCCCTGAACATTTGCGTCATTTCTTCTGTACATTTCCCTGAGTACATCCAAGTTTATGCTTCCAAGTTCCTGCCTGATAGCCTCATATTTCCCCTTACTCCAATGAAATGTTTCCCTAACTTGTCTGTTCCTATCCCTCTCCAATGCTATGGTAAAGGAGATAGAATTGTGATCACTATCTCCAAAATGCTCTCCCACTGATAGACCTGTCACCTGACCAGGTTCATTTCCCAATATCAGATCAAGTACAGCTTCTTCTCATGTAGGCTTATCTACATATTGTGTCAAGAAACCTTCCTGAATACACCTAACAAACTCCACCTCGTCTAAACCCCTCATTCTAGGGAGATGCCAATCAATATTTGGGAAATTAAAATCTCCCATCACAACAGCCCTGTTACTATTACAGCTTTGCAGAATCTGCAACTACTGATCCATGCTCTAAGCTCATCTGCTTTGTTCATGATGTTTCTTGCATTGAAATAGACACATCTCAAACCATTGGTCTGAGCGTATCCCTTCTCTTTTACCTGCCTATCCTCTCTCTCATGCTGACTACAAGCTTTCTCTGTTTGTGAGCCAACTGCCCCTTTCTCCATCTCATCATTTCCATTCCCACCCACCTCCCAAGCAATTCTAGTTTAAATTCTCCCCAATATCCTTAGCAAACCTCCCTGCCAGGATATTGGTCCCCCTCAGATTCAAGTGCAACCCATCCTTATTGTCCAGGTCACGCCTGCCCCAGAAGAGGTCCCAATGATCCAGAAATCTGAATCCCTGCCCCCTGCTCCAATCCCTCAGCCAAGACATTTATCCTCCGTCTCACTCTATTCCTATACTCACTGTCGCATGGCACAGGCAGTAATCCTGAGATTACTACCCTTGTGGTCCTGCTTCTCAGCTTCTTTCCTAACTCCCTGTAGTCTGTTTTCAGGACCTCCACCTGAATTTATTTTTGAGTCACAGAACAATTCCAGGCTATCCTTGCCAAACACCTTAGAGGATGCTTTTGTAAATTTATTTAGGTTTGCAGCTTGATAACAGGCTCTCCTGGCCCAATGAGTCTGCGCCACCCAGTTAAACACATGTAACCAATTAACCTACTAAATCGTACATATTTCAAATGTGGGTGGAAACCCATGCAGTCACAGGGAGAACATTCAAGTTCCTTACGGTGGCGGAATTGAACCTGGGTCACTGACACTGCAGTAGCATTGTGTTAGTCTCTACACTACAGTTTTGTTAGATTGGGACATCAAAAGCTTTCATTAAGCTGGATGCAAAGAAT